>NC_137787.1:72165947-72738447 GCF_963383645.1 Muscardinus avellanarius
GATAAAGATTTTATTTCATTGGATTTAAAGGTTCGGTGCCTAAAGGCAGAACTTGAAATATACATGCAACAAATGTACATTCTTTATCATGGCCACATCAACTATAATGTATTTAACACTATGTACAAAGCTTTGAAAATATCAAAGACAAAGGAAAGGAAGGATATGAGAAGGGGCAATTTGCCATATTTTAACACTTTTCAAACTTTTTGGCTTAACTTTACTAGGACACATTTTTTAAGTTTATACTCTTAAAAACTATTGACTATCCCTTAACACTTACCTAGAATACTGCAGACACCATAAAGCAGCACACATTCCATCAATCGCCAGAGTGATGATGTCATTGAGTGACATGTAGCCCCTGAACAACACACTGAACACTCATGAGGGGAAGAAAGTTAAGAAAATAACGTCTTAATATATTATTATGAAAATAACTCTGACCTCAAAAGACCCCCGAAAGAGTCGTAGTAATCTCTCAGAAGACCTAAGACCACACTTAGAGGACCATTGACCTATTATTAGTTTGTGGAAATACTAAGGTACTGAGTAACCCATTAAGTCAGGTATGAATTGTTTTCGTTTCTGCTTCAGACTCAAATGAAATTGGAATGGAATTTACTTCAAGGATTTCTCACAAAATATTTTCATTACTATCTTCAATTCTGTACACATGTATTTTAAGATCCTTACAAAGTTACTATGGATTTCTTTCACTGTGGTGTAACAGCTACTCTTCCTCCCTGGAAGCAAAAATCAACTACCAATATCAGTTAAAATAGAACTTAGATATCTTGTCTGTCACTGACAAAATGTTTTGATGTGTTTCCTTTAAAGAAAAAATAGGTCTCTGGATTCTGGAAAATGAGTATTCTTACAGTCAAATAAGCTGATGTTTTAGAACAGTAGGGGCAGGGAGCATTAGCTTCTGGACCTGCTCACCTCCTTCCTTTCACAAAGGGTCTCTAAGTAATCCTATCAGCAAAGCATTGTAGTACTTAATTTCATTAAACAACTCATTATAGTGCTCACTTAACATTTCAATGATACATTTTAATTGGTCACCATTGGCCTCTCTGTCTTTTAAATTTTCTTAAGTTATCTGCTCATTTATAAGTAAAGACAAAAGCCTGTCAGTTCTCAAATGTACTTTCTCTGCTTTTCTTTGAGGACATCTGTAGCCTGAATAGTTTTAGTCCCTCCCAACTGGTCTCTGCTCAGCTGCTCAGTGTTTTTACATCTCTCAAGAGGGGTTAATTCTTTACAGCTGTATCCTGCCTTCCAAGAATCTCACATGTGCAAATTATTAATCTTTTTCTATTGCTACAGTAACTCCCTAGGTCATAAACACCCCCTACCTAAAACTGGCACTTTTCCAAGAAAAACTTCAGTATTCTTTCTCTGAAAAGATAATTTGGCCTCCTTTAGTTTACATTGTTCTTTGGAACAATCATTAAAATAAAGACATAGGAACTGGCTTCCCAAATAGTACTTAGGAACAGAAATTTAAGCTGGGAATGTAGCTCATTGGTAGATAGCTTACCTAGCATATGTGAGGCTGTAGGTTGGTTCCCTAGCACTAAAATAAAATTTCAAGTAATAAGAATAAGAATAAGAAATAGAAGTATAATCTGCATTTTTTAATCTTTGTCTACTGTTATAAATCAGAATCTGAATTTTGCATTTCTTGTTTAAGTCAGGCTGCTTGTGATTTTCAAAAGAACAGTTTTCAGCATTTTTAATTTTATAGAATCTATACTAATTAAACCACATAGGAATTGTTAAAATAGAAAACAACAGTGTAGGTTACATATGTTTTGGCATATAAACATATTAATTTTTATTTGTAAGGAAGAAAACAAACTTAGGAGATGATGTAAAGACCACTTACACAACTCTATTGTCCGTCATAGTTCTTCCTCTCAATTTTGATATACATATCCTTAATTCTAGAGTTTCAAATCATCCAGAGCTCTGTCTAAGATGGCCACTGCTTGGCCATTTCACTCTGCTTCTGTCATCTACGTTCTGATTCCTCCCCATCCTTACCTTCTGGTTGGACATTCTTATGGCATCTCCAGCCTTCAAAATAAATCATTTATTTTTAAAGTTAGAAATGTCATAATAAAGCATTAAGAAATTCCAGGAACTGCATTTCTCAGTGATTACATGCCTCTAGTGGTGTTCTGAGACACAAGGCAGAGGGGCCAGTGATTTTTACCACCTGACAAGTGCAATAATCCCCCAGAACCGCAAGGCCTGGAGCATCTTATTGCCGTTATGAAACAGAATTTATAAATAAAAATAAGGAAAACAACGAGAGCCATGCACTTCCCAGGCTTCACTGACATTGATATGACAGCCAATCAGAAATTTCCATTTATGCCAAGATTGCCAAACCAATAATTTTAGCAATAAAACCTACCCCAAGAAATATTAAAATGTTTTGCCTTGAATATATGTTTAAACACAAAAGAAGTTTAAAGCTAAGTTCTGTTATAACTCAGACATACAATCATTTTAATATATACAGAAAATCTCCCTATAGACCAATTAAAAGGAGCTTCCAAACAATACCGATTCTTAATTCATATAATATTATAACTCAAGCAAGTTACATTTCAACATTTTTAGATAAGCTGTATAATAACAGAAAAAAGGATTAGGATAATAGTGAAGATATGAATTGTATTTTGTATTATTTTAACTGCGTTTACCAGGCTTTTAGACTGAAAGAAGGAATAAGAATGCAGAAGGGACAAACTTGTGTAGATTATTTTTTCATTACATGCATTATTCCGGTTTAAAAATGTCAGTTACTTGTCATGTTAGCTAAGAATGCATTCACTATTGTACATATCTAAAGCTGGAGTTAAACTGAGAATTTTGCAAAGGACAGATACAAAGAAGTGATTTTTCCTTCTCTCTGTATATAAAAATAGAACTTTCAGAAATGTCATGGCTGACACATTTAGCTGCTGGACATTGAAAATCCTCTTTCTGACTCACAACCTGTGACTGGAACTCTGTCAGAGTAATCAAGAGATGTTATACTGTGGAGCACAAACTGTAGGGGAGGCTCTGCTGTTTGGCCTTGTTTTTAAAGCAAAAGAAAATTAAATTTGGACCATAACATAAGTAAATATTTCTTATACTCATTGTCTTCAAAATGCAGAGAATAATTAATTGTGTGAGATATTTGTGCAGTTGATTAGGTAATATAAATAGTATTTTAGGAGCATGAGCAACACTGAAACCATGTAACATGGTAAAAGTAGATATGGCTAAGTAAATATTTACTGTGTGCTGGGTTATTATCTTGATGTTCCATCCCGATTAGCGATGACCATGATAACAAAGGCAAATGGAATATGATGAGTCTTTAAACAACACAACCATACTTCAAAAATTAAAAAGTAATTCTTAGGCAATATTGGTCTCATTTTGATCCCCAATGTAAGTAGTAAGTTCCTGTTTTCCAAGAAAGATCAGGTAGATTTAGTTGCTTATAGTAATACATTTTCTCCTAGTATTCTAAAAATTAGAAAAAGTTGTATATTCATGGTTCCATTTCATATATGTTTGTACCAGTGTATTTCTTAAAATATTTTTTCTGATAACCTAATTTTGTGAAAACAATTTGACTGAATGGACATTATTATGAGCATCTGTAAAATAGATGAAATCGGATAAATCTTTTGTCAGTGTTCATACTATGCTTTTAAGTAATTTAAAATTGCCCTATATATGTCTTCTTGAATTTCCCCCATATTTTCAAAATAGCAACATCTAAACTTTCAAAATAAATGAACAGCCATAAGATTTTTAGCTGATTATAAGGATTTAGCTAGTCGTGAAGGCACCACTATAATTTATAGAGAGACATTTCAGTTGGTAATGTTTTTAGGGACCAAGTTTTATGTATTTTTACTTGTGAGAGAGGGCTTCCTCAATGAAATTGCAGAACCAATCCCTATTCATGCAAATGCAGCAAAGGTATGTTACTTCTCCCTTTGAAGTCATTCAAGTCTGGTTGACTATAGGCAAAGGGAGGAAATAAAAGTTTGGTTATAAGACAGCTTTTGAGTTAGGTTGAAATTCTGTCTCAGCTAGCTATCAGCTGTATGACCTTGGACTAGCAAATCTATATGCACCTAAATTGTCTGATCCTTAAAATAGGAAAGATACCTAGTTGCTCATAGATGGGAGGTTTAACATGTCATATAATGACATGAATAGATTATCACAGTGTCTGGCATCAAATAGACACTTATAAAATCAATTATCCCTTAATTCCTAGATACCATTTCAAAATATATATTTTACCCTTCCTTGTCCAAATTCTAAGTGTAAACTATCAAGAGCCAGGCAGATACAGAACATGAATAAGATGGGCTGCGTGAGAGGGTACATGCATATGCCAACGTGAAGATAGAATGAATCTAGAGGGAGTTTGCCTCTGTGAAGGACAGTCACTATTCGCTTCTAGCTAAGTATTACCTCTTGAAAATTTCTATGCTGTGTCAGACTGAATTTTCAAATTTTGAAAGAAGAGAAGGAGGAATAGGAAGAGGAGGAGAAGGAGGAAGAGAAGGAGAAGAAGGAGAAAAAGGAGAAGGTGAAGGAGAAGGAGAAGCCAGGCAGTATGGCACACGCAGATTCTCAGCACTTGGGAGTTTGAGAAAGAAGGATCACAGGTTCAAGGACAGCCCCAGAAATATAGCAAGACTCTCAGCAACCTAGTGAGAGCAAAACAAACAAAAAAAGGCTGATGTAGCTCAAAGGTAGAGTACTCCTGAGTTCAATCCCCAGTACTACCAGAAATAAATAAATAAATAAATAAATAAATAAATAAATAAATGTGAATTAAAAAATTAAAAATAGGAGGAAGAGGAGATTCAGATTTTTTTCTTTTTTCTTTCTTTCTTTCTTTTTTTTTTTTTGTGGTACTGGGGTTAGAACCAAGGGGCATTCTACCTCCAAGATACAACCCCAGCCCTATTTTTTAGTCTTTTTTATTTTCTGAAACAGGGTTACACCGAGTTGTAAAGGGCATTGTTATAACTAGCAGAGGCTGTCTACGAACTGTGATCCTCTGGCCTCTGCCTCCCTAATGCTGGGATAATAAGCATGTGCCACCATGACCGGCTGAGATTCAGATTTTGTAGGCAATATTTTGGCTAAATTTTAAGAAGATGATAAATATGAAGAAGGAAGAGGAAGAGAAGGAGGAAAAAGGCAACCACATTTTAATGCGCAATCTTTCAGATAAATTTTTTGTATTTTTCCTGATCTACAAAACACATTTGCTGGCCATATCTGGACCATGGATTACCATTTCAGAAACTGGTTAAGACTGTTGGTTACAAATAAGCAATAGATAAAGACATTGAGACTCTCAGGGCCAAGTGAGTTTTGCAAGGTTAGTTGTCAGCAAAATAAGAAAAGCCCAGCTCTCCAGGCTCCTGATTTAAGAATGCCACTTCTGGTTTGGGAACATAGCTCAGTGGTAGAATGCTTGCCTAACAAGCATGATGTTCTACATGAAGTTCAACTCCCAGTACTGAAAAAAACCCCCCAAAACCAAAAACACACCTTTGGGCACAGTTGCTTTCTTTTTATTTTTTGTTTTTGGGGTGTGTGTGTGTGTGTGTGTGTGTGTGTGTGTGTGTGTGATGATATTAGGAATTAAACCAGCAGCATTCCCCCAGCCCTATTTTATTTTATTATTTTATTTTTACTTTTGGTGGTACTGGGGTTCCTGGAAACCCTTCTACCTCCGGCTATACTCCCAGACCTATTTTATATTTTTATTTGGAAACAGGGTCTTTCAAGCCAGCAGAATGGCTTGGAACCTGCACGATCCTCCTGTCTCCACCTCCCCAGCGCAGGGATTACAAGTGTGCGCCAACACGCCCGGCCTTATTTTTGATTTTGAAACAGAAATCTTGCTAAGTTACTGAGGCTGGTCTGGAACTTGTGATCCTCCTGTTTCAGCCTCCCAAGTGCTGGGATTGCAGGCATGTACCACCACGCCTGGCCAACACTGATGCCTCTTTATTCTTCTCAAAATACACGCATACATGTTATGGTTAAAATTATATTATTTTCTTCAGGCCACAGGTATGATGTATGCATTACTCCACTGAATAATCTTCTAGTCCTCTAAATCTACCAAGTAAAGTAAAAGTACAGAGAACTCGATTTTAAAAAATCTATTATTTTAATATTAAAATAAAAGTTTAAATAGCTTTATCTATTATATGAGTTTACCTTTTCAACAACCTTTACCATATTCTAGAGTTATTTGTACTTTGAAAGTATTTGCCTTGAGTTTATCATTATGTTCCTACTGAGTTTAGTTGGTTAAATGCAGTAGAACAATTTAATATTTCATAGTAATCATATATACAATTTAACTATTTTTATATAATAATTTCAAATGCTTTGGATTAGCTCAAATATATATATACACACATAAATAATATACTTCATTAGTCAAAATACACTTTTAGCAATTGAAGATTAATAAGTATGAACATAATCCTTTGGGGAACACCAGTATGTTGTTTTTGTGTTATAAAAATGAAGAAAGAAGTCCTTTGTTACATGGAGGTTTCTATATTCAAGGAATCCTCAGTCTCTCCAGGTTAAAAGTTGACTAGTAGTTTTTGAAAAAGTTGAGGTATTTTTGGCATTTTTACATTAGAGTAAATCATAACCTAAGTTTAAAATTCTAGTGGGCAAACTTTTCCATATTATTATACATAGCTCAGTGCCAATTGTTAAATCCAAATCCTCATGAGACTTTACATTTGAATATTTGAATTTTAATATGAAACACCTACATTTTTGACACTAACTTCAAAACTACCCTGACTGCGTACTAATTGAACCGAAATGTCCATTCCAATTGTAGGTATTGGGGATTAAGCTGCTTACAAATGAAGTCCATTGATTAGGTCACATGATATCATTTCAGAGAAAAAAATCTTAGCTCTAGTTTTTCCCTTCCCTTGGGGTGTCTACTCTTCTCCATGACCCCAAATTGCTTCAAGATTTTTAAATTTCCTGCTAACTAAGGTGGATGCATTTCCTGACCTTACTGGTGGGAATTCTCCAGAAGTCTCTCAAGTGCTGTAGGAACTAATTAATATGCATATTATTCTAGGGGAAAAAAAATCAGTATTTTTTTTGTCTCTGTAAGAGTATGGCAGCCATGATGGCTCATTATTAAGAACATGCCCATATCCAATACAGAAAGAGATTCTTTATCCTTATTTCTGCATTTTAGTTTCAAAAGTTAAAATAACTTGTATAAAATTGTGAATATTTGAGTATATAAAGTTTTTATGCCACTCTTAACTTGCCTTTCTCTGATAGATAGGAAGTGCATAAAAAATGAGTTTGGAAAGCGTAAAACTCCCTCAGTTCTTTTCAAGAATTTAAAATTTTATATGGGATGAATGTGATACCTAAGAGAAATGAATGTGATAATTTAATTTGAATGCAACAATCACTTGAGTGATTATGATAAGCAAGAAACGAGTGTAGGCACAATAAATACCCTGATGAGCATGTTCTCTCTCTAGAGCACTTTTTCACATAGGTTAAAACCTCACTTGCTCATGGTATAGGCCAAGCCAGGAACCAATAGGCATGAAAGAGAGAACTAGGTATCAGAATTATTAAAAGTGTCAGCTAGGAGGTGGTGATCAAAGCAATAGGGCCTGTGTTAGGATACACCTGGGGTTGAATATAAGATAGGACCTTCAGTTCAAGAACAGGACGGGCCCTAGACCTTAATACAGAGCAGGTTTTTGAGGCAGGCAAATGGGACTAGATCAATAGAAAAATGACTTGAGCTACAAGGCATGGACTATCACCTGGAAGTATGAACTAGAAAGAGGCAAGTTAAACAAACCAAACACCTAGTTCCAAACCTCGAAAACTGCCTCAACTTTCCCCTAAACCAGTTCACATGACAGAAGCCTAATTGACTGCAGGCATGTGAGCATCTCTGTGTAACACTGGATCATGCTAAGCTAGGCAGACACATATGTGGTGACCTATTTGGCTCCCTGCTAAAAATTTTAAATGGAACAAAAAAAATAAATACTGACCTAGTCTAGTATATTAGTGCACACCTACAATCCCAGTATTTGGAAGGCTGAGACAGGAAGGTCACAGGTTTTAGGCCAGCATCAGTAACTTAACAGAGACTCTTAACAACTTAGTGAGACACTGTTTCAAAACAAAAAATAAAGAGCCGGGTTTGGTGGGGCACACTTGTAATTCCAGCATTCGGGAAGCTGAGACTGGAGGATATCTGTTCGCTGACAGCCTCAGCTACTTAGTGAGGCCCTCTGCAACTCAGTGAGACCTGGTTTCAAAATAAATAACAAAAAATAGGGCAGGGGATGTAGCTCAGAGGTTGAATGCACCTGGGTTCCATCCACAGACCCGCAAAAAAAAAAAAAAAAAAAAAAAAAAAGGGTTGGGGTATAGCTAGAAGGTAGAATGTCCATAGGTTCAATTCCCAGTACCACCACAACAATAATAAAAACAACAATAACGAAACCCAAAAAACAAAAACTAAAAAACCAGCAAAAAACAAAACACTAACTCACTAGTGATCACATAGTATGGAAAAATAGATTCCACTGATTAATTCCAAGCACACTAAAATAAAGCAGTAATCAAGAGAAAAGAGAAACCATCCAGAAAATTGGCCAGGGCAGTCCTTAAGAAAAAATCTCCAGAATTGCTATGCTATATGATCTAAAATTTCCACTTCTCAGCAATCACAAAATAAAGACATACAGGGAAGCAGAAGAGTGTTTCACACACTTAGTGGTGGTGCTGTCCAGGTAATAAAAACAGTCCCTGAAGGTGCTCAGATCTTCAATTTAGCAGACAAGCATTTAAAATGTGCTTTTAAAACTATTTCTAATAATTAAAAAAATCTTTAATTGAATAATATAATTTTTCAGTTATACATTCATGGTTTATAGAACTCATGGTTTAAACATGTAATAAAGAAATAAAAAACATTAAAAAGAAACAAATGGTAGTTCTAGAATTAAAAAGTATAATAATGTATGTGAAAGATTCACTAGAGTTAAAAGCAAATACTGTGAAAATTTACCATGATTAAAGAGCCACTGAACTTAGATCAATAAAATAATACATTTAAAGAAAATATAGGAAAAGAATAGAAGGAAAATGAATAGCATCTTAGAAACCTGTAGGACAACCGTAAGTGTGCCGACATATGTATAATGAGAGACCCAACAAGAGAATAGAGGAGAAAGTGCAGAAAAACATATGAGAAAAAAGTAACAAACTTTACTCAAATATAAAAAAATCCATAAAGCTCAGAATTTTCTATGTAGTATAAAGACAAGAGGATCAATGTACAAACCTGTCAAACAATAAAAAAACTCAAGGAAGAAATATTGAACACATATAAAAGAACAGAAATAAGATTTATGACTTATTTCTCATCAGAAAACCTAGGAGCAAAATGTAGTATAATAACATTGAAAATATTAAAAAAAAGAAAGAATTTATTGCCAGCAGATCCGCCTTAGAAAAAATACTAAAATAAATTCTTTGGGTTAAAATAAATGAAAAATTGACAGTAACTTGAATTCATAGGAAGAAATGGAGAGGATTGAAAAATATATGGGTAAATATAAATTATGGTATACATATATATTTTCTCTCTTTTTAAAGATACAACCATATAAAGCAATAATTATAGCACTCTCTATATAAAAAACAGCATAATACAAGTGAGAAGAACTAGTCCTGCAATGGATAAATTTGTTATTTTTACTGGACATAAGTTATATGAATATTTTAATTATATGTTTAGATAGTTTTAGATAAATGAAAATGGTACTGTATTCCCTGGAGCAACCAAGTGGAAGATATATTTAAAAATAAGGTGTTGCTTAAGACAGAAAAAGAAAAAAATCACTGAGGAGACAAAAATACTAATTACTCTGAATTGATCATTACACAATTGTATACATGCATCAAAACATGACACCATACCCCATAAATAGGCTCAGTTTTTATGTTTTCTATGTATCAGTTAAATATATTTAATTTATTTTTTCCCACTTCCTTAACAGAAGTTAATTTTTTAAATTTATTTTTATTGGTGCATTGTAATCATATATCACATTGGAGTACAAGACATGAGAGGATATATAAGCACACATCATCCAATTAGCCTTCATCCAGTCCCCATCCCATTCCCTTCCCCCCTCGATCCCATGCTTGTTTGGTGATTAACTTTGATACATTTGTTTATGTACCTCCTGCATTTTAAAGAGGCTCCATCCTTCCCTATTCCATACCCTCTGATTGGTCACCTTAATTGCTTCACTATAGGGCCCTTTCTATAGCTCGACCTCTTCCTGTAGTCCTTTCCTCCTAGTTATTGCTGATTAGGGGAAGCATCTGGTTTTTATTTTCTGCGATATTTCTCTGCGTATGCTGTGTTGCAGGTACCGATCCCACTCTTGATGGCCCCAGTAGTGGCCTGGCTACCAGGTGGACTGATCCAGACCTCGCTGGCTCAAGCAGCGGCCTTGCCTCATAGGAGGACCCAATTCTGGTCTCGCTGGCCCCTACATCAGCGTAACCCCTCAGCTGGCTCTGATTCCGGCCTCGGTGGCCCCAGCACCGGCCTAGCCTCAAGGCAGGCTCCGATCCAGGCCTCGGAGGCCTCAGTAGCGGCTTTGCCTAACGGCAGGCTCCGATGTTGGCCACTGGCCCCGGCACCAGCCTAACTCCTCTGCAGGCTCCAATCCTGGCTTCGGAGGGCCCAGCGCTGGCCTTGTCTCACGGCAGGCTCCGATCCTGGCCTTGCTGGCCCCGGCATGGGCCTAACCCCTCGGCAGACTCTGATTCCAGTCTTGGAGGCCCCAGTAGTGGCCTTGCCTCACTTCAGGCTCTGATGCCAGCCATTGGCCCTGGTACCGGCCTAACCCCTCGGCAGGCTCCGATCCTGGCCTCAGAGGCCCCTGCACTGGCCTTGCCTCACAGCAGGCTCTGATGCTGGCCATTGGACCCGGCACTGGCCTATCCACTCAGCAGGTTCTGAATCCGGCCTCAGAGGCCCCAGCACCGGCCTTGCCTCGCGGTAGGCTCCGATTCCGGTTTTACTGGCCCTGGCACCAGCCTAACTCCTCGGCATGCTCTGATCCCGGCCTCGGTAGCCCCAGCACTGGCCTATCCTCAAGGCAGGCTCTGATCCCAGCTTTGCTCTGTCCGTTGCTGGCCTCACCCCTCGGCAGGCTCCAATCCGAGCACCCTCTTCACCCAGCCATTTGTCCTACATTTTCATTGCTGCGTGGTGGTAGCATTCTGCCTCTGAGGTTATTACTTCAAAAGTTCCAGGTGTAATGCATCAGATCTCTGCCTCCCCTGAGTACTGGCCACTGCCATTGCCACTGCTTCCACCATTTCAAATCTTTCCCAAACTCTTTTTCTACTCTGAATGTTGTCCAGTGTTCCTAAGCACGTGCGATGGTAGCATTTGATATTTGGTGTAATTTTTCCAACAAAATAAGGTTGGTAGGATCTGATTTCTGCTTCTCCTGAATACAAGTCTCCACCGCCATCTCGGAGATGGCTTTCAACACCACCTTTCTCGTAGGTCTCCACTAAACTCTCTCCTTACAGGTGATGTCCAAGATTCTTAACAATGTAGGGAAGAAGCAGTCCTCTTTCGTGGGGAATTTTTCCAAAAGTTCCAGTTCATTTGGATAAGTTTTTTCTGCATCTCCAGTATCCTGGCATCCGCCATGGCCTTTTTGATCCCTCTCCAATATTTTTCTTTTCCTTTTTTTTTTTTTTTAAATAAGAGAAGACAGTATGTGTGGTTTGAGGGGGTTGTGGGTCAGGCACTCAGTAGTACTGTGACCTGGGCCCGGTTTCCCCATGGGTCCAGTGTGCTCCGCACGACTCTGTCTGGGGCCCAGGGTCCTGGGACCCGGGCCCCGGTTTCTCAGGGGGTCCAGCTTGCTCTGCCTGACCCCCGCCCGGGGCCCAGGGTCTTATGACCGGGCCCCGGTTTTTCAGGGGTCTGGCGTGCTCCGCACAGTCCGGCCCGAGGCCCAGAGTCCTGCGACCCAGGCCCCTGCTCTTCCGGGGTACGGCATGCCCCGCCTGACCCCCCGCCCGGGGACCAGGGTCTTACGACCGGGCCCCAGTTTCTCCAGGGGTCTGGCATGCTCCACCAATATATTTAATTTAAATAAAAGCAAGCAGTACCCTATGACACAAACACAATATGTCAATTAGGAGACTAAGTAACAAAGGAATTAAAATCTTAACACTGGAATTATTTGATACCAAAGAGAGCAGTAAAGGAAGAGAATAATATAAAGTATAACATAGTTCAGTTGTCCCTTGTTGATTGCTTTTAAAATTTTCTGTTATGTTTTTTGAGTTTTTTATATGTTCTGAATATTGGTCTTCTCTCAGATGATTAGCTGTTCAAGATTTTTTTCCTTCCAGTAAGCTCTCTCTTCATGCTCTTAACAGTTTTCTTTGCTGTGCAGAGGCTTTTTAATTTGATTTTACAGAACCAACCCAGATGTCCATCAAGAAGTGAAAAAAATATGAAAATATGATATATATACATAAAGAAAATATGGTATATATATATATATACATAGTGGAGTTTTAATCAGCCATAAGAAAAATTGACTTATGTCGTTTGCAGGAAATGGTTGGAAAATGGAGAATATCATGCTAGGTGAGATAACCCAAACTGAAAAGTCAACAGTAGTAAGTTTGGGGGTTTTTGTTTTTTATATGCAGAAGCTAGAGAGAAATGAAAGAAAAGGAACCTCATGCAAATAGGAGAGAGATCAACAGAATAGTGGAAGGACATTGGGGGAGAGAGGAGAAAAGCCAATGGAGAGGTATGGGAGGGGAGCCATCCAAATAATCCTATGTGTTTACATGAATTTATCATGCTATGAATCTCACGCTATGTACAGATATAATGCACCAGTAAAACGAATAAAAACATAGCATACATAAGTAACATACAGCTTAGTGACAGGCATAAGTCAATTCATATCCATAATTACATAAAATGGGGACAGATTAAACATTCCAATTAGAGATTGCCAGCTGAAATAATAATGCAAAGATCAACTATGTGTGTTCTAAAAGTGACTTACATTAGATACAAAGATGTAAATACGCTGAACATAGAAGAGACATACCAGGCAAGTAGCAATCCTGACAAGGACAGAATAGCCATATTAAATTTATTTATTTTATTTTTTTTCAATTTTCAGATGTTTATTTTTTTTAATTAATTTTTTAAATTGGTGCATTGTAGTCATATATCAATCACACTGGAGTACAAGACTTGAGAGGATATACAAGCACACATCATCCAATTAGCCCTCATCCAGCCCCCATCCCGTTCCCTCCCCCTCCCTCGATCCCATGGTTGTTTGGTGATTAAATTTGATAAATTTGTTTATGTACCTCCTGCGTTTTAAAGAGGCTCCATCCTCCAGTATTACATACCCTCTGATTGGTCACATTAGTTGCTTCACTATAGGGCCCTTTCTATAGCTCAACCTCTTCCTGTTGCCCTTTTCCTCCTAGTTATTGCTGATTAAGAGAAGCATCTGATTTATATTTTCTGCGATATTTCTCTGTGCATGCTGCGTTGCAAGTACCGATCCCACTCTTGATGGTCCCAGTAGTGGCCTGGCTACTCAGTGGACTGATCCAGACCTCGCTGGCTCAAGCAGCGGCCTTGCCTCATGGGAGGCCCCAGTTCTGGTCTCGCTGGCTCCTGCACCGGTCTAACCCCTAAGCTGGCTTTGGTCCCGGCCTTGGAGGCCGCAGGAGTGAACTTGCCTCACGCCAGTCTCCGATGCTGGCCATTGGCCCCTGCACCAGCCTAACCCCTTGGCAGGATTCCAATCCTGGCCTCGGAGGCCCCAGCACCGGCCTAACCCCTCGGCAGGGTCTGTTCCCGGGTTAGGAGGCCCCAGCACTGGCCATGTCTCACGGCAGGCTCCGATGCTGGCCTCGCCTCACGGCAGGCACTGATGCCAGCCTTGCTGGCCCCAGCACCGGTCTAGCCCTTCGGCAGGTTGTTATCCTGGCCTCGGAGGCCCCAGTACCGGCCTTGCCCCACGGCAGGCTCCGATGCCGGCCTCGCTGGCCCCAGCACCGGCCTAAACCCTCGACAGGCTCTTATCCCGGCCTCGGAGGTCCCAGTACCGGCCTTGCCTCAAGGCAGGCTCCAATCCCGGCATCGAAGGCCTCAGCACCGGCCTTGCCTCACTGCAGGCTCCATTGCCGACCTCGCTGGCCCCAGCATCGGCCTCACCCCTCGGCAGGCTCCAATTCCGGCCTCGGAGGCCCCAGTACCGGCCTTGCCTCATGGCAGGCTCCGGTGCCTGCTTCACTGGCCCTAGCACCAGCCTAACACCTCAGTAGGCTCCGATCCCGGCCTTGGAGGCCCCAGCACTGGTCATGCCTCACAGCAGGCTCCGCGATGCCAGCCTCGCTGGCCCCAGCACCGGCCTAACCCCTCGGCAGGCTCTTATCCCGGCCTCGGAGGCCCCAGTACCGGCCTTGCCTCAAGGCAGGCTCCAATCCCGGCCTCGGAGGCCTCAGCACCGGCCTTGCCTAACGGCAGGCTCCGATGCCAGCCTTGCTGGCCCCAGCACTGGCCTAACCCCTCGGCAGGCTCTTATCCCGGCCTCGGAGGCCTCAGCACCAGCCTTGCCTAACGGCAGGCTCCGATGCCAGCCTTGCTGGCCCCAGCACTGGCCTAACCCCTCGGCAGGCTCTTATCCTGGCCTCGGAGGCCCCAGTACCGGCCTTGCCTCAAGGCAGGCTCCGATGCCAGCCTCACTGGCTCCAGCACCAGCCTAACCCCTCAGCAGGCTCTTATCCTGGCCTTGGAGGCCCCAGCACTGGTCATGCCTTATGGCAGGCTCCAATGCCGGCCTCGCTGGCCCCAGCACCGACCTAACCCCTCAGCAGGCTCTTATCCTGGCCTCGGAGGCCCCTGTACCGGCCTTGCCTCACGGCAGGCTCCGATGCCAGCCTCGCTGGCCCCAGCACCGGCCTAACCCCCAGGCAGGCTCTTATCCTGGCCTCGAGGCCCCAGTACTGGCCTTGCCTCACGGCAGGCTCCGATGCCTGCCTCACTGGCCCCAGCACCGGCCTAACCCCTCGGCAGGCTCTTATCCTGGCCTCGGAGGCCCCAGTACCGGCCTTGCCTCAAGGCAGGCTGATGCCGGCCTCGGAGGCCCCAGCACCGGCCTAACCCCTTGACAGGCTCCGATCCCGGCCTTGGAGGCCCCAGCACTGGTCATGCCTCATGGCAGGCTCCGATGCTGGCCTCACAGGCCACAGCACCGGCCTAACCCCTCGGCAGGCTCTTATCCTGGCCTCGGAGGCCCCAGTACCGGCCTTGCCTCAAGGCAGGCTCCAATCCCGGCCTCGGAGGCCTCAGCACCGGCCTTGCCTAACGGCAGGCTCCGATGCCAGCCTTGCTGGCCCCAGCACTGGCCTAACCCCTCGGCAGGCTCTTATCCCGGCCTCGGAGGCCTCAGCACCGGCCTTGCCTAACGGCAGGCTCCGATGCCAGCCTTGCTGGCCCCAGCACTGGCCTAACCCCTCGGCAGGCTCTTATCCTGGCCTCGGAGGCCCCAGTACCGGCCTTGCCTCAAGGCAGGCTCCGATGCCAGCCTCACTGGCTCCAGCACCAGCCTAACCCCTCAGCAGGCTCTTATCCTGGCCTTGGAGGCCCCAGCACTGGTCATGCCTTATGGCAGGCTCCAATGCCGGCCTCGCTGGCCCCAGCACCGACCTAACCCCTCAGCAGGCTCTTATCCTGGCCTCGGAGGCCCCTGTACCGGCCTTGCCTCACGGCAGGCTCCGATGCCGGCCTCGCTGGCCCCAGCACCGGCCTAACCCCCAGGCAGGCTCTTATCCTGGCCTCGAGGCCCCAGTACTGGCCTTGCCTCACGGCAGGCTCCGATGCCTGCCTCACTGGCCCCAGCACCGGCCTAACCCCTCGGCAGGCTCTTATCCTGGCCTCGGAGGCCCCAGTACCGGCCTTGCCTCAAGGCAGGCTGATGCCGGCCTCGGAGGCCCCAGCACCGGCCTAACCCCTTGACAGGCTCCGATCCCGGCCTTGGAGGCCCCAGCACTGGTCATGCCTCATGGCAGGCTCCGATGCTGGCCTCACAGGCCACAGCACCGGCCTAACCCCTCGGCAGGCTCTTATCCTGGCCTCGGAGGCCCCAGTACCGGCCTTGCCTCAAGGCAGGCTCCAATCCCGGCCTAGGAGGCCCCAGCACCGGCCTTGCCTCACGGCAGGCTCCGATGCCGGCCACGCTGGCCCCAGCACCGGCCTAACCCCTCGGCAGGCTCTTATCCAGGCCTCGGAGGCCCCAGCACCTGCCTTGCCTCACGGCAGGCTCCAATGCCGGCCTCGCTGGCCCTAGCACCGGCCTAACTCTTGGCAGGCTCTTATCCCGGCCTCGGAGGCCCCAGTACCGGCCTTGTCTCATGGCAGGCTCCGATGCCGGCCTCACTGGCCCCAACACCGGCCTAACCCCTCGGCAGGCTCCGGTCCCGTCCTCGGAGGCCCCAGCACTGGCCTTGCCTCACGGCAGACTCTGATGCCGGCCTCGCTGACCCCAGCACTGGCCTAACCCCTCGGCAGGCTATTATCCTGGCCTTGGAGGCCCCAGTACTGGCCTTGCCTCACGGCAGGCTCCAATGCCGGCCTTGCTGGCTCCAGCACCGGCCTAACCCCTCAGCAGGTTCCGGACCCGACCTCGGAGGCCCCAGCACAAGTTTTGCCTCATGGCAGGCTCCAATGCCGGCCTCGCTGGCCCCAGCATAGGTCTAACCCCTCGGCAGGTTCCAATCCCGGCCACGGAGGCCTCAGTAGTGGCCTTGCCTCACAGCAAGCTCCGATGTCGGCCACTGGTCCTGGCGCCCGCCTAACCCCTCAGCAGGTTCCGATCACTGTCTCTGTGGTTATTATTTCAAAGGTTCCAGGTGTAATGTATCAGATCTCTGCCTCCCCTGAGTATTGGCCACTGGCATTGCCATTGCCTCCACCGTCTCAAATCCTTCCCAGGCTCTTTTTCCACTCTGAATGTTGTCCAGTGTTCCTAAGCATGTGTGATGGTAGCATTCGACATTTGGTGTAATTTCTCCAAAAAAATAAAGTTGGTAAGATCCGGTTTCTGCTTCTCCTGAATACAAGTCTCCACCACCATCGTGGAGAACTCTTTCAACACCGCATTTCTCCTTGGTCTCCGCTAAACTCTCTCCTTACAGGTGATGTCTGAGATTCTTAACAATATAGAGAAATAGCAGTCCTCTTTCACGGTGAATTTTTCCATAAGTTCCAGTGCATTTAGATAAGTTTGTCTGCATCTCCAGTGTCCTGGCATCCATAACGGCTTTCTTACCTCCTCTCCGATATTTTTCTTTATCTTTTTCTGTTCTGGGCCCAGTTTCTCCAGGGGTCTGGAGTGCTACGCGCAGTTCGGCCGGGGCCCAGAGTCCTGCGACCCGGGCCCCAGCTGGCGTGCCCCGCGCGCGACCCCTGCCCAGAATCCAGCGTCTTACTGGGCCCGATTTCTCCAGGGGTCTGGCGTGCTTCTCGCAGTTCGGCCTGGGGCCCATAGTCCCACGACCCGGGCCCCATCTAGCCATATTAAATTTAGACAATCAAATTTATGAAAATAAATGTGAGAAACAAAGGGATATTTTAAAATAGCAAAAGGATCAATATGAATAAACATTATGAATGATATGAATTCCAGCAACAGAGAATCATGTGTTTAACAAAATCTGACAGAATTGAAGGAGGAAAGACAGATAAAAAATTCTGCTAGAGATTTCAAACTGGTGTTATGGTCTCCAATCACTCTCAATAAATGCTACAACAACTAGACAGAAAGTCAGCAAGGATATAAAAGACTTGAAACTTTTACCTAACTCACTGATGTGACCACTGCAGAATACTTCATCTGTAGTCATGACAACAATGCATACTTTTTTCAAGCACACACAGGTTGTTTTCCAGTAGATCATATACTGAGCCATAAAACAAATACTCATGTATTGATGAATATATTTTATTTAGTATGTTTTTTTTACTCTAATGAAATTAAATAATAAATCAACAGCGAAAGGACTTTTAGGAAAATCTTAAATATTTGGGTGTTAAGCAACACACTTTTAAATGATCATAGAAGGAATCAACTCATAGAAGGAATCAGAAGGAAATTTAGAAAATGCTTTAAAGTCAATAAAAAATAAAAAAAGATCTCAAAGTGTATGATGTAAAGCTGAAACACTTCGAAAAAATTATAGCTTCAAATGTTTGATTATTAAAGAAGAAAGGTTTTCAATAAATAACAACCTATACCTTAAAAAATAGAAAGAAAAAGAGTAAATTATACTCAAAGCAGTTATTAGCAAAAGAATAATAAATGTTAGAATGAAAATCAAGTAAAAATAAAAATTATAGTGAAAGCCACTGAAACCAAATTCTGGCTTTTTGAAAAGTTCATTTAAATGAATAAATGATTTATTTATATATTTATTTATTTATTTATTTATTTATTTTTGCAGTACTGGGGATGAAATTTAGGGGCATTATACCTCTGAGCTACACCCTCAGCCTTATTTTTTAGCCTTTTTATTTTTGAAACAGGGTCTCACTGAGTTACAAAGGGCCTCACTAAGTAGCTAAGGCTGTCCAGGATCATCCGGTCTCAGCCTTCTCAATGCTGGGATTACAAGCATGCGCCACCACACTCGGCTAAATGAATAAACCTTTTATTAAAATGATCGTGCAGAAAAAGAAAGGCAACTCAAATAGGTAGGCAGGAAAGGAAAAGGTGATAAAACCATCAAAACTATATCGCAGGACTCTGGGCCCCAAGTAAGGATCACGCGGAACATGCCAGACCCCTGGAGAAACCGGGGCTCGGTCGTAAGACCCTGGGTCCCAGGCGGGGGTCAGGTGGAGCACGCCGGACCCCTGGAAGAGCCGGGGCCCAGGTCGCAGGACTCTGGGCCCCAGGTAGAGCCGTGCAGAGCACACTGGACCCATGGGGAAACTGGGCCCACGTCACAGTGCTACTGAGTGCCTGATCCCACAACCTCCTCAAACCACATATACTGTCTTCCTTATTTAAAAAAAAAAAGAAAGAAAAAGAAAAGAAAAAGAAAAAATAAAAATATAGGAGAGGGGTTAAGAAGGCCGTGGTGGATGCCAGGATACTGGAGATGCAGACAAAACTTATCCAAATGAACTGGAACTTTTGGAAAAATTCCCCACGAATTTTTCTTCCCTACATTGTTAAGAATCTTGGACATCACCTGTAAAGAGAGAGTTTAGCGGAGACCTAGGAGAAAGGCGGTGTTGAAAGCCATCTCCGAGATGGTGGTGGAGACTTGTATTCAGGAGAAGCAGAAATCGGATCCTACCAACCTTATTTTGTTGGAGAAATTACACCAAATATCGAATGCTACCATCGCACATGCTTAGGAACACTGGACAACATTCAGAGTGGAAAAAGAGCTTGGGAGAGATTTGAACTGGTGGAAGCAGTGGCAATGGCAGTGGCCAGTACTCAGGGGAGGCAGAGATCTGATGCATTACACCTGGAACCTTTGAAGTAATAACCTCAGAGGCAGAATGCTACCACCACGCAGCAACGAGAATGTAGGACAAATGGCTGGGCGAAGAGGGTGCTCGGATTGGAGCCTGCCGAGGGGTGAGGCCAGCGACGGACACAGCAAAGCTGGGATCAGAGCCTTCCTTGAGGCTAGGCCACTGCTGAGGCTACCGAGGCCGGGATCGGAGCATGCCGAGGAGTTAGGCTGGTGCCAGGGCCAGTAAAACCGAAATCGGAGCCTGCTGTGAATCAAGGCCGGTGCTGGGGCCTCCAAGGCTGGGATCGAAGCCTGCTGAGGGGTTAGGCCCATGCCGGGGCCAATGGCCGACACTGGAGCCTGCCGTGAGGCAAGGCCGCTACTGGGGCCTCCGAGGTCAGGATTGGAGATTGCTGAGGGGTTAGGCAGATGTTGGGGCCAGCAAAGTCAGCATTGGAGCCTGCTGTGAGGCAAGGCTGCTGCTGGGGCCTTCGAGGCCGGGATCGGAGCCTGCTGAGGGGTTAGGCCAGTGCTGGGGCCAGCAAGCCCGGGATCAGAGCCAGCTGAGGGGTTACGCTGGTGTCGGGGCCAGCGAGATCAGAATTGGGGCCTCCCATGAGGCAAGGCTGCTGCTTGAGCCAGCAAGGTCTGGATCAGTCCACCCGGTAGCCAGGCCACTACTGGGGCTGTCAAGAGTGGGATTGGTACTTGCAATGTGGCATGCACAGAGAAATATCGCAGAAAATAAAAACCAGATGCTTCCACTTATCAGCAATAACTAGGAGGAAAGGGGCAACAGGAAGAGGTCAAGCTATAGAAAGCAATTAAGGTGACCAATCAGCGGGTATGGCATAGGGGAGGATGGAGCCTCTTTAAAAAGCAGGAGGTACATAAACAAATTTATCAAATTTAATCACCAAACAACCATGGGATCGAGGGAGGGGGAGGGAATGGGATGGGGGCTGGATGAGGGCTAATTGGATGATGTGTGCTTGTATATCCTCTCAAGTCTTGTATTCCAATGTGATATATGATTACAATGCACCAATAAAAATAAATTAAAAAAAACTATATCAAAGGGCATATAACTATATAAAATTAAAAGTGTATATAGGTATCAATTACTATCAAGAAATTAAAAGTATTATATAAAAGAATAGTATGAACAACTTTATGCCACTTTTAGAAATTGACAGGCATCCTTATATTTATGAGAAAATTAAAGAACCCTACGTGGCTAAAACAGTTCTAAGAAAAAGAAACAAAAGTGGAGGCCTTATATTACCTAATCTCAAATGTTATTATAATGTTACAATAATTAAAACAGTTTGGTATTGCTGTAGGATTAATGAGATAATGTTCCAGAATTAAAAGTCCAGAAATAAATCCTCATATTTATGGTCACTTGATTTTCAACTAAGTTGACAAAGGCAGGTGATAATTTCAGTTCATTCTGTGATCACCTGATGTCACCGGGGATTCGTATTTTTGTCATTCACTTTAAGGGAACTTGCTTGTAGAAGCTAGAGAGAATATAGGAAAGAAAAAGGACTTCCAATAAATGAGGAGAGAGATTAGTAGAATAGCGGGAGGGGCTGAGGAAGAAGGCAAGGTGAGAAAAGACAGCTGATAAAGGAACCAGTTCATATAATGCTATATATGAAATTATCACTACCAACTTCACTAACAGGTAGGAGGGGCGCAGAGTGAGATCTGGAGGGGATAGCAGCATGGGCAGTGTGCATGTATGTTTGTATCACTTTGAGCCTCACTATCCTGTATAATTACAATGCACCAATAATACTTTAAAAAGGGAGGGACTTTAAGACAACATAAAACCATATTGTACTGGAAAAATTGTATGAACTTGAAAAAGAGTGCATTAACAAGTGAACGATGAAGTTGACTCATCCTAGATTTGAATGCTAGAACAACAGTGGTAACATGGACAGGAAGGAAAAGGAAGCTGAGGTTTAAGTCCAAGGATTAGGGGAATCTGAAAATAGAACTGACTGTCCTGCAATAGCACAGCACTGGAGGCGCTTCTTATAGACCAGAGAGACGTCTGCCAGGACCCCATTATGCTACATGGGCACAACTATAGAGCTGTATCGGGATGAGATGCTGGCGATCTAGCTTTGTTCCTGGTATTGCCACTAAAAAGAGTAGTCACAGCCAGGCATGGCGGTGCACACTTTTAAGCCCAGCATTTGGGAGGCTGAGGCAGGAGGATTGCAATTTCAGGGCCGGCCTCAGCTACTTAGGTGAGGTTGTTTGCAACTCAGTGAGACCCTGTTTTAAAATAAAGAATAAAAAATAGGGTTGGGGTTGTACCTCTGATGTAGAATGCCTCTGGGTTCCATTCTCAGTACCACACACACACACACACACACAAAGAGTCTTCAGAGTGATTCTTTAAATATGAATTAGCGCTGGGTGTGGTGGCTCACGCTTGTAATCCCTGCTCTTGGGAGGCGGAGACAGGAGGATCTTGCAGGTTTGAAGCCAGCCGCCTGGCTTAAGAAACCCTGTTTCCAAATAAAAAAGTATAAAAATAGGTCTGGGAGTATAACCAAAAGGTAGAAGGGTTTCCAGGAACCCCAGTACCAAATAAATAAATAAATAAATAAATAAATAAATAAATAAATAAATAAATAAGTCTGAATTAAATTATTCTATGTTTAGGTTCAATGTTATACATTGGCTTCCCACCTCATTCAGAAAAATGTCTTTCAATGTCTGCCAGGCCCTGTACATGCTGGTCTTTCTCCTCATCTCTTCCAGTTTTGCTATTCCATTTCCTATTTGTTGAACGCGAATCAGCCACACTGACTTCCTTGTGGTTCCTCCAATACACTCTTACCACAGAGCTTTTATGTAGCCTGAGACTTAACCTTTGTAAAACAGACATACAGATTTTTTTACTTGAAAATTCAGATTTTTTAAAGCTCTTAAAAATCAGGAAATGCATCTGATAATACAAGATTAGGAGGAACATAAACACACTGAGTAATAAATAGGTTATAAGATTTCCCCATTTACCCTGGGCTCCCCCAGGCTGAGTCACTCACTTTATTACTGGCTTTGATCCGATCAGCATTTGAGTTTAAAACCCAATGTTAAGCCGGGCATGGTGGCGCACACTTGTAATCCCAGCATTTGGGAGGCTGATACTGGAGGGTCCCGGTTCACGGACAGACTCAGCTACTTAGCAAGGCCTTCTGCAACGTAGTAAGACCTGTTTCAAAATAAAGAATAAAAAATTAAGGCAGGGGTTGTAGCTCAGAGGTCAAATGCTCCTGGGTTCCATCCCCAGACCTCCCCCTCCACAAAAAATGCTAAAACCAATGGTATTGAGCCAACTCAATATTCTGAATAAGGAGGTTTGGACTGGGCTCCCAAATTTGCATTTGTAAGCAGGTTCCATGTGATGCCCTAACTAAAGGCAAACTTGAAGTGGCATGATGTTATAACTTTATATATATATATATCGTGGCTTTTTCTTCCTGGAAATATTCAGTTTTAAAATCAATAATCAGGAACTGCTTGCGCGCTCTCTCTCTCTGTCTCTCTCTGTCTCTCTCTGTCTCTTTCTCTTTCTCTCTCTTTTTTCTCTCTCTCTCCATCTCTCTCTCACTCTCTGTCTCTCTCTCTCTCTGTGTGTGTCTCTGTCTCTCTTTTCTCTCTCTCCATCTCTCTCTTTCTCACTCTCTAATATTTATGTAGTTAAATCCTGATTATTGGACTTTTTTGTGCACCAGCATTAACAACTGAGCTGCATAGTCTCCTTGTACCTTCAGGCCAAGAGATTTCGTTCCCTTCCCCCAGGGCACATCACTTGCCTCTGACTTTAAATCTGAGTTCCATTGTTATGAATTGGTGCTCCAGAATGAACTAAACAGTCATTAGCATTTCAATAGCAATTTCCATCCAAGTTATTTTGAATATGCCATCTGGTACCAAATATTAATAACTTCATAGTAGCAGAGCAGCCGTGGCTGGTGGCTGGTGGCTGGTAGGTCATAATCATCAAATAGTACTTAGGAAACACATGAGTCCCATCTTTTAGACAAAGCTGGACTCGTGTTAAGTCTCTATAAATAAGGAGCAGGGCTGGTGACACATGTGACATATGGAAGGGACTGAATGACTTGCCCTAGATCAAACAGTTGTCAGACATTTGGTTGCTTTTCCAACAATCCTGTACTGCTTTACATGAAAAGCCATAAATGCATTAATAGTAAAATAATGTCCATAATGTATTAGAGGTAAAACCACTTCTAATTTTGTCCAAAGGGAATGTGTTTATCTTCTGCTACAGGTTTGGTACCACCAGTGGTAGTTCTAAGCGTCCCTGGTCATTGAGCTCCTGCTGGAATGGTCACTACAGAGGCCAAGAGATTGAGAGAAGGGAATGAGATCTGACTGAAACGGCAGCAGCTGCTTCTGGGGAAGAGTATGAAAAGAACAATGGGGTTTTTTATATTTTTATTGGTGCAATATAGTCACACATCATATGTAGTTCACAACGATAGTGACATGCATACACATAGCACTTGGTGGGTTTTCCCCAGGCTCCCTCCCCACTCCCCCCTTCCTTATACAAGATATTGAGGGGATTCTTTATATTCTGTGATTTTGTTCCAGACATGGTCTGACATCTCATTCACTGAGTTGAGGAGATGGGGAAACCATAAGGTGTTTGAGAACAGTGACTTCTGGCCACTGGGGGTGATGTGGTTCAAACTTTAAGGTTGTTTCCTTCTAGGAGAACTTCTTTCTCCAAGAAATGGTGGCAGAAGCATAGTTATATTCATTCCTTCCTTTCCTTTCCTTTCTTTCTCTTTCCTTCCTTCTTTCTTTCTTTCTTTCTTTCTTTCTTTCTTTCTTTCTTTCTTTCTTTCTTTCTTTCTTTCTTTCTTTCTTTCTTTCTTTCTTTCTTTCTTTCTTTCTTAATTTATTTCTTTGACTGGAGCCCAGAGGTGCTCTAGCACTGAGCTATATCTGCAGCCCATTTTGTTGTTTGAGTCAAGTCCTTGATAAATTGCCAAGGCTGCCTCAAACTTGTGATCCTCCTGCCTCATACTCCCAAATCCCTGGGATTATAGGCATGTGTCATTGCTCCTGGTTTGCAAAGGCATAATCCTACCACATTCCATGGGAATGACTCATCATATTGATTCTCAGAGGCCAATATTTCCTCAGAAATGTGAGAAATATAGAGCAGTCACTGACTTGCTCCGCTTGCTCTAGTTGTGAGAGAAAGTGTGACCCTTGATCTCAGATATACAGAAGTATGAATGTTTTTAATTTAAAAATGTAAAATTTTATTTGTAATTGATAGCTAAGAATTGAATGCACTTATGGGGTACAATATACTGTTGGTTTTTTTTTCTGGTGGTACTGGGGTTCCTGGAAGCCCTTCTACCTTAGGGCTACACTCCCAGACCTTATTTTTTTATATATATTTTTATTTGGAAACAGGGTCTCTTAAACCAGCACGTCTGGCTTCGAACCTGCACGATCCTCCTGTCTCCACTCCCCAAGCGCGGGGATTACAAGCATGCGCCACTACACCCTGCTATAATGTTTTGATATGTTTACAATGTGAACTTATTGAATTGGACTATTAAAAGATTTTTTTACCTCAAGTACTTATTTTTGTGTTTGGTGAAAATATTTAAAATCTTCTCTTTGGGAAGGTGGTAATCTTGGCTTTGAATGTAGTTTTACGAGTAGTGTGGTTAAGAAGTGATAGGTACAAGAGGTATTAATGGATTGAATAAGGAATAGTTGAAAATCTAAGAAATCAAAAATAACAAAGAAGGTTTACTTAGAAATTGAATGTGGAAGAGAGCAGAATGTATGTTCTAGAAAAGGGCTGCATAGCATGTGAGAATGTATTGAATGGAGTCCTGGTATGGAATCAAGAGTTCTGTTCTGAGCATACGATGCTGAGACACTTGGACATATTGCATGTTCAAGTGAAGATATTACAGAGGCAGTTGGTATACAAATCTAAAATTTAGAATATAGGTCTAAAGTCAGAGTACAAATTTGGGAGTCATTCGCATATAGATGGTATTTGAAATCCCACATTCATTATGTGGCCCATGTGATAACAAAGCCCTGATAAAACATTAAGGAACCTCATTAAAGTTAGTGCAGCGAAAACCCAGAATTGAAGAGTTGGGAAAAAGGAATGGCTATCAGGGGTATCAGGGGACTGGGTTTTATAAGTCCAGGAAACTAAATCAATCACTTTTAGTACCTTTTTTTTTTTTAATGGTACTGGGGGGTGGAACCCAGAGGTTTTCTACCTCTGGGGTATACTCCCAGACCGATTTTTTAAATATTTTATTTGGAAACAGGGTCTTCCTAAGTTGCTGAGAGCCTCACTAAGTAGCTGAGGTTCACTAAGTAGCTGTGGCTCGAACCTGTGTGATCCTCCTGCCTTAGCCTCCCAAAGGCAGGGATTACAAGCATATGCCACCATGCCCGGCTACTAGTTCCTTGTCTTTTGAATGCTTGATATGTGTCTAGGCAGAGTGAAGGTGTGGCTCCTTCTCCTTCTCTTTCCCTTCTCTGTCCCTCTCCTCCTTCTTCTTCTCCTTCCCCTCCTCCTCCTCCATCTTCCTCTGAGCTACACTCCTAGTCCTTCTATTTTTCATTTTTATTTTGATATAGGGTCTTACTAATTTGTTGAAGGCCTAAGATAACAAAGCTGGCCTTGAACTTGCCATCTTCCTTTCTCAGCCTCCCAAGTACTGGGATTACAGGCATGTACCACCATACCTAGCTTAGTGTTTCTTTGATTAGACAGAATAGTTGTATGATTGGATATATAGAAAGAATTAAACTTTCTTGTACATCTCCATTGAAAATCATGTAGAGAAGGTGGATAAAATTTTTAGACACGTCCCAATGGGAATAAATGTCTATTAGTGTAAAAGATCTAAAGTTTCATGAACTTTAAAATAGAGATGGTATCATAATACAACTAGAACTTGGTACCGTAATAAGTACTAGGCAAAGGTGACTGAGAGATACCTAGGTTTAAATTCTCACTTTCCAATTTAATACCTTAGGCAGTTAGTTTAGCAAGTTTTCTCATGTATAAAATGAGGATACCTTTTTATTGTTGGAAAGTTGAAAGTGTATTATCTGGCACCTAGAAGTCTCTCAATACCTACCTTATAAATGTTACCATTTAAAAAATTGTGATGTGGGCATTAGAGCCTGAGATTGACATAAAAGGAATCCAGGCCATATTTAGAGTCAGTTTGGAATAATTAATAAGTAACTTCATAACACATGAACTTTATTTTCCTTTTTATGTTTTTTTTTTTTTTTTTTTTGTGTGTGTGTGTGTGTGTGTGTGGTACTGGGGATGGAACCCAGAAGCATTCTACCTCTGAGCTACACTTCCAACCCTATTTTTATTCTTTATTTTGAAACAGGGTTTCATTGAGTTGCAAAGGGCCTCACTAAGTAGTTGAGGGTGTCCTTGAACTGCAATCCTCTTGTCTCAGCCATTCAAATGTTGGGATTACAAGTCTGCACCATCACACCTGGCTCCTTTTCTAGTTTTTAGGTGATTCAATATTATCTATCCACTCTATTCAGCTCTAGGATGCTAAAGAAAATATCTATTTGACAATTTGAACCCAAGGCCCAGGAAGATGAACACATGCTTCAATAAAGATGAGCCAGAGGGCTTGCATGTGGCAGAGTTAGTCATATGTCCTTGGATCAATGACTCAGAATCTCTTATTTACAGTTTTTTTGTCTTTAAAATGATGAGGCTGGAAGGAACCATTGAATATGCCTATAATCCCAGTGTTTAGGACGCAGAGACAAGAGAATTACAGGTTCAAGGCCAGTATGTATTAACTTAGCAAGAGCCTATTTCAAATTAAAAAGATAAAAATAAAATTAAAAGAACTGGGAGTGTAGCTCAGAAGTAGAATAGCCTTGGGTTTAATCCTAGCATCTCCCAACAGACCCCTAACACACACAAAATGAAAAGAGTTGTAGCTATACTCTCTCATTAGCTTTATTTTGGTGTGTGTGGTGTTGGGGATGGCACCCAGGCTCATTATATCTCTGAGCTATAGTCCCAGCCCTATTTATTTATTTTTTTAATTCTGAAACAGGGTCTCACTAAGTTACAGAGTTGCTGAAGCTGGTCACAAACCTGCAATCCTCCTGTCTCAGCCTCCCAAGTACTAGGATTATAAACTTGCACATTGCACCTGGCTACAAGATCTCTCTAAAGTTATAAACCACGCACAGCAAAAAAAAAAAAATAATAAATAAATAAATTAAAAAAATAAAAAAAACCAAAACCAAAACAACAACAACAACAACAACAACAACAACAACAACAAAAAACAAAGTTCCTCGTATTATTCCTCCTCCTTATCTATTTTAAGATACTGAATCCATGGACAATGCCCATTAATGACACAATAATACATCCTTAATATGGAGCTTACACCATGAATTGCAACAGTTACTAGGAGGGCATAGGTCCTATGAGCAGAGAGCTGGTGTGGGTTCCTTTTCTTGCTCAGAATTTGACTTACTTGACTGAGTCTTTTCTGCTTGCCTAGGCAGTCCAGAACCAAATGAATAATTAAACGTTTAAACCAAGTGAATTTCTCCCATGAATTATGAGAGAATATAGATGAAGTGGGCAGTGCATACAAATTCATTATTTTTCAGAGCTCAGAGGCTTCCACAAACCCTTTAAGTATTCCCTTTTGAGTGAACAATAGATCCAGTAGGTAGAGGTCTAGTTAGTGGGACTTCCAGATTGGTCTCAGGTCTCAGGGACCTCCTCAGCTTCAAAACCCTCGAGCTCTGCCGGGCGTGGTGGCACATGCTTGTAATCCCCGCGCTTGGGAGGCAGAAACAGGAGGATCGCGCAGTTTCGAAGCCAGCCGCGCGCTGGCTTAGGAGACCCTGTTTCCAAATAAAAATGTAAAAATAGGTCTGGGAGTGTAGCCCGGAGGTAGAAGGGCTCCCAGGAACCTCAGTACCAACCAACCAACCAACCAACCAACCAACAAACAAACAAACAAAACCCTCGAGCTCCTAGAGGCTTCCTTAGGCATCCGCTCTATCTCTAGATAGAGAACAGACACTGGCCATTAGGTAGGTTGTAACACAGGAATAAAGGGAATGACAGTTGCTCACCTGGCCTGACTTTTTTTTAGGTCTGCTGAAGGAACTGCTTGCAAATGTTTTTAACTGTGTTATTTGAAATTTTCCCTTAAAATATATTCCTTTTGATTTAAAATTATTCCTTTTTCAGAAACCTCCTGTTGACATTTAGGTTACCCCTAGGACCTAACACATTAATTTGCCATCATTTATTAACATATTAGAGAAAACATAGGAAAGAAAGAGGTACAATGTAAATTTATTTTACTAGGTAAGGGATCTAAGACATAGGTGTTGGAAAAGGCTAGCATGTTGTGTTATTTTTATATTGTCATGTTATTTAACTTTATGAGGTACAAGAGATTGAACCCAGAGACATTCTACTATTGAGATATATCTCAGCTCTCTTTGTTTTGTTTTGAGACAGGGTCTCCCTAACTTGCTTAGGATAGCTTTGAATTTGCCATTCTCTGGGCTCTTACCTCTACTTCTCAAACGTCTGGGATTATAGGCATGTACCACTGACTGTGCCCAGTTCTGACTGTTTTTAAGATAAAAAATATGAAGGATGATGAGATACTACCAAATACAGATTCTCCTACTTTCTGGTTGGACTTCTAGATATCTTTGGTGCAGAGTGGCCATAGAATCCTGACTGACCAGTGTACAGATAAAAAAAAATGAGTGGTCAAGTTTTAGTCTTAGGTTCAAAAGCCCTGTGGTAACAGGAAAATTATCCAATATAGTTATAGTATAACCAATTTCTCATCTGCCTATAGTGGAAAGATAAGTAGCTTATGGCTTTCAAAAGGGCCATATGCAGCTGGCCATGGGGGCACATGTCTATAATTCTAGTACTTGGGAAGCGGAGACAGGAAGATTGCAGGTTCAAAGCTAGCTAAAGCATTTTGGTGAGACTATCAGCAATTTATTAAGTCTCCATTTCAAAATAAAAAAAATAGGGCTGAAGGTGTTACTCAAATGTAATTCAATCCCCAGTACAAAAACCAAAACCAAATACAACAAACAAACAAATAAACAAAGATAGCTACATGAAAGTCCCTAGAGTAAGAGTTTGCTATTTTTTGAGGTGATCACATTATCTGACATAAAAAAAAATATTAGTTAAGTAGGTATTTTTGGTAGATCTTGAGGTATTGTTGGTGGGATTGCAAATTAGTGCAACCACTTTGGAAAACAGTATGGAGGATCCTCAGAAGATTCGGAATTAACCTACCATGTGATACAGCAATACCACTTCTGGGTATCTACCCAAAAGAAAGGAAACCAAACTACCAAACTAATGCATGTGTATATGTTTATAGCTGTATATTCACCATAGCCAAACTATGGAACCAAGCAAGATGTCCATCAACAGATGAATGGATTACAAAACTATGGGATATGTATACAATGGAATTTTATTCAGTCACAAAGAAAAACACAATGACATCATTTACAGGGAAATTGTTGGAATTGGACGACATCATGCTAAGTGAGAAAGCTAAGGAGATATGGGTAACAGGAGGAACTCTAGATGAAGAAGGAGATCCTATAGAGGAGCAAATAAGGCAACCTAACTGAGAGAATGGGATGGGGGAAGAGGGAAACTCTGTAAAGCACATGATGTACTTAAACAAATATATTAAAGTCAATCACTAAGCCAAGAATGTAAAGGAGAGATGGGGAGGGAATGGGGTGGGGATTAGGTAAAGGCTAATTGGATGGTGTGTGTCTACACAAGTCTTTTATCCCATTAAGATGTATGACTATAATTTACCAAAAAAATTTTTAAAAATCTATTGATTTATTCCATGTTTTGCAGTCTACTAGAGTATAAATTGTCAAAATAGTTTCTAGTAATACTTTGAATTTCCCCCACTGTGGTGATATCTCCTTTTTAATTTCTGATTTTAGTTATTTGAGTTGATTCTTTCTTTTGGTAAGGTTGGCCAGGGGTTTGTCAATATTATTAATGTTTTCAAAGAACCAGCTTCTTTTTGTTGATATTTCAAATTGTTTTTATTCTCTATTTCATTTATTTCTGCTCTGATTTTATTTACTGCCTTTTGCTGGCTTTGGGATTAGACTGTTGCAGTGTTTCTAGGTCCTTGAGATGTGTCATTAGGTTGATTAATGGTGACTCTTTGTTCTTCTTATGTGGGCACTCAATGTTATAAACTTTTCTCTTAGCACCACCTTTAAAGTGTCCCATAGATTTTGGTAAGTTGTATCTCTATTTTTATTTAATTCCAGGAATTTTTTTATTTCTCCCCTTATTTCTGATCTTACCCACTCATCATTCAATAAAATATCATTCAATCTCCATGTATTTAAATAATTTATCTTGTTCTTCCTGTTGTTGATTGCTACTTTCATTTCATTTTGGTCTGAAAAGGTGAAAGAAATTATATCTTTTGAATCTGCTTGTTCTTGCTTGTGGCCCAGGATGTGATCTATTTTAAAAAAAGCTCCATAGGATGCTGAGTAGAATGTGTATTCTGCTGTTTGTGGTTGAAATATTTTATATATGTCTATTAGGTCCATTTGATTTATAGTTTTCTTTAGTTCTGAAGGATCTTTACTCATCTTTTGCCTTGAAGATCGATCTAGTGGGATGCGACATGTGTTGAAGTCTCCTGATATTATTGTATTTGGGTTGTATTTGAGATCTGATGTGCTGAAAAGCTTTGTTTTACAAATGTGGGTGCACCCACATTTGGGGCCTAAACATTTACTATCATTATATCTTCTTGTTGAATTGTTACTTTTAATAAAGGGAAGTTCCCTGCTTTGTATCTTCTGATGTGTTTTAGCTTGAAGTCTGTTTTGTTGGATATCAGCGTTGCTACCCCTGCCTGATTTTGGTCTCCATTAGCATGATGTATCTTTTCCCATCCTTTCGCTTTGAGACTATGAATGTTTTTGGCTGTAAGGTGAGTTTCTTGCAAGCAGCCTATATTTGGATTATGTTTTTTAGTCCACATTGCCAAGCTATGTCTTTTAATTGGCGAGTTAAGTCCTTTGATGTTCATAGTTATTACTGAAGTATCTTTGTTTTGTCATTTTATGGTCTATTTTCTGTTTGATATACTGTTACTTCTTCTTTGCTTAGTTGCCTTGCTGATCAACTTCATCTCTTCTCTGGTCCTGAAATTTGGTTCTTTTTTCTTCTTTATGGTTTATTTCTTTAAGTATTTTCTCCAGTGATGGCTTTGTATTTAGAAATTTTTGGAGATTCTGCTTATCTTGAAACACTTTTGTTTCTCCATCAATTTTAAATAATAACCTTGCTGGTTATAGCAGTTTTGATTGAAAGATGTTTTCTTCCAAGGTCTGGATTACATCATACCAGTCTCTCCTGGCTTTCAGGACTAGGGTGATTTTTATTGTTTTGCTCCTCTATGTCACCTGTTCTTTTGTTCTCATTACTTTAAATATTCTTTCCTCAGCCTCTATGTTGGTCAATTTGATTATTATACAGCGCGAGGAGGTCTTTCTTTAATCTTGTCTTAATGGTATTCTTTATGTCTTCTGTATGTGTATGTCCAAGTCTCTTTTCATGTTTCGTAAGTTCTCAGAAATTGTTTCTCTGAAGAGATTATGAGTACCCTTGGTTTGTACCTCTATCCCTTCTTCAATGCCTTTTATCTGTATGTTAGAATGTTTCATGTTGTCCCATAGTTGTTGGATGTTTAGGTTTTGTTGCGGTAATGACTTCTGTATGCTGTTGACTGTGCTTTCAGTTTTGAATGAACTGTCTTCTAACAGTAACCTTCTATTTTCCATTTCATCTAATCTGCTAGTATTTCTTTCTATTGCTGTCTTCATTTCATTTATTGACTCTTTCATTTTATTCCAGACCTCTTCCTGATTCTGTTTTAATGTCTCCATTTCCTCTTTCATTTTCTGTACACTTGCTGTGAGGCCTTTCATCATATTGAAAATCAGGATTTGGAATTCTCCTTCTTGCATTTCTTGTAGGTCATATTTGTGATTTCCCTTATTTACTCACTGTTCTAGTTCTCATGTTTTCAGGGTTCTCGGACTTGTTTTTTGATGTCTTGGCATCTTCTCTTTTGTGTGTGATTCTGTGGGTAATCTGGCTAATCCAATCTTAGTCATAGTAATTTAAAAATATCAGCAGATTTTTGCATGATAAGCAGTGCTTTATTTCAATGGTGAGGGTTGGATAAGAGGGGAGGAGCTGTAATGTTGGGTATAGGAGTCAGGTAAAGTAGAGGATATGATTAGGTTGAGTAAGAATTTAAGCATAATAAGATAGTATCTGATTGCGAATGAGAGAAGGTTAGATAGTAGGATTATTGTAGTTAGTTGAGTATTTAGGTATGGAGATATGAAAAGCTTGAATATAAAACAAGGAGATACAATAAGGAAAAAATGTTTTGGGAGAAAACAGTAGATAGGTTAGAATGAGGAACTTTGTAAGAGGAATGGGGGAAGAAGTTAACAAACACAAATAAAGTAATAAAACAAGTTACAAAAACTAACAATTATAAATCAAATATAATAAAACAACCAGAAGAAAAAATAGGAATAAGAAAGAAAACAAGAAAAGAAAAAGAAAGGACAAAAATTTTAAAATTACAGAAAAGAACTAGCAATATTGTGGGAGATAAAAACAAAAAACAAAATAAAAAAAGCAGTCCTGCTAATTTATGTATATAGGGCCTGGGCCTGTATAATATGTGTATGTCTGTTCACTCTGGTAGATTCTGGAGTATATTCCAATGTTTCTCATTTGCTCCATACCCTATTGTCAGCTGTTAGACCCACTTTAATAGCATTTGCATCCCTCTCTTGCCTCTGACAGTTTTGTGCTTAGGTGTCAGGGCCTCGATGTCACTATTAATGAGTTCCATATAAGTTCAGGGTTCTGCACTTCCTCACCCTGTGCTCTGCATGCCCTCCTGGGCTCAGGACCTTTGCTATTTGTCTGCACCTCCCTCTGGCAGAGGGTGTCTGGTGTCGTCTTGGAGCAATCCCCTGTGACCCTGTGCAGGTACCATGCCTTGAGCACTATGGACCTTTCTTGTGTCTCTGTAGGTTCTAATTAGACTATCTCTGGAAGGGGCCATGGAGTCTTATCCAGCCAGGGTCCCACAGCTGCTCTGGACAGCCTTTCACCAAGTAACAAGTAATGCAAGTGGTTACCTGGCTGTCCTGCGACCAGGTCTTTAGAGGGCATGATGTGCCAATGAGGGTGCCACCTCTGGTGAATGCACAGGCTTCTGGATCTTTCTCTGCATTCCAGAAGTGTGGTGCTGGTCCCTTAAGATGTTGGAGCTCTGCAACCACTTTCTGCACTTCAAGTTCTTGGATTAATTTGGGGGATTTCTTGGGCCTGCAGCACTGGAGTTGGCCAAAGCTGGCATTTAGGCAGGCAGTCCATGGTGGCACCAGCAGCTTCACCAGGGCTGTTATGGTTCCAGGTTTGTAAGGTCATCCAGATGTCTGCATTAGTGGGGATAATTCTCCATGGGAGACTCTGGGTTGATTCCACTAGTAGCTCTGTGCAGTCCCAGCAATAGGAAGTGTTGTGCAGTCTTTGCAAATGTGGTTTCCCAGGAAATCAGGCTATTTCCTGCCATTAAATTGGACAGTATGTCATGGCAGAAAGAGCAATCACTATAGGTAAGTTCTTCCATTCCAGGAGAATACAGAAAACATGCTTTTATTGTGAGAGAACAGGCTAGAATAGTGGCTGCTCCAGGGTGATGGTACCACACCAAAGTGCCCTAGGTAGAAGAAAGGGGAACATCCTTCACAGTATACAATGGAATAGGCCATGGTCTTAAGACTTTGTACCTTTCAAAATCATGCATTCTGCCCATGGGAAAAGCATGACCTATCCTGGACAGGGACAGGCAACTATTTAAGCGTTCAGTTTTAACTGGGTCTTGTCTCCCAGGCCTCATGACTCTAGGAGAGCAATTCTTTGCTTCTGAGACACGTGTACACACCAGACATCTTTCTTTTGGTCCAGGGAGTACAGGGCTCCCTCTCTCACTTCTGGTTGCAACTAGTGTTCCTCAAAGCTTTTTGTTACCTTCAAAGTGTGGGATATTTCTGTTATTACATTATCTATGGGCTTGTCTAATGTGGCCAGGTTACTCACTTTAAAGCTGCACCATTACAGGCACTTGTGCCTACTACCTCTTCTAATGAGGGCTGAGCTCATCAATCTATCTTTTAGGATCTGTTAAAGCTCTCAATCATTCCAGCTGCTTGGGGCTGGTAGGGAATATGAAACTGCTACTCTATGTCATTGTTCTTAGCCAAGGTCTATACCTATTGTCTTGTAAATGAGTACCTCTGTCACTTGCCACTACCAAGGTCTGACGATAGGCCACTGACAACTGTTCAAGAGCAGCTACGGCATGTGGCTGATTGGCCTGCACTACAGGGTAGTCAAAACCCAAATCTGCGACTGTATTCATGGCTGTCAGCCTGTTATCAGTTGGCAGTTGGCCAGTATAGTCAACCTGCCTTTCCTGTAAAGGCTGGATACCTTGAGGAACCTGTCCTATGGGTTTAGGACACTAAGTCACAGTGGGTGATGTTCTGCAGTGTCCTACACTGCTGTACAGCATCTCGAACTTGCCCTTCCCAGGAAAAAGAAAATAGTTTGGGGCTTTTGTGTCAATGGAGAAAAAGGCATTTGCCAAGTCTACAACAGAGTGGAATTGTCCCAGTTCATACGGCAGATGGTCCATTAACTCTAAAATATTGAGTAACGCTACATCCAAGGGTGGTGTCACTTTAGCTAACTCCCATGTCTGTGTCAGGAGCCATCAGGTTTCCACATCGACTACACAAGATTGTTGAATGGGCTGAGTCAGGCAGATTACACTTGCTATTTCTAGCTTTTCTTTTCTTTTCTTTTTTCTTTTTTTTTTTTTTACAGTACTAGGGATGGAACCCAGAAGCATTCTACCTCCAACCTACACCCCCAGCCCTATTTTTTAGTCTTTATTTTGAAACAGGATCTCACTGAGTTACAAAGGGCCTCACTAAGTTGCTGAGGCTGGCCAAGAACTGCAATACTCCTGTCTCAGCCTCCCAAATGCTGGGATTAGAAGCATGCACCATCACACCTGGCTTATTTCTAGCTCTAATATCATTTGCCTAATTTTCTCATGTTACAACCCACCTGATTACTTGTACTGCCATACATTCACAATCCTCATGGCTTAGGGGAGTTGTAAGAGAATATAAGAATGCAATCTTTTAATAGTCTTTACCACACTCACCCATAGCCAGAATTCTCCAATAGTTGCCGGCATAGTCAATCCCTGTAACATGTCTACCCCTGGGATATACTCAGATATGGGATATATATGTATGTATGTATGTATGTATGTATATATATATATATATATATATATATATATATATATATATATATATATCCAAATTATTTTGCTTAGGAGGTAGATGTTTGATTCCCCAAGTCACCAGGGCTCATAAAACTGTAATGAGACAGCCTCCACAACCCTCTATGGCAGTCTTAGGCACAGTAAATTTGTCCAGCCTTCTAAAAGCTGTTTGGCTAGAGACATACCTAATCCCAATCCTTTGGCAGAGTCCACACTGCCAAATATTCTGCTACTGAAAACCACAAGGAGACTAGGGACAAAGTTCCTCCACCCTGGATTGTTCTTCCCAGGGCTGCTCTTTCAGAAGGATGCTAAGGGCACTAAACCTCATCTTGCTGACTACGCCAAGTGTCAGAGGCCATGTCAGGGGCTAGCTGTGGTTGCAGAGGAGGTTTTGGTGGTAAGATACCCAGTAAGAAGAAAGCATGCTGAGTCTGCCAACCTGTACTTTCTCATGACCTTGCAAATTACTTAAGTAATTGGAAGAGGGAGGTACATAGTCTACTAAATATCAAGAATCATCATAAGGATATAAGAATTAAGACTTTACTTTTAGTGAAGAATTAATAGTTGGATTTCACAATTTTTTTCTTTTTCTTTTTTTTTCTTTTTTTCTGCTGGCAATTGAACCCAGGGGCATTCTGCCTCTGAGATACAATCCTAGCCCTATTTTTTTTATTTTGTAATAGAATCTCACTATGTTGCTGAGTGCCTTACTAAGTTGACTGTACAGTGAGCATCTTAATGGAAATCTATTCAGAGTCTCTAAATTTCTGATTTTTTTTTTTTGTGTGTGTGTAACTGGGGTTTGAACCCAGGGACATTGTACCTCTGAGCTATACCTTAAGCCCTGTTTTTTAATATTTATTTTGAAACAGAGTCTTACCATGTTGCAGAGGGCCTCACTAAGTAGCTGAGCATGACTGAGAACTTTCAATCTTCCTGTCTCATCCTTTCAAGTACTAGGATTACAAGCATGTGCCATCACAACAGGCTTCAAACTTCTAAATTTTTGAAGCCACTATTTGTTTCTTTCTCAACATCTCACTACATTCTACATGCCATTATTTTCTGCTACTAAATCTATTAGTTCCTTTTTTTTTTTACTTTAATTTGATCAGTTTAATGTTCTTAAGGTCAAAACTCAATTCATTGATCTGAGATCTTTCTTCTTTTCTAACATAAGCATTTAATGCTATGTATTCCCCCGTAAGCCTTGATTTAGCCATATCCCATAAATTTTATATCTATTGTGTTTTCATTTTAATTTAATAAAAATATTTTCTTACTTCTTATGTGACTCCTCTTTGACCCATAAGCAATTTAGAAGTGTGCTATGTAATTTTCAAATATTTGGGATTTCTATATATCTTGGTAATGGTTTCTAGTTTAATCCTTTTATGATCCAAGCATATACTTTGTATTAATTTAATTCCATAAAAGTTGCTAAGGTTTATTTTATGACTTGGGATAATGTTTATTTTGGTAAATAATTCATATGCACTTGAAAAGAATCTGCTGTTGAGTGAAGAATTCTATAAATATCTACTAGGTCAAATTGTTGAACAGAGTGTTGAAGGCCTCAATGGTAATTGTGAATTTCTCGCTATGTTTTCAAATCAATCTGTGTTTTTAAAAATTATGGCAACATACTTCTAGCAAAATTTGTCATTGTAACCATTTTATTTATGTAATTTAGTGGTATTATGAAACTGGCCACTATCCACTTCCGAAATCTTTCATCACCCAAGTAAAAACTATTTCTCAAGAAGTAATACTGTGTCTATTTTTTTGTGGATTCTAGATTTTTCATATAAGTGGAATCAGACAATTTTGGCCCTTTCATGTCTCACTTTATTACACTTAGTATAGTGTTTTCAAGGTTCAGGCACATGTTACAACATGTATCAGAACTTCATACCTTTTTATGGTTGAATAATAGCCCCCACTCTATTTGTGTGCATTTTATTGAATAGGTATTAGTGACTAGTGCTTCTAAGTATGTGTTAGAGTATTTGTTTTCAGTTCTTTTGGGTATACATGCAGAAGTGCTTTGGTTGCTTAAGCATTTTGAAAAACATCAAACTTTTCATAGTAGAGCACATTTTTAGATTTCCACCAGCCATAAATGAAAGTTGCAATTTTTCCATATCCTCACTAGCAGTAATTCCTTTTCACTTTTTTTAGTAGGTGTGAAGGGGTTACTCTTATAGTTCTTCTTTCATCTTTCTAATGTCTAAGGACAGTGGACATATTTTTATGTGGTTATTAGTCATTGTATGTCTTCTTTGAAGAACATTCTATTCAAGTCCTTTACCCATTTTTAATAAAATTGTTTGTATGGTTGAGTATCAGGAGTGCTTATCAGATATATTACTTGTAAATCTTTTTCCCAGAATGTATTTCGCTTTCTTAATAAAGCTCATTGATGCACAGGATTGTTAATTTTGAGGAATTCCAATTTGTCTCTCTTTGTCTATTGTTGTTACCCAAGATTTTGTTGTCATATCTAAATATCCATTGCCAAATCTGAGATTATAAAAATTTACCCTTATGTTTTGTTAGAGTCTCATGTTTTTATCTTATATATTTGGGCCACTGATCCATTTTGTGTTAATTGTTTGCATATGGTATGAGATAGTCTGAAGCTATTTAATTATGGATCAAATTTTTATAGAATCAGAGAGAAAAAAAACACAGCCTTCATTTATCAATAGGTGATGTGACATATATATATATAGTGTGTGTGTGTGTGTGTGTGTGTGTGTGTGTGTGCATCTGGGGATGGAACCCAGGGGCATTTGACCTCGGAGCTACACCCCCTGCCCTATTTTTTATTCTTTATTTTGAAACCAGGTCTCACTGAGTTGCAGAGGGCCTCATTGAGTAACTGAGGCTGTCCACGAACCGCGGTCCTCCAGGTCTCAGCCTCCCAAATTCTGGGATTACAAGTGTGCACCACCACGCCCGGCTTATGTGACTATATTTTGAAACAAATACATGGAAAGAGGCATATTTCAAAACTAGGAGATAGAATCATGAATTTGATACCCTAGATGATGACCCAGACTTAATAGATATGAGACAGTTGCTGAAACTGTTATGAGCTGCAGCTTATCATGATATACAAAGAAGAGAATGGATTCATATGCTCTTCTAGGTATACGCCACATAGTTTGTTTACTGATCTTTCAAAGAAATACTTATAATTTTTCTGGTAATCCAAAATGGTCCTCTACAATTTAGATTCATCCAAGAGAATATGTTTAGTTTTTAGGTTTTGGGTTGAATTCTTCAAACAGTCTAATTTCAGGAAAAGCAAATACAAAATCCTTCATTTTTCAAGGAACCCTCCTTTATATATGCCTAGTATTCACAGCTGCAAGATTGTGCTACAACAATAAAGCTGATTGCATACTCAAAATGACCAGGGCTGCGAAATAAGTAAATAAATAAACAATGCTCCTGTTTTAAAATGCCTTTCAATGCTTCCAATTTATGAAATTGTTCAAATTTGCTTAGTCTATACAAGGAGAAAAATTCAGACAATTAAGTTTTTATAGTCATATTTTTTACATTGGAATGGCTTATAAAAATTGTAGGATGTCTTCAAGGAATAGAACTGATTGTGATTGATTCTGAAGTCTGTTTGATCTTTAGTTCATTTTACCAGGGGAAATGAAAGAAAAAGGAGGGAATTACCTTTCTCTGAGTGCCAGGTACTGGACGGAGTGGTTTTGATCTCTTATCCCACTTATCCCTCAAACAACTGTCTGTGTTTATTTAGTATTACCAACACTATTTCTATGGTTGAAGAAATGGAGACTCAGAAAGACTAAGTAACTTGCCTGAAATGACACAGAATAATTTTCACAGGTAGGATTTGAACCTCTGACTGGGTCCAAAGTTCTTGCTCTTTCCAATATATTAAAGTGTCTCTGGAATCAAAAGATTGTCCATAGTAAGAACTTGGTGATTTTCCAATTACCAGTTTGATAAAATGTAAAATTTTGAGTTGTTAAAAGTATTACTCATTAAATCATATCATCTATCTATCTAAGTATTTTTTGTGGTACTAGGGCCTGAATACAGGAATTTTCTACCTCCGAGCTATAGCAGTAGCACTATTTTTTTTTTTTTTTTTTTTTTTTTTTTGGTGGTACTGGGGGAGGAACCCAGAGGCTTTCTACCTCCAGGCTATACTCCCAGATCCATTTTATATTTTATTTGGAAACAAGGTCTCACTAAGTTGCTGAAGCCTCACTAAGTAGCTGAGGCTGGCTTTGAGCCCATGCAATCCTCCTGTCTCAGCCTCCCAAGCGTGGGGATTACAAGCGTGTGTCACCACGCCCGGCTCAACACTATTTCATTTTTAATTTTGAAACAGGGTCTTGCTAAGTTGATGAGATTGGCTTTGAACTTGTGGTCCACCTGTCTCACCCACCCAAGTATTGGGATTACAGGCATGTACTATGCCTGGATGAATCTAATATATAATTTTTCAATGTCTTTTAGGATCATGAACACTTCATATTTCTACAATATACATAAGAGTGAAAACTGAATTGACATAATTAACACTTTCCCATAATCTTTGAGATTGGCACAAAATCTTGGTTTAAGTATGCTTTAGCTATAATGGGCTTGATCATCAGGTTTGTCGGAATTTACACTGCAAAAATATGCTAGTGGGGAGCATGAACAAGCTGATGGTGGGAGCTATAGAACTCATAGGCTGGATGAAATGATCCAGTTACAGTTTCCAAAGAAAGTTGGTGACCCCCAAGTAATGTTGGCTAGTGTCATCCATTATCCAGCTGAACAGAAACTGGGGCAATGGTCATGTTCAGGCAAATAGGCACAAAATCTCTTTCTGGTATTGTAAGTCATTGGGAGAGGGAACTAGGCCACTAAGTCAAAGGATAATGTCTAACTTTTCCTACTCTGACAATAAATAAGTAAATAAATAAATAAATAAATAATAAAATAAGTAAGTAAATAAATAAATATCAGGACACCAGAGACTCAAATACATGTTCTGAAGTTTAGGGACAAACAAATTCTGGGAGTAAACACAAGTGCTGAAAAGGAAGTGTAAGGCAGAATCCTAGGCATATAAGATTGGGGAACAGGACCACTGGGAGAAAGATTGTATATAAAATGATAGTCACATGGGTTCTTAGTGCTCCACACAGGCTCTTTTAATCCTATAAAATTAATTCTGGATTCCACAGCTGTGAAACTGAGTCCACAGACTACTCTGCCTTATTTATTTTGGATGGATTTAAGGCTTAAGATCCTCTAGTGCAGATTGGATTGGAGAAGATAGTGACTAAATGGACAGAGAGTTAAATATTAACTTTCATTCAATCAATTATTTCTTCATTCATTAAACACTTATTGAGGAACTTTATGGATAAATGTACAATGAATTTCATGATTACATAAACTATTTAAAATTTTTGTTCAGTAAATAATATTATTGTCTTTTGTGTGTGTGTGTGTGTGTGTGTGTGTGTGTGTGTGTGTGATGATAGGGATTGAACTCAAGGGAATTCTACCTCCAAGCTATACCCCCAGCCCTAGTTTTTATTCTTTTTTTGAAACAGGGTCTCATTGAGTTGCAAAGGGCTTCACTAAGTAGCTGAGGCTGGCCACAAACCACGATCCTCCTTTTTCAGTCTCCTGAATGCTGAGAATACAAGTGTGTGTCTCCACGCCTGGTATTATTGTACTTATAAACCATAAATATTTATTTTATTTAATCTAATACTTATTTTAATCAATCAAAAAGCATATAATAGTTTATATTATGCAATAATCTCTTTACTTCAAGAAGAAATTATTTTGATGTTCCTGTCCATAGTGCTTTGTTATCACCATGTATTTTCAGTTTCTTCTTTTCCCTCAGTGTAAGAACTGAGGGAAAATAAACTGAGTTGTGCTAGATCACAAAAATAGCAAGGGGTTATGCAGGACCTCTACTCAGTCAAGCTGGCTCTAGAGTCGGAACTTTTCTCATCATGTCCTGGTATCAGATCCAATTCACCCACCTCTCATCCAGGTTGTCTTTTGCTCTTTCCTAGGTCCTCAGATGCTTGGTTAGTGGTGCATCTCCACACCCATTGCTGTCCTCACATTCTTGCTACTGTGGGCTTCCTTGAGAGAAGGGATGGTGCTAGGATGCCTTGGATCACACTTGTCCAGGAAGGAGCCATAGCTATTCCACCAACGTCTGAGCCGACTAGTTTCAGAAAAGCCACAGCTCCTTTTACCACATAGGACTCAAGGTAAACTTTAGCTAATGGCATACAAGAGACATAGGACAGGGCAGTTGGAGCGCTAGTAGATCATTTTTCCTTCCCCTGCCTTTTGTTCCACTGTGTAGGTAGTTCTATATGGCCCATCCAGATACTGGGCAGCTGGCTGTATTTTCTCAAGAATTTGTAGACTAATCACAATGCACCTGTACATATTTGCTTTCCTTCCTCTCTACTTTACTTACTATTTTTCTTCATTCTTGCAGCCTTTGGATTGTGTTTCACAATGAAGCATAGTCTCACCCTCTATTTATCAGGGATCATTAAGTCACTCTAAGATCTGCAAAGCTATCTTCTATTGTCATAGACTCTTTTCACTGATTACCACCAATGATCTCATCATCACTAAACTGAAGAAATATTTTTCAATCATTATTTTGTTTGAAGTCTTTAATGCATTTAAGAAACTTAACAGTTTTTTTTGTATGTCCTGATAATGTTCTGATTTTCTTTCCACATCAAGGCCACCATTTATATCATTCATGTTCTTTATTTCTTTATCCACATTTAAATATTAGAATTTTTTAGGCATAATCTTTCCTTTTCCCCTCACACCTCTTTAGTTATATCATCTACAGTCTCATCATTATACATAAATATGGTTTGATAGTGCCAAAATTCATTTGTTTAGCACAGACCTTTCTCTCCTAACCTTCAGATCAAGGATTTCCATCCTCATATGAATATCCTATAAACATGCAGCACTTATCATGTCCAAAGTTAATAACTTAGAACTCCACGCATATATCTGTGTTATATACCTTCATTTATACTTCAAGATCCACGTTCTACTCTTACATACCCCATTCCATGCTCTGGAAGATAGACTTGTATGCCATTCTGCATTCTTGCTGTGATCCAAATACCCGGTACCCACCACTTGGAGGAAGGATAATTCATTTATTCACAGTCCTGGAGCTCTCAGAAGTCATGGCCCCACATGGCTGACTTCAGGCCATCATTCAGGGAGCAGAAAGAGGCTGAGAGCTTGTTGTCAGCTCACAGTGGCAGGGGAGAGGGAGAAAGGGAAAGCTGCAGAAGCTGGCCCAAGAAAACACCATGCTCAGGCCCGCCCCAGTGGCCCTTTTGCAGAAGTCAGGTCCTGCCTGTTAGGTTCTCACAGTAAAAAGATGAGAGAGGCCAGGGTGCACGGAATGAATTTTAATGTCTTCTTGGAGATAGGGGCTAGACCGCTCTTGGAGACCTGCGGGCTCCTCTGAGGTTGAAGAGGAAATGCCTCTCTTTATAAGGTTTATATCTTGTGGGTGGGACTACGTGTGGGAATGCCGCCCCTCTTGCAACATTGCCTCGAGATATCGTCTATGATATCACCCAGCAGAGTCTCCTCCTCCTTCTCTAGGGTTCTGCCTCTGTGAGAAGGGGGAGGGACACGACTTATCATCCCTGCCTTTTGGTGATAATGGGCAGAGATTCTAATCTTAAACTACTTCCTGCTGTCAAAGGGGATTGTAAGGGGGCCCCTTGGCTAGGAAAGGTCAGGTCCTCCAGAAGTGGGCAGGTGGGAGTATGGCTTTGGCATGAGTTGGAGGTTACCCTGAACAGCTTGGTGATGTGTGCTCGAGGAGATTTTAGCCGACGAGGAGCTATGGCAGTATGGCATCTGAAGAGGGAGAGTACTGTAGTATGTGAACAAGTGGATCTGCTTTCCTGATGACTGTGGCTAATATGGGAGCTTCCATGAAATGCCAAGAGCTTGTGCCACCTATTGAGTAACCTTAGAAATAAAAGCTGGTCCATTTTCAGACTGTAAGGAATTAGGGAGAAGGGCAGTGTGCAGTTTGGACACTTCCTGGGAGGGACTACAAAGTAAAAGGTCATCCACATATTGTAACAGAGAACTAGGCTCCAAGGAGCACTGGAGGTGTTCCTGTGCTAGAGCCTGTCCAAAGAGGTGTGGGCTATCTTGAAAATCCTTGTAGAGGATGATCCAGGTTAGTTGTTGAGCAACGTAGGTATCGGGGTCCTCCCAAGTGAAGGCAAAAAGGGGGTATGACTCAGGATGCAGAGAAATTGTATAGAAAACATCCTTCAAGTCGAGAACTAAAAAGTGGGTGGTATTGAGGGGAAATCTGAAATAAGAGGGTATAGGGATTAGAGACAACTGGGTATATTGGGACAACCACATCATTAATTAAACAGAGATCCTGGACTAAACAATAGGTCCCATTAGGATTTTTAACTGGGAGAATGGGGGTATTATAAGGGAAATTAGCAGGGATAAGCAGTCGCTGGGCCAGGAGATGAGAAATAATGGGTTTAAGCCCACGTCGGTGAATGAGGGATAGGGGAAACTGGGAGAGGGCAGGAAAAATAGTGGGGTCACATAGGACAATCTGGACCGGGGTGTGGTGGGTTGCCGTAACTGGGGTGCTGGTATCCCATACTATAGAGTCAACCAAATCTATTGGAAGGGGAGGTTTGGCTTCCTGATCATTAAATGTAGCTGCAGCCATTAAAAGTATATTAGAGGAAACAGAAGCCATGGGGAAATTAAATGAAAGTTTGGCCCCAATATTGATGAAAAAGTCTCTACCTAAAAGGGGGGGTTGAATATGAAGGGATAATCAGGAATGGATGGTTAACCATAAAAGTCTCTAAATGGCATAAGAGGGGGCCTGTACTACGTGGGCAAGAGGGCATGCCGTCAATCCCCTGAACCGAGATTTGGGAAGGGGAACTAGGTCCTGTGAAGGAAGGGAGGACAGAGTAGGTAGCTTCCATATCAATCAAGGACATTGGTTTACCGGCTACCTGGAGAGTTACCCTGGGCTCAGCTTGAGGGCATAGTATCATGTGATTTCTCTTTTTTATTCCCTCACCCCTGTCATTATAATCCCAGTGGGGATCCTCAGAAAGAACTGCAGCTGTTCTGGTAGGGAGGTATAGATTGGTTAGATGAGCCTGATCAGCCCATTCCCTGGCAGCCATAAGAATACAATCTCATTCATCTGGAGTTAAAGAAGAGTTTAAAATGACATGAACATCCCACCAAGTTAAATCATATGCTTGTACAATGTTGGAATTCCTTAATAAAACAAGAGGGATTGGCAGAAAAAGAACCCAGTGTCTTTTGAAATTGAGCAAGGTCAGGAAGGGAAAAAAGAACATGAACATGGACCACACCTTCTGCACCAGCCACCTCACGAAGCGGGGCCAAGAGGGAAGGGGGGGCGTCTCTGGAACTGGTACGGTGAAATACAGGGTAGGCAAGGGGGAGGTAAGGGTTGGTTCTTTAAGGGAGAAAGGCAGGGGAGAAAGGAGTGGGTTAGAGTGGGAGGCTACCCTGGAATAAGATGATGTCCACGGTGGTAAGGAGAGTTCTTGTGGGTCAGGATCATCAGGAAATGGGCCCTGTAACTCTGGTGGGTCAGATTCTGGCATCCATGTGTCATCACAGAATGGCGACCCTGAGTCAGCAGAATTGTAAGCCTGTGACCCTGAAAAACCACCAGGTGGCACCTGTGAGTTACCACGTGGTGACCAAGATGGCGGCTGTGGCTGGCAGGAATCTCCAGCGAGCATGACTCGAGCAGTAGACCCGGGAGGGGTGGAAAGGGAAAGCCAGGAACGCATACACAGAAAAGCCTGTATGTACAGAACCTCTGACCATTTACCTGCCTGTTTGCAAAAGTTACTGAAGTCAGTCAACATTTTAAGATCTAATGTACCCATCTCAGGCCATCGAGAACTATTCCACAACTCATAAGTTGTTTAGATCTTTGTGCAGAAAAATATGAGCTGCCTGGGCACAGTTCCCCGGATAAACCTAGAGTCTGGAGATTAACCAGAACATGGCCTAGTGTGGACTGGGAGTCTGTCTTTGATGGCTGGCTTCCCCCCATAACTGGTCAGCAGGGGAGGATGGAAACAGGAATTTGGCTTCCCAAGATCCTGTCTAACATCCGGAAACAATGTGGTTGTGTTAGAGAAGGACATCTCCATTCTCTTTACACAACCGTAGGGCAGCCTAGCTACCCCCAGAGAACTTGGGCAACAAATATTTGGGTTTATGTAATAGCTGTGAGCCCAAGTCTGGAAGAGGCTAAAAGCTGAAACTCGCTTGTCCAAGAAAGGGGACGTTTACCACAGTATAGTGTTATCAGTCAGTGCTGACTGGAACCAAAGCTCTGAGAGGCTGCAGAGCCGGGGGCACGCTGTGGAGCTGCTGGGTGGAATTAGTGTTGGATTAGGTTTAAGATGGCCACCGGGGCTTGGCTGGGTGGTATCCAAGATGGCGGCTGGCTTTCTGGGCTGGATGCAAGTCAAGATGGCTGCCGGCTGATGCTAGGAGGAGCATCTGGCTGGGTGGTAAGATGGCCACCAGCTCCCAGGGCGAGTGTGTCCCTGGGAAGATGGCTGCTGGCTCTCTGAGAGAGCATGTGGCTGGGCTCCCGGGTCGGCTGAAAGTCTGGCCTGGGCGGAGCAGAATGGAGCCACGGGTTGTGGGGCTGGAAAAGGGTTGTTTATGGTCTCTGGTCAGGGCAGGCATGGGGCAGCGGTGGGACGGTGACGGATCTGGGGCGGTGTGCCCTGGTGGATCCGGAAAGATGGAGGTTTCCACCAAGGTTGCCCAGAGCAAGTGGCGGTGGCAGGGGATTTAAATTTTTTTTAAATTAAATTAAATTAAATTAATAATCGTCCTAGGTTTGGTACCAGATGTTAGGTTCACACGGTAAAAAGACGAGAGAGGCCAGGGTGCCTCTCGGGGTTCTGTCGGGGATAGGGGCTGTACTGCCCCTGGAGACCTGCGAGCCCCTCCGAGGTTGGAGAGGAAATGCTTCTCTTTTTAAGGTTTACATCTTGGGGATGGGACTACATGTGGGAACGCCTTCCCCCTCACGACATTGCCTGCCTTACAATATCGCCTGTGATATTGCCCAGCAGAGTCTCCTCCTCCTTCTCTAGGGTTCTGCCTTGCGAGAAGGGATGGACCCGACTTGTCACTGCCTTTGAATATGGCTGCCTGTCTAACACAGGTGGTTTGGGGAACATCTTAAACCCAAAACATAACAACTTGAATTGGCAGGCACAAAGGACTCCATTGTTTTCTAGCTGCTGGTTGATTCCCGACATTTGTTTATATTATTATTATTATTATTATTATTATTATTATTATTATTATTTTGGTGGTACTGGGGTTCCTGGAAACCCTTCTGCCTCTGGGCTACACTTCCAGACCTATATTTTTATATTTTTATTTGGAAGCAGGGTCTCTTAAGCCAGCGAGGCTGGCTTCGAACCTGCATGATCCTCCTGTCTCTGCCTACCAAGCACAGGAATTATAAGCATGCACCACCACGCCAGGCTAATTCCCGCCATTTGACATTCATAAACTGGACGTGAGCTGGAGAAAGGAGACTGAAGTACACATGCTTTGGGCTTGATATGCGATGGCTATGTCCATTAATACAGGGAAACAGCTCTTTTTTTTTTTTTTTTGCGGGTCTGGGGATGGAACCCAGGGGTATTCGACCTCTGAGCTACACCCCCTTCCCTATTTTTTATTCTTTATTTTGAAGCCGGGTCTCACTGAGTTGCAGAGGCCTCACTAAGTAGCTGAGGCTGTCTGCGAACCACGATCATCCGGTCTCAGTCTCCCGAATGCTGGGATTACAAGCATGTTCCACAATGCCCAGCTTAAGAATCAGCTCTTCCTATGCAGCCGTTTCTGCACAAATATTTTGTTTTGTATGTATGTATGTTTTTATGGTACAAGGGATTAAAACCAGAGGCACTGGTATCTGAGCTACATCTTTAACCTTTTAAAAATATTTTTATTTTGAAACAGGTCCTCTGTAAATCACTTTCTGTGGCCTGGGACCTAGGTCCTCCTGTCTCAGCCTCCCAAATACTGGAATTACAGGTGTGTGTCACTGTTCCCAGAAATACTTTGGATTCTTTTCATCAGCATGATATAGATTTTGTCATTTTATATTCAACTATTACTTATGTTTTTCCTACAAAACTCACATTGACAGGATATCTTTTTGCCTTTCAGATAAATATGTGTAGATATATATTTGTAGATGGGGAGGTTACTAGAGATTGAACCCAGGGGAATTCTACCTCTGAGTTATACTCCAGCCCTATTTTATATTTTATCTTGAAACATGATCTCACTAAGTTGCTTATGCTGTCCTCAAATCTGCAATCCTCCTTTCTTGGCTTCCTAAGTATTCGGGTTATTGGCACATGTCCTCATGCCCAGCTAGTTAAAAATATATTTTCAATAAGTGCATGTTATAGATTTTATATGTGCTCAAATATACGTCAAATAGAAAAAGGCTACAAAATACCCTCAAAAAATGGTGGTTCACTTAGACACTAAAGACTAACAAGTAGAAATAACTTATTAAGAATTAATAAGAAGCCAACTTTTCAACAGTTCCAGAAGGTGTAGAGCCTTCTACATTATTAGGGGTCAGCAGGATTTTAAAAACTCAGAAAAAAAAAAAAGTAGGATTGGTTTTTAGCCTCTGATTCAAATGAGCATGAATATAAGCCACACACAAGCCAAGTTGAAAACAAAACCTCTGAAAAGGTAACAGCAGCAACTGCAGCAAGTAAAAACCAACAAAACAAAACGTTACCAACCTGTTCTCTTCTTAGTGGCTACATGTTACTTTAAAAAAGTCAAATTGACATTCTTGGGTATTCATTCTGAACTAAGAGATGACTGGCTACTTCCAAGGTTGACTTAAAGGTCATTCAGAGTTCTCTCTGCAGGTATTGAACTAGGCTGACCCATGGCTTTGATTTTTAAAGATTATGGAAATTGGAATGTGTGGGTGGAGGCTGACAGGACAAAGCTGCTGACTCCATTCCAGAATCACCAAGATTAAAAGTAGAAATCCCACCAATGCAGATGGGCTAGTATAATGAAAACCATCTTGCCATTTAAAAGCCAATTAATATTTGCCTGCGGTGTAACTTTAGTACACACTGTTTTCTACGAAGTAGCAAATAAGTGTTCTTATCAAAATAGTTGGAGAGCTCTGATTTTAGGAAACAAACTCCTCCATAAAATTGTCATTGATATAATCATTAGAATTAGTGAGCATGTCATATGGACAGTACATTTCTATTTTAATCGTATAATTCTGTGCCTTTCAACCCATCAGTTTTCTACTTAGAACTACTATTGCTGATAGTTCATCGGTGATGTAAGACATTTAAACAAACTGGAAATGAATGGGATTACATTTCTTTTATTAAATTTTATGCATCATAAGCTACAATGCGTGTAAACATCAAGGAAAGGGAAGATGCTTTTCATGCATATTTGTATTAATGTCTCTGAACTGTCAGCCATGTTGTTTTCTGTGTTAGACTTTCTCTAAACTTTCCAGCTGTATGGAGTCCTCAACCCTGACCTCTAGTTCACTGGGATGCTTTCCATATGCATGTGTATATGCCCTCTGGCTGTATCAAGAGCACGTACACATTACCCTTAAACAGGATGCTTCCACATACATAATTTCCAAAGGACTCATGTCCTATACTGAGTTTGTATGTGATAATAGCTTGTTGATACAGGATGTTTGTATAAATCCTGGCCTTTTGGTCTTCATGATCACGAGGGTTTAAATTAGGGAAACTGAGATAGGGTTAATTATTAGTACTTGGGGCATAGTAAATCAGTATATAGATTTGAAGATTCTCTTAAGATATATATATATATATATATATATATATATATATATACACACATATATATGTATATATATGTATATAAATATATATGTATGTATATATGTATATATGTGTGTATATATGTGTGTGCATATATATACATATATACATATATACATACACACACATATATATGTATATATATACATATATACATACATATATATATATATATATATATATATATATATATATATATATATATATATTTGCAGTACTGGGAATGGAGCCCAGGATATTCTACTTTTGAGCTACATGCCCAGCCTGATTTCTTCGATTTTTTATGCTTTATTTTGAAATAGGGTCTCACTGAGTGGCAAAGGGCCTCACTAAGTAGCTGAGGCTGTCTACAAACCATGATCTTCCTGTCTCAGCCTCCCGAATGCTGGGATTACAAGCGTGCGCCACCACGCTGGGCTTGCTCTTAAGATATTTTTGAACTTGAGCAATTTAAACAGTAGAGTCAATGATCAACTAAATGGTTCAGAAAAAATGGTAATTTAATTTATACAATGCATGTTTTCATATTTAGACAAAAATATGTATGGAAGAGCTTTTTATGGCAGGGCTAACCCATTTATTTATTGAAAAAACACATTGTGCATAACTAATATGCTGGGTTTTATGAACTGAATTTTTGTATCCCTCTCAAATTCATATGTTGAAAAGGTGAGCCCTGTGGGTGGCAATTAATCATGAAGGAATCACCATCATGAGGGAGATCAATACCTGTCTGGGAGAGATCAGAGAGCTAGCTAGCTCTTCTTCTAGCATGTAAGAATACAATAAAAAAGGTGCCAGTCTTCAACCTATGAGTGGGCCCTCACAAGAATCTGATTATATTGGCACCTAGAACTGTGATTAATTTATTTTATTTATAAGACATTCAATATGTGGTATTTTTAGAGTATTCAAAATTAAGATACCAGGCACAAGTAATTGCTGGTGAGGTAATAGTGAAAAATTCAGATTTGATTTATTTACTAGAAAAACTTCACGATGAAGTGAAGTTATAATGAGAGGAATAAACAGTCAATATCCAGGTTTTCTCCTTGAAGAAACACACCAAGTGCTTGTGTTTGTATGTTTCTATCACTCTGAACCTCAGTATGATGATAATTATAATGCACCAATAAAAGCATACTGAATTAAACATGTAAAAACAAGGCTGGGCTTGGTGGCACATGCTTTGTAATATCAGCATTTGGGAGGCTGAGACAGGAGGATCACAATTCAAGGACAGCCTCAGCTATTTAGTGATGCCCTTTGCAACTCAGTGAGATCCTGTTTCATAATAAAGAATAAAAATAGGGCTGGGGGGTGTAGCTCAGAGGTAGAATGCCCCTGGGTTCTATCCCCAGTACCCCCCCCCACACACAAATAAATAAATAAATAAAAATAAATAAAAAGAAATGGCATGACATATATTGGAAAATGTATGACAAAACAATGAAGAAGGAGGAGGTAGAGGGGCACAGGAATGGAATCAAGTAGATGGAAATATTGTTTCACATTGAATAACCCCAAAATTGAACTGAAATGTTAAGTGTTTTTTTTTTTTTTTTAATTTAGTATGGGGATGACCAAGTCAGTGCTGGAAATGTCCAGAATCTGCAACGTATGTAGCCTTTGGGCATTGTGAATATGTGTTCCTGGTTGATGGCAGGAATCAATGATAGTTGAAAGGTCATTTGTGGTATAAGTTTGGCATCTGAAGACACGTGATAAGGGGCAGCCAGTTGAAGCTGATTTTTCTGAGAAAGGGAGCAAAGAGAAGCAGGTATCATGGGGATACTTGGAGTGGTTCGAGTTTAAGTAAGAATGACTGTAAGCTCTGTCATGGAGTCCCGTGTAAAGGGTTTCTGGAACAGTCAAGTTTATGAGATAGTTATGAGTTGGTGGAAGACAGATTAAAGACAAAAGCCTAATTTGTTTCATTGCAAACAAAAATGTGGAAGTATGCTCTTGTTCAATTCACGAGCAAACCATTTGATAAAATGTTCTTTCATGCCTATTATTTATTTATTTATTTTTAAATTTTTTTATTTTTATTTTTTTGGTGGTACTGGGGTTCCTGGAAGCCCTTCTACCTCCGGGCTACACTCCCAGACCTATTTTTACATTTTATATTTGGAAACAGGGTCTCCTAAGCCAGCACGCGCGGCTGGCTTCGAACCTGCGCGATCCTCCTGTCTCTGCCTCCCAAGCGCGGGGATTACAAGCGTGTGCCACCACACCTGGCTTCATGCCTATTATTTAGATTTCTGAAATTATTTTGTTTTTGTTTTTCTCTTAGGTTATACTTTCTAATGTTATTCCTCAAAATAGCCAAAATTAATAACAATTTGGTCCAATATGAGGCCAAACATTGCTAGTTTTCATCATAGAGAATGGCATTAACAATGAGTGAGAGGAGAACGCTAGGGGATTTATCAGCATGGAACTCAAAACTTAGAATTATTATAGACAATTTCCATCATATTTGCAATTTCTTTTTCATATATACTATTTTCTCTTTTCTTTTCCCATGTAAACTTGACAACTTGGCTCATAAACATTCCCAATGCCAATCCCCGAGTCTCCCGGATAGTCTCTAGGATGCATTTTCCATGTGGCTCCTTAGGCAGTTCCTTCTACCTCTTTTACTTCAGCCTGCTCACTATCCAACAGTTGTTTAGGTGTCTCGTTAGCATCTAAAATCTGCCTGAATTCATCATGGGGAAATGTATTGTGCTAATCTTGGTAGACTGGCTACATTCCAGGAACATACTATTGGTGATTTGGCCTTGCCTTTCAGTGTGAAGAATATGACACCTCTCCATTAAACACGTTGCAGATTCAACAGCACCAAGGATAACAGAATGCCAACTACAGAGTATCACTGTGACATGTGTAAGGTGTGTGCCTGTGTGTGTGTGTGTGAGTGTGTGTGTGTAAGAGAGAGAGAAAGAAGAGAAAAAGAGGGAGAATTAGAATTAGAAGGGATCAGAGTGTATATCTCTTGTGGACAGAATAAATATAATTTTAAAAATCAGAATATAAGCCGGGCGTGGTGGTGCATGCTTGCAATCCCAGTATTCGGGAGGCTGAGACCTGAAAGATCGCAGTTAGCGGACAGCCCCAGCTACTTAGTGAGGCCCTCTGCAACTCAGTGAGACCCAGTTTCAAAATAAAGAATAAAAAATAGGGCAGGGGGTGTAGCTCGGAGGTCAAATGCCCCTGGGTTCGATCCCCAGACCAGCAAAAAAAAAAAAAAAAAAAAAATCAGAATATATTTGAAGACTAATAGCACATTGCAGATACATATTTCACTTTTAAGTCTAGATACATTACACTATTTCCTTTCAGCTATAGACAAATGTATTTTCAGGTAAGACAGTATTTTACTTTACAATCACACAATGTCAAGCCAGAGTCATTGTTCTAAGGGAACTGAACCTTGTGCCACTTCAACAACCCCTTAGCTCTGGCATTTTTCTTTTCATCTGATGTGACTGTGACAAGAAAAACATTCATAGAAGAAGAATTATCTGTGATGGTAGGCCATTGGATAGCTAACCTTGGAAAAATTAATAAGTGAATAGAAGTTGTTACTACAATCAGGTCTATGCTGGACTTGCAATGAGGAATGTTGACTTTACTATTAATTCATAAAATTCCAAATATAGAGATTGTTGTAAAGAATACTTGCTAGATTTTCTGGTGTGTGTGTGTGTGTGTGTGTGTGTGTGTGTGTGTGTGTGTTTAATGTATAACATGAGTCCTATAAAGTTTAAAGTAGATCCACAAACAAGTTCATGGCTACTTCATTACTTAATCCTTTTTGTTTCTGGAATACTTTGAATAATTTTTCTAAAGCAATCTATTTACCTTTCTAATAAATGAAAGAAAGTGAGTTTGTACTTTCAATCCTATGCTGCGTCTCTTTCACAGATTTACCAAAACTCCCTTTGGCCATATTCTACTCTCTTCTTACTCTTATGGTGTAATATAATATTGTTTCCATCTTTCTTCAACCTCTATATACTTATTCTTACTTTATTTATGACTTAGAAGGCACATTTTCCTTTCCAAATTGACTTCTTATTTACTTTCTTTTAAATATTATTAGTTCAGACTCTGCTATACTGGTATCTCAGGATGGGCCTATGAATTTAGTCAAACACTGGGTCAATGAAGTTGAATGTTCATCTATTTTGGCCATTATATTCACTTATTTGCTAAGTTTATCAAAATTAATTGATTGGCAGTTTGACCGCATGTGTGTTGTATATATTTACATTTTTGTTTGATTCATCCATTCAGCCGTTCATTTGACCCATACATGATGTGTAAAGAACAGAAAACTAAGTATGACATGACTTTGGTATTGAAGAACTTAAAAACTAATGGCATATTGGTTTGGCTGATAAGCTTCTATTGATTAATACTCCTAGAGGTAGTACCTCATATATATATATATATATATATATATATATATATATATTTTACCATTTTCATGAGCCAATCATTGAATTAAGTGTTTTTTGTGCATTATCTGATTGGATATTATGGCAACCTCATAAAATGAATGGATTACTTAGATTTATGTTGAGATTAGAGAACTGAAGTCCAGAGAAGTTTAGGAACCCATGCTAAGTCACATACCTGATGAATGGTAGATCCTCAACTATAAATTATATCATCTGAATCTTAGAATCTCACCTATAATAGCCACTGTACTCACATATCTGAGGGGAGCAGACCAGGGTGGCATGTATATAATCTTCTGCCATAGATCCTGACCATTTGGAGCTCTGACACGAGTTTTGATTCTGATAAAAAAGAAACAAAACCATAGGTACTTTTCTGAGAATAGATAAGGCACTTTGAGACTAAATATTTTCTAAATAATGTTTCCAATGTACAGAATAAAAATATCTGGATAGATAGTAGTATACTATCTTTTTCCTTCTAATTTTGCATATTGTACTTTTAACTTTTAATCTGATGTTTCTGAGGTATAAAATTTATTTTCATTGTGCAACTTAAATATTTAAATTGTGAAATCATCGGATGAGGCAGGAGTAAAAATTTGATTTCCAGAAATATGACATTTTTTGAAAATATTTCACAATAATGTCTATAGCAGCTAAAATTTCTTAACCATAGCACTTTTTTCTTTAATAATTTCATTATTGAATGTCTATACTAGTATTAGAACATTTAAAATGCATCTCATATTTTCCTTACAAACAATATGAATATGTAAATATATATGAACACATATATGTATTTTATTACTAAAGGATAATGATCAATATTTTAAACTTTCTGTTTTCTTGAAGGTCTTAAATAAATAAGAAAACAAAAAATGAAATAAATAAAAAAGTTCAAAATTATGTGGTTTTTGGTAAGATAGTACAAATATGTACTCTAAGTTTAGAGTATGCATGGCTAGTTTATAATATACATGGCTTTTCTGGGTTTTTTTGTGTATTGGTAAATAGTGTGATTTTGGCCTCTCAGATTTTCAAAATACCAAAATGATTTTATTGTATATTTTTATAATTTTATCACGGAAAAGAGAAATAAGTTTTGGTTCATGAATTTTTGTTACTTTTCTTACCTATAGCATTTCACCCCCAGGATTATGAATCCTAATTAAATTATTAAGTAGAGCTTAATATTATTATTTATATTACACTTATAAGTTTATAAAATACATTTATTTTTTGTTGTACTGGGGGTAGAACTTAGAGGCTTCCTACCTCCGGGCTATACTCCAGACCTATTTTATATTGTATTTGGAAACAGAGTCTCATTAAGTTGCTGAAAGCCTCACTAAGTAGCTGAGGCTGGCTTTGAACCTGTGTGATCCTCCTATCTCAGCCTCCCAAGCGCAGGGATTACAAGCGTGTGCCACCATGCCCGGCTTATAAAACACATTTATAATACATTTATATTTATATATTTGGAAAACATCTTTCTAAATTTCTACTAAGACTTGAATCAAACTTACTGTGCAGTAAGTCAATAAAACTTTATTTTACTACTCCAGCAAATCAAAGAAAGGGAGTATGTGTGTGTGTGTGTGTGTGTGTGTGTGTGTGTGTGTGTTACTAGGGACTGAACCCAGGGGCATTCTACATCTAAGCTATACCCCTAGCCCTATTTTTTATTCCTTATTTTGAAACAGGATCTAACTAAGTAGTGGAGGGCCTCACTAAGTAGCTGAGGCTGGCCTTTGAACCTGTGATCATCCTGTCTCAGCCTCCCAAGTACTGGGATTACAAATGTGCACCACCATGCCTGGCTTGGGAAATAGTTTTGAAGAGGGTGTCCAAATTCTTACTGAGGCATCCATGTAATTTTAGAGATATGGCACATAAACTTAATATGATGAAGAAGAATTGGAAGATATATTTTCTCTGAAATCTTTGGGCTAGTGACCCAATGGCCTAATGTCTCAGTTTTCTCACCTGTGAAATGGGGATAATAATTTTACCTCCCTGAGATACCATAAGAGTTAAGTGAGAATGAAATGAAATAAATTAAATGAACTCTTCTAGGCAAAGGTGCATGCATCATTTTTCATTTGTTACAAGCCAAAGTGGAATACCCTTCTCATCTGTTGTCCTCTTTGTAGACTTCTTACCTGGCACAAGCCAGGCACTGAATATGAGATTAGTGAATAAATGGGTGTTTGTGGATGAGGTGGTACAAACTATAATTGGATTTTTGAATTCATAAAAATACAAGATAAACCAGTAGTATCTAGGAAAGTATTTGTGGTTGAAATCAGACTTAAGGTAGGATGCGAAGGAGAGGCACAATGAAGACAGAAGAAGAGAAACCGGAAAGGAATTCCAGGAGGAAGGAGATCATGAACAAGGATACAGACAGGAGACTGAAATCAGAGTATAGTGCATTCTAGAAGGATATAGCCTACATCTGCACACAACAAAAATATTGATAAAATTACAAGTTTTAGAATTATCCTTAATTAAAAAAAATCATATGCCAGGAGAAATCTTTAGAGATCAAAGCCTCAATTATGATGAGACTGTAATGCACAAGTAACAATATTTTTAAGAAGCTTCAAGTTTCTGTTGATTTGTAACTCTGATGAAAAACTTAAACTGTTTTAAAGCAGCATTTTTTAATCAAAAGATAATTAAAAATATTTAAACCAGCATTCTTTATTATTTCCAGTGGAATCACTATTTGCTATTTTTAATGATTGTTCTGAAGTGGCAAATTGATTGGAAAACCTTTTACATCTTCCTCCCTATACATCAAAATGACTTCTTGCATAATTTTTTGTTCTAAGTTAAGTTTTTCTGCCAGCTGACCAAGTTCATGATGGATGCATTTAACCTTTTAGATTTGTCACCTGAAATAAAGAACTACAACCTCTCCTTTACCATGTAGATTCCTTTTTTTCCTACTTGTTAATATACAACTACATAGTTAAAACTGAATTTAAATAGTAGTTATCAGTACAGAGATTTTTTTTTTTTGCCAGCAAACAGGTGCGGCCAATTAAAGTATTTTGAGGACGCGTGAATTGATTACTGGCCTAAGTAAAATCAATGATGAAAAACAAAACAAAGTGTTCTTACATCATGATTGAGAAGGCTTCAGATTTTTTGCATTAGTTCCCTTTGTGGTTACTTGATTTTTGAACTTGCTCTGTGTGAGTCTGACACAAATATTTTGCACGTCAAAAGTTGACTGACACGTTCTCTATATACATTTTAGCATCAAGGCTAAACCATCAATGGACAGGAAGCCTTTCTCAAATAACAGAGTATTTGTTTACTGGCCTTTGCAGCTGTTTGCTTTGAGAGTACTAGATCAACAAAAAGATGTTTAAAATCTAGCCTTTGTCATGGGAATAAAGTAAAATACAACCACAATTTATCATTCTTAAGACTCTACCAATATTATATTGATACTGAGAGTGAAAAAATTATGAGATTAAGAACTTAGGTATGAAATTGGCATGATCTATTAGCATGACCATCAATGGATTTAGTCTTATATGAATATAAAATTTTGTAGAGAGTACAAAATCACTGTTATCAGAAATTTAACATTTCTTGCATAAATTTCCTTTTAACTCTCGGCAGAAGTCCATTATGAAATATTCAGGGATGCTTTTTCTGCAAAATATAAAAGCTCACATATTGAAAGATCAAATCATTTGGCTCTATTATTATAATATCACGTCCTTTATGCGTGCCATAGTTTTCAAAGCATTTTTACTGCATGATCTCATGAAGGAGAAGAAAGAGCACTGGACAAGCAATTGAAAATGATGACCTAATCCCGGTTTTGCTATAAAGTATATTGACCTTGAGTAAGTCTCCCACATTTCCTGGACCTCAATTTTCTCATTTCTGAGATAGAATTTGGCCAGACCTTATCTTGACTTTTTGTTGGTATTATTGTTGTTGTGGCTGCAAAATAGCTTTAAAAATCGCTCTTAATATAACATGTGCAACAGGAAGACAAATACCTTCTACTTTGGAAATAAGACACCTGAAATTTAGAGAGGTTGCCATATAGTTAAGTGGAAATTCTGGAGCCAGACCTAGAACACAAGAAACCTGATTCTGAGTTTTTCACTATTATAACAAGACTGCTCATAAGATTCACAAATCTGATTTGACTAATTTAGTAAGTGATTTTTTAAGTACATTAAAATGTATCCTTAAATATCATCAATATTTTTTAAGAAAATAATGTGAAAGCCATATGCTAGTCACATGGTTAGTTTTTTCTATAATGATCAAAGAGTGATCCTATATGAAGGTCTCAGGATTTCTCTTATGAGACCAGCTACATTGATGCAATAATAACTTAGGCATAATGATAGGAGCCATTGGATAAAACTGAAAATTTGCCCTCTGCCTCTGAAGCAGTGTTAATCTTTTTCTCGACCCTACCAAAACAAGAGTAAACAAATATATTTGTGTTGATACAACATTTCAGTGGATTAAATGCATTTAAGAGAAACAGTACTGTTTTCTAGGTGTACCTAACACCTTTGAAAGTAGAGAGAAATCTTGATTTTTGTGCATACTTCCTGGGGTCAGTAATTTTGATCTTGTTCTTAATTTTTGAACACAGTCTTTTAACTAACTTCCCCCACTTTCTTTCAGATTAGTATCAGCAAAGCATTATGGGGCAGTGATTTTTGTCTGTTGTGTTCACGAATGTATTTCCAGTGCCTAACCAGCGTTTGGCGCATAGTAGGTGCCCAATATATTTGGAAAATAAATACATAAAAAAATCATCTCCAAATCAATTCTTAAAAAGGAAAAAAATAGCTACTAGTGTCTTTGCAAACTAGAGAGCTACAAAAACATTTGTGAGTAGAAGTAATTTAAACAAAAGCAAAAACATCTTTTTTTTTCCTTCTAAGAGAGATTTTTCTTGCATAGAGGGAGGAGTCACAATATTTGAGACTTGGAACTTTTTTAGCTGTTGTTTAAAGATGTCACTTGGAAAATCAAGCTTTTAAAATAAGAAACAGCATATACTTTGGGTGACCATAATGTTGCTCCCCCAGAAAGTCTGTGTCTCTTTTTCTTTTTATATGTAGATGACTTTCCCATTGTTATATTTTTTGCCGATCAGACAAATATAGAAATTACATTTCCCCCCCTACTTTTCACCAACTTCCCAGCCTTAGGTTATTCTTTTCTTCGTCTTCCTTCATCCCAACTCCCACGTGTGCTTCCTTCTCTCTGGTCCTGTGTTCTCCCCTCTATGCAATCAAAATGCATTTGACGTGAATGATGAAAAATATAACGAGGGGGGTGAGGGAAGGTCGGGTACCCTGGGACCTGAACCCAGGTCACCATCTTTACACTACAGTCTGTGTTTCTGGATTTACACAGGTGAAACGTTGACCTAGAAGTACGGAGTACGGAACAAACTACTACAGCTTTAAGCTGTGGAGGTTTATCAAAAAAGAGCCGAAACAAAGGCAAGCAGATGGCTAAAGATGAAGGTCACATCAGATTGAGAAGTTTGTCAAAATGTGATGACATAGGTAATCTGTAAACTGTTATTGCGCCTAGCTGGAGGTGCTGAAAAACATTTTGAAATTACAAAAAACAGTGGAGTCGCCGGCACAGAGGCAGGAATGATAGCCTGGAGTGGTTCTGGTCTATGGATGAATGCCAGATGTGGAAAGCGACATATCTGGAATTAATGATATTAAACATGCTTTTCTTTTATGCTCAATAATAACTCTATTATGATTGATACAAACCGCAGACACTTTATCTAGTACAAATGGAATCGTCTGTCATTGACTATATTAAATCATCAATTTCTGCATGATGAGGATCGTTTAGGGTAACTAATCATCTGTCTCGTTCTGAAGTCTTTAAGGCTGATCAGATAACGTTTTGAATACTGCCTGAGCAACCATGACAATCTAACCCTTCCATGTAAGGATTGAGAGGGGCCCATTATGCCGTCAAAGCCTGTGGAAATATCACAGCTCTTTCTCTACATAATACCCTGCTGTAAATAAATCACTCTCCACCGCAAACTTTATTGATCACAAGCACTTCCATGCTTGTGTCTAGTGAAGTCTCTACAGAATAAAATGCTGCTTTATATTTTGTCTTGTCAAAATATTAAACGGCTCTGTCAAGCGGAGTCAGGCTAGCCGTGATGGTGTAATTCTGCTCTAGCCCTTCTCATTCCCTCCTTCTATCTCAGCTGCCAAGCTTACAAAGGAGGACTTTTTTTTTTATAAACTTTCCAATTATAGTCTCGTAAGATTATGAAGCCTTAAGATAAAGTGTCCTAATTTAGAGTAGTGGAGTACTGAACTACTAGGAAAGCGACTGTTAGATAAAACAGCATTTCTCACAAGGAAAAAGATAACCTGGCTTATTTATATACACAACCTTAATGGGCAAAGGGATTTGGGCTGGAAGAAAAAAAATCTCCTCTATTTTGTCCCACAAAATAGATGGGGAGGGTAGACTCTAAATTAATTTACACCAATGAGCTGATTATTCATACTTATAAAATAATGTGTTATGATCTAAAACAGCTTGCAGGGGACAGAGAGGAAGGCTGAGTTATAGCTGAAATCTACCATTAATTCAACACATGTTTTCCAAATGGCATGGACAGGGTATCCAGCCACTAAGTGGTACCACATACTGTAATATGTTTGTGGCAACACCCAGAAACAACAAGCAGATTAAATGTGTAATTTACTGCCTGCTAACCCTGAATTTCCTGGCCAGCATATGGTTTTAATGCAATTTTAAAGTAGTTTCCTTCTTTGTCCCTTATAAAGAGGTAGGATTTTGCTTTCAGTAGGGCAAAAAGAGACTGAAATCACTTATAGAAGAGTATAAGATTTAGTGTACTGGGCCATTAGCGCTGCTAGGAAGACACTGGGTTTGATCTTTATTCCCTTTTGGAAGATCATTAACTCTTTTAGACATTTAGCAAATAACTTCCTCCAAGGCTTAGAAGAGTTTATACACCACCATAAGAGAGCATTGTGCTTCTGTCTTGCCTGCTTCTGAACCACATTATTATATTGGAGCTTCTACTTGGTCATTTTTAGAAAGAAGTTAAGCTGTAAGATGAATTAATAATACCAGAGAGTGAATTTATTTTGGAGATATAAAAGTTGGACACTACAAAAATGGAAAGTGCGAGTCTAGCCACGGATCTTTGTGTACATCCCTGTTTCTGGTGAGAAGAGATGCTAGTGAAGAGCAGAGAACAAATTTTAGCTTGGGGACAGGGTTAAACCCACTGGCATATTTCAAAGAAACAAGTAAACAGGTTTTTTATGATAATAAATTGAAACCATCAACAATCTTAGCTTAATTCAAGTTCTAATTCATCTTCATCGTCCCTCACTGTTATTTTTTTTAAGTACTAGAACGACCAGTAAACTACAAGATAGTGCTGTTAATCTTCAACAAGTCTAAAAGCTTTTTTAAAAACAATGGGGGAAACTCATTAAATTCTACTGAACTGCATAGTTTTCTAAGTAGAAATAGCCATTTCCTTGTAAGTAAAATGTACGTTTTCTGTGAGCAAAATAAAATGTGTTTCCAGAAATATTGATGAAAGTATTTCGCTTAAAGTTGAAACCGTATTTTCTTTATTTGGCAAATATTTACCAAATCTTTCCACATACCGGCTTCTCCTTGCCTCACTGGAAGCAGCCCCTGACCTCGAGCTACTCCAAGTGTATTGAGGGAGATATCCTTGTAAACAAGTAAGGACTGTGCACATGAGGAGGAGGGCGAAGGTGTGTCTCCCACCATCCTGTTAGCTTTTGTGTTATACTTAACCGGAAGATGTATGATAGTTATTTTTCATTCAGCAGTTTAGTAGACATCTGTAGTTATGCCAGCTAATTTTCTTCTCACAGCACCTTGATTTTGTTTTTCTCCTTCCTGATCTCAAACCGGGTGGAACTGACCGTTTTTCTAATTTCATCTGACCAAGATGAGGCTATAATGCAAGCTTCGTGGATATGGGTACTGCAACCTTCTGGCTACAATTATTCATTCAGAAATAGATGGTAGTCACATAGTCAGGAAAGTAGCGTGTCAGGTTTCTACCCAGTCAGCTTAGCTTTCCCGTGCAAGTTCCAAACCTTTACGATTTACTGTCTTTGTCTTAATTTGTCCAATTTAGAGATACACTGAATAAGGTAACCGGATGAGCAACCACTACTGAACGTAAAAGGACTCCGGTGAGATCCACTGATGGAACTTCCATGCAACATGACTTTTTTTCTGCTGATTTTCTAAGTTGGTGTGCTTGGAGAAGCCCAAGTGCCACCCCCAAAGAAAAAGGAACCCCTTTGAAAAGGAAGTCAAACACATAAGAAGAGCTGAGAGGTGGAGAAGTGGAGGAGCAGTGAAGCACTGTGGAAATTAAATGACCTGGGTGAGAAAATTTGATCCCCTGGATATAGACATTTATCAAATATCCTTCCCTGGATTTTTCAGTTACAAGAGGCATTGTAACTATATTGCTGAAGCTAGTTGGGAGTTAGGTTTCTCTACTAACAATGTAGCTAAAGAAATGTATATATACCTCCTTAAAGGTTCAGTTGGGAGAAAGTAAAATACTTCTCTAAAGGATCTCAGAGGATGGTTGAGTTAGATTGGATGGCAGAGACTGTCAGAAGGAAGATCCAGGGAAGTCAAAATTGGACTGTAATCTGGTACTAACCCTGGTATTTGGTAAAACATATTTCTGTAATTAGGTTATAGTTGATAATTGTACTATGCATTTTATATTAGAATTTTTTAAGAATCCATTATTTAAATATTTGTTTTGATTGTATTTAGTGAATCAGTTTCCCCTAGTTTCTGGGTTCCCCTGGTTTGCACAGAAGATACTTAGAGAAGTCACATAAGTTCTCTTTGATATATGAAAATATCACTGAATATTCTGTTAGGTAGCTCCTTTCAGACCCCAGAAAACCCATTATCATAGCCTACCCGAAAGTGTTAATGCAGCTTCTTCAGGTACCTAGCATGCTCCTGGGGAGTAGCTTACACTGTGGGAGAATCTGGGTCAATGTGCAGGACTGAAAATAGCTTAACAGTGAATCCAATATGAATTGAAAAAATAATGAGATGAGATCGTAGTCATGAGATAACCTGACTGGACTGATATTGAGCCTAAAAATCAAGCACCCTATGTCCTGAAATATATGTGTTGGTCAGCACAACTTTGTTCCTAGCCTCGTTGAACTGTTTTAAAGGAACACTGGATACTTGGTTCCATGTGCCACCGAAGAGATTCCCAGTGACATCAGAATCTTCCTCCATATAGAGGCTAGGTTGTGGTTTGAAGAAGAAATAAACTTTTAATTTTATATTACACCTTTAGGCAGTTTTAAGTTTCCAGAATTTCACCATGATGCCCTGATGCTATTGCAGTTCCTAAGATTAATAATTTAACTGTAAAAAGAAGAATTCAAACCTCTCCCTGTTCTGAAATTTGGTAAACAGAGATCATACAGATGAAGAAGCAAATAATTCTTTTTTATTTTGGAAAAAAATCAGCTTCAGATTGCTTTGTGTATCAACATTTAAATGTAAAATTCTTACATTTAAATGGTTGCTATCACTGGGCGTGGTGGTGCACACTTGCAATCCCAGTGCTTAGGAGGCTGAGACAGGAGAATCACACAGGTTCGAAGACAGCCTTACCTACATAGTGAGGCTCTCAGCAACTTAGTGAGACCCTGTTTCCAAATAAAATATAAAGTAGGTCTAGGAGTAGAGTCTGGAGGTAGAAAGCCCCTGGGTTCTACCCCTACTACCACTAAAAAAGAATAAAAATAATAAATAAATAAATAAATAAATAAATAAATAAATAAATGCCTGCTATCACATTTTGGGTTTTTATTTTAGGGAAATGGTTTATCCGTAAGCTAAATACCCATGAAATAAGGTTATTTTTTGACGTAGAAGATATTAGATTATATTAACAAATTGCTTAAAATAAATATTTTTTCATGAATACAGGATAAATGATTGATGATAATATCAATAATGTTATTCTATTATTATCCCAGAGAGCCTGTATCTCTAAAAAGAAAAAAAATGTCTTTTTAATATTATAACCTTAAATACTCAGTATTTTTATCTAAATAAAGCCAACTAGTAACCACTGAGTGTCGGCCTTTGGATGATATATTTTCCAGATACCACTGCTAGAAACTGAGTGCTAAACAAAGGCATGTAAGATGTGATTGCTACTGTCATGGAGAGTTCATGCTAACTGCATCACTGGGAGTAGGGTTGGGAGGCAGAAATGTACTTAACTATATAAAGTAAAGTAAACTAAAGTAAGTGCTGAATAGAGGCACAGCTGCTAGGGGAGAAAAAGGAAAGAATTTGGACTCTGAGATTCAAGGATGGCCTTGGGAAGGTAGTCTTGGCATTGAACACACTGTGTTTGAGACATGAAATGGGCATTCCAAGAAAAATAACAGAATGATCAAAGGCCTGGTTGTAATTGGGGAACATAGATTTGCAATATTTGTGGCTTTGGTATTGAAAGATTTGGAGTACTGAAAAAGGTATGTGGAGTCAAGATAAGATTCTTCAATTCTTTTTTTTTTTTTTTTCCGGTACTGGGGCTAGAACCCAGGGGCATTTCTACCTCCAAGCTACACCCCCAGCCCTCTTTTTATTCTTTATTTCAAAACAGGGTCTCACTGAGTTACAAAGGGCCTCACTAAGTAGCTGAGGCTGTCTTCGAACTGCTCCTTTCTTAGCCTCCCAAGTACTGGGATTATAAGCATGAGTCACCACATCTGGTCTCTTAAGTTCTTAAATAGGATTCTAGGCCTTTCCTTTCTTATTTTATTTCCCCCTGGTAGCAATGGCCAGACACAAGCAGGGAAAAACAGGATTTCATCTAAGTTTTTGGAAAATTAATGCTAATAATGTAATAATAGTAGGTAACATTTATTGAGTGCTTACAATATGTATGCACCATTGTACATGTGTAATGTATATGAAGGTATTACTTTCATTAAGAATGCCTTTGCAACTCTGTGAGACCTTGTTTCAAAATACAGCATAAAAAATAGGGCGAGGGTGTATCTCGAAGCAGAACGCACCTGGGTTTCATCCTGAGGATTGAGGGTGAGGGTGTATCTTGAGGTAGAATGCTCCTGGGTTTCATCCCCAGTACACACACACATACACAAAACAAACAAACAAACAAACAAACAAACAAAACAAAAAACACACAAAAAAACTGTATGTGCCAAACCTGTAATCCCAGTAGGTTCAATGCCAGTCTCAACAACTTAGGGAGACTCTCAACAACTTACCAACTTAGTGAGATCCTGGTTCAAAAAAATCAAAGAGGTTGGGAGTAAATCTCACAGGTAGAATGCCCTTGGGTTTCATCCCCAAAAGAGAAAAAAGAATGCTGTATGCATATTTCAGGTGCAGTCTATGTGGAAATTCTGAGGTTAGCGAGATCTGTGAGTATTCAGGGAACTCAAAAAACAGGAGAGTTGCTGAGGCTTAGAGAATGAAAGATAAGCTCTCAGGTAAAATTGTAAATGGAGTAAGAGACTAGATCTCACAAGGTTTTTAAAGTCATGTTAAGAATTTTAGATTTTATTTTGAAATAGTGGCAAAACATAAATTTTATGCAGAGAAGTGGCATGATAAAATTTGCATTTTAATGTGGCTGCTAAAAGTGTCACAGGTCAGCACTAGGACTCTGAGTCCTGGGGAGTTCCCAGGTTTGAGAAAGGGAAGCTCACCCCAGGGCCCATGGGGTCCGTGACTTTCGCTTTCATGGTGAAAAGAATTTCAGCACTAGCCACTTAGAGATAAAGACAGAGGTTTATTTAGCAAAATTGAGGAAACACGTTTAAGGTAGAGCACAGGCCAGCTCCAGAGCATGAAAGGCCACGGGGTCTAAGGGATCTTTTCTTTACAGGGGTCCTGGGGGGTGACAGGTGTCTTGGGGGGTGACATGGTTGGAGTGCAGGTCTGGACTTTCACCTCCCTGAATCCATGGGTACAGGCTAGATGGTGTCTGACCTTGTCTCTCGAATGGGTCCTTCCTTTACTGGGCAACTCAGGAATCTCAGTGGAGAGGGTGTGATTAAGCCTTTGTGATTAAGGGTATGGATTCTTGGAGGCTTCTGCTTAAGACAGAATACACCCTATAGAACAGAGTTAGAGATTATAAATTTTCCAGATTTATTTTGAGATACTGGGGATGGAACCCAGGGGCATTCTACCTCGGAGTTACAACCCCGGCCCTATTTTTTAGTCTCTTTATTTTTTGAAGCAGTGTCTCACTGAGGTGCAAAGGGCCTGGCTAAGTAGCTGAGGCTGTCCTCCTGTCTCTGCCTTCTGAATGCTGGGATTACAAAGCCTGTGCCACCAAGCCCAGCAAACTTTTTATGTTTTAAAGCTAATTTCTTTCCTTCCCAATTAATCTCTTTCTACCTAATATTTTGCTTCTTCTCTCCTACCTCATCAGGAGGAGGCAGGATGGTTGATGGGGGTAAAAACAGAATATAATTTATTTGAATTATGTCAATAATTGTGAGAGACAACAGTGATTAGACTAGCACTGTCATAGTGGAGAAGCAAATCAGAGGCCAAGTTGAAATATCTGGGAATGAGTCATAGACGGAGAGAGAGAGGAAGATGTATGAGAGATGGCTTTCAGGTATATAGAGATGTCATCATCACAGAGGGAAAATATACTAGTGTTTGGAGCTCATTTGAGGGGGGGTAGTGGAGATTGAACCCAAGGGTGCTCTGCCTTTGAGCTAAACCTCCAGCCCTAATTTATTTATTTACTTATTTAAATTTAATTAATTAATTAATTTATTTATTTATTTATTTACAGAACTGGGGATAGAATCCAGGGACATTCAACCTCTGAGCGACATCCCCATCCCTATTTTTTATTCTTTATTTTGAAACAGGGTCTCATTGAGTAGCAAGGGGCCTCACTAAGTAGCTGCGGCTGTTTGCGAACCATGATCCTCCTGTCTCAGTCTCCCAAATGCTGGGATTGCAAGCCTGCTCACTAAGTTGCTAAGGGCCTTGCTAAATTGCTGAGACTGGTCTCAAATCTGCCACCTGCCTGTCTCAGTCTCCCAGTTCTGGGATTACAGGCATGCTCCATCATGCCAGGCTAATGTTAGTTTTTGAAGATGTAAGGTGCCTATAGCCATTCCAACTGGAGAAAATATATGTATAGCTTATCAAGTTTTTGAAGCCTAGAATTCAGGGTATGCACAGTTATAGGAATTTATATTTAGTAAAATGTGTATGCACACACATCTAGATGTAGCATGTAGAAGGTATCTAAAGCTGTCCCAATTAGTGAGATTGCTAGAATATAATGGAAGAGTGAGAAGAGAGATCTAAACCAAGACCACAGAAACATCAACATGTAAAGACAGATAGAGGCAGGGTGACACTAGCAAAGGGAATGTAAAATTATCTGGTCAAGTATGAAGGAAACCAAGAGAGTCGGGGTCAAAGAAGTTGAGCAGTATAGAGTAGTAGTTATGTTTTGATAAGTCAAGAGAGATGAGTAAAAAAAAAAAAAAACTTTAGATTTATCATGGAGATCATGGGCGACCTATCAATGTGGTCAGAGTGAAAGTGAGGTTGGGTTGCACTGAAAACTAAGTGGGAGATGAGGAAGTGGGAGGGTGTCGGTGAAAATACTCTGGCGATGATGCTTTGCAGAGCTCGGCTAGAGAGAAAAGGATTAAAGCAGGAACTGAAAGGAGGTGCGGGGAAGGAGACAGCTTTCTTTTTGTTGATTTTGGCTTTAAAGACAGAAACTGTTAAGCAAATTTGAATACCTAGTAGAAGAGGTCAGTAGAAAAGGAGATGTAAAGCAGGAAGAAGATAAAGCAGACACACCATGGTCCTGGGAAGGCTGATGCTGGGGAGTTGTAAAGTAAAGGTGGGAGAGGTGGCTTTTGCTTTTTTATGAAGAGAATCACCCATATTGAAAAAAAGGAACAGAGTGTGGGTGGGGCAGATACAGATAGATTGACTAATTTCATAGTGGATAATAAAGGTATTCCTGCCTTTTAAATTATATTTTTTCCCTATGTGAATTACGAGGCAAGGGCACATACAAGACAGAAATACAAACCTCTGAGAGTAAAGGAGGAGGCCTCGGTCCAGAACATATTGAAAATGGAAAATGTGATGAGATCAGAAACTTCAGTGAACATTTCTATTTAAAGAGTCAGAGAAAGCTGGGCATGGTGCTGCACGCCGGCAATATTTGGGAGGCTGAAACAGGAGGATCTCAGGTTTGAGGCCGGCCTTATCAACTTAGTGAGATTATTGGCAACCTAGTGAAAGAGGATATGCCTCAAAATAAAAGATAAAATAGTGCTAGGTGTGTGGCTCAGAGGTAGAATGCCCCTGGGTTCAATCCCAAGTACCCCAAAAAAAAAAAAGTCAGAGGAGTAATAAAACTTGTTTAGAAGAAGGATAGATGGATACAGAAGCAGAGGGAAATCAAGAAGCCCAGGTTGTATCAGAAATGGGAAACACTAGCCGGGCGTGGTGGCGCACGCTTGTAATCCCAGCATTCTGGAGGCTGAGCCGGGAGGATCACGGTTCGCGGACAGCCTCAGCTACTTAGTGAGGCCCTCTGCAACTCAGTGAGACCTGGTTTCAAAATAAAGAATAAAAAGTAGGGCAGGGGGTGTAGCTCGGAGGTAGAATGTCCCTGAGTTCCATTCCCAGACCCTCAAAAAAAAAAAAAAAAAAAGGAAGCAAAAAAGGAAAAAAGAAAAAGAAAAGGGAAACACTTCCAAGCTGTATGCAGAAGGAATGTCAATGTCAGATAACCTGACTAAGCAACTTTTTAAGTTTGTGTTAATGACAAAACTTGTGCTGAGGGTTTCATGTGCATTAATTCACAACAAAGTCTATGAAAAATGCAGTATTATCTGTAGACAGACTAAGTGACTTGCCTAAACTCAAATAGCAAAGAGTGGTAACAGCCAGGTTTGTAGTAAAGGAAGACAGAGTGTGAAGCCCACGAAGGAGATACTGTCTCAAAAGGCTAATTAACATACACTGGGCCCTTGTTCCTAGCAGCCATTTCATTAAGCATTTTGTTTATGTAAGGGTTTGTATTACTAGTGGGGATAGGTATAAACCAATCAATTCAAGATAAAATAAAAAAGGGAGCTTAACTCTATTGGTACTTAGTGAAGGTGGAAGAATAAAATATGCTCCAGAAGCATAGTGAGGTATTTTATCGAATCCATAAAGAACATTATTAGGAGCTCATTCTTTAAGTACAAAATTGGAAGACGGAATGGAAAAAGATAGGGCTACATATCCCCTGACTTGTAATAATGTACAGACTATGACTGACTCCAAGAAGCTAAAGAACAATGGGACTGTCATTAAAAAATAAACACATGAGGCCAGGCATGGTGGCACACCCTTGTAATCCCAGCATTCTGGAGAAGAGACTGGAGGATCGCAGTTCGCAGACAGCCTCAGTTACTTAGTGAGGCCCTTTGCTACTCAGTGAGACTCTGTTTCAAAAAAATAAAAAGACTAAAAAAACGGACGGGGGGTGTAGCTCAGAGGTAGAATGCCGCTGAGTTCCATCCCCAGTACAGCAAAAATAAATACATAAATAAACAAATAAATACATGAATAAAATATTGATACAACATAATAAATACAAAGATAGTGCACAGCAAATAGGGCATTTCAGGAACTGGTTCCTTAGGCAAAGATCAGGACTAGAATTCCTCTACCTAAAGTTGGGCACTTGATGAAATTCCTGAAGCAACATGGCATTTTTGCCTTGTCTCTCTGTGTCCCGGAGGGAAAAAGATCATCCTTCAGAGATTTAGATTATAAACAAGGTAAGACTTGAATTAAATTGTAGGAAATTGCCTATGCCTTATAAAAAGGCCAGGTTGGGTAGTTGTGACAGTGAAGATGGAACGTTGCAGGTGTTAAGAGCTGACGCCACAAACAGTCTCACTTCCTGGTTCCAGGTTCAAATATAGGACCATTCTAAATTAATGGAACAAGTCGGGGGTGGTGGCACATGCTTGTAATCTCAATACTTGGGAGGCTGAAACAAGATCATGGGCTCACAGCAAGCTTCAGCTACTTAGTAAGGGCCTCTGCTATTTAGTGGGACCTTGTTTCAAAATAAAAAATACAAAATAGGACTGAGGGTAAACCTTTGAGCTAGAATGCCCCTGGGTTCAATCCCTAGTACCGTAAAATGAACAAACAAAGCATAAAAGTATGAAGAATATTTACCTATATCTAGTTTTATCTACGTCTCTACCAGTTATCTATTTATCCTTTCTATTTATTTTTCTATGTATCTTAGGCCTACTGTTGGCAAAAAACCTTTTACCAAATACTATATTTTCAGTGTGTGTGTGTGTGTGTGTGTGTGTGTGTGTGTGTGTGTGTGTGTGTGTTTTACTAAAGATTGAATCCAGGAACATTTTCTGCGTCTGATCTATACCTCCAGCCCTATTTTGTTTTGAAACAGGGTCTCACTATGTAGTGGAGGACCTGCCTCACTAAGTTGCTAGGGCTGTCCTTGAATATACTATCCTCCTGTCTCTGTCTTCCAAGTACTAGAATTATAGGTGTGCACCAACACGCCTGGCTTAGGCAATTCCTTTTGATGATTGCAGACATTAGATTATAGTTTGTACATTAGAAAATGAGTTTCATGTTCAAGTGGATGGATGAAGTTTATGAACTTAGTTGACTTAAAATACATAAAGTAATTTGGCACTTATATGCCAATTTTTCTTTATGTGGAAAGAAAATTCAATTTAATTAATTATATATATATATATATATATATATATATATATATATATATGTTTTTATTTCCTTATTGTTTTTAAGAAAAAGCTTCAAGTCAAAAACAGTAACTTTAGGGGAATAGACTTTTGTCTACTTTACGATAGTAATTTTTTTTTTTACAATTAAACACTTTAATTTATTTTCTCTTTCAAATAAGAAAGGCACTGGAATAGTGTAGAAATGTTTGGGGGGGGTGAACATTAGTTCTGTGCAAGAAAAGGTATATTTCTCCTCAAGATTTGTCCATTTTCAGGCCCCCTTTGAGAAAAGCAGTTTCTATAAATTTTTGCATTAAATACAAATCCACAGTGGGATATGTTGTGAGGTTTGAAGAGGGTGAATTTTTTCTGCCATCAGGAGCATTCAGAGTGGAGGATTCTGCGTTTAAATGAAGAGAGCTAACCTACAGCGAGTTAAGCTGCAGGTTTAAGGGCCGGCCCTACCACAGGGGCATTTCTCTAAGATCACCCCGATTTTAAACTTGTGGGTAGGAAGGGCTGGAAAAGGGGTGCTTTTTCTGTCCTTTCAAAAATCTCCTGTAGAGCCTGGACATGTCAAGCTACTGCTAAATCCATCTGGCATAGCATTCCTGACAGGCAAAATTACTGTCTTGGAGTTTGCCTTCACTGGGGCTTCTGTTTGAACTCCCTGGAAGCTGACATCCCCGTAGAGTATGAAATCCACCACACTGGCTGTCAACAGCTGGCAGCTTACGGACTGTGCGTATTACCTGCTGGGCTGCTCTTCCATAGTGCGGACTCCTGTCTGATGATTTATCCTGGAAAAGAGCCTTGCAGATAAACTAGGAATGAGTCCTGCACCCAAACGAGAGAGGGAGTCTAGCTCACCTGGGTGTTCATCTCCTATTTTTCAGTGTCCTTAGGACAAAGGCCTAATGGGCTACTTTCTAGCAACACACCACTTGAGTCATCTTGCAGTTAAACCAAAGGTCCAGAAGCAAAATAGATCATTTGGGTCTACCGTGGGAAGTGGCAACACAGCAGAGAGCAGCAGATCGATAACTATTTATAAATAGATTTATCTGATTCATTTGTCATCTAGAGCCCGTGTCAGGTCAGTGTATGTGCCAACTGCATGTTTATGGATGTATGCCTCGCTAGTTTGGGAATGATAGGTTTAAATATGAAGAAAAATAATAAGCCCAAACAAACCATCTCCAGGAAAAGAAACAGAATTCATAAATATATAGCCAACTGAAGAAAGATAGATAGGTGGATACGTGCACACATATTTACATACATGCATACCTACATAAAGAGACATTGATATTGAATTGACATTGGGAAGTTAGGGGAAGGAGAAAATTAGAACTCTGCTGCTGTACATAAGCTCTTGATACTTGCTTTTCCCTATCCACAGCCTCCATTTCTCCCTTCTCTCTTCCTTCTCCTCTTCCTTTCCTAGCTGTTCGCAGCACTTGCTCCAGCCCCTAGGATTCCGCTGAGTGGCAGGGCTGGCAGCGGGGAGCAGATTAGCAGCAATATTTGAGAGACAGACTCCGGCTGCTTCCCTTCATCACTTGTCTCTTGCTTCCAACTCCAACTCTTCTGTTGCCACCTGAAAGGCAATCAGAGATTAAGTGGAAGAGAAAAATGTGTCAACTTTTTTTTCTTTTGAAAAAGAAGTCTATTTGTCTTACAGCTTGATAAAAGACCCTAGAAGGTAATGTTTACTTAAGGCTCCCCACCACCTTTTATGCATTTGACTGAAAACTCTGTGTTTTTGCAGTGTATTACACAGACCACAGACTCGGGCTGCGGTTCCCTCAGCAAATGTCCAGCACGGAGCACGGTGATAGTTTGTGGATATTTGTTTTTCCCCCCTCTAGTGATCCTATCTAGTTCCTAGGAGGTAGCTTTGTATGACAGCATTAATTTTTAAGAAGAGCTAGGACTGGAAGCAACGCTTCTCTCTTACAGCCTAAAGTAGGACAGGACCGATTTTAAAATAAATATGCTGTCCTAATGTTATCTTATAACTCTTGTATCGGTCAGGGCATATAATTTGACTTTCGTCTTCAGTATATATATTTCTTTCTGATGGTGCTCTAGCTATACATATTTCCTGTTAAGAAGCTAGTAGTTAATAGTTTTGAGTAAATTCTAATCTCTCAGAATTTTGGAATCACTCAGAATCCAATATCATTTTAATAAAATACGATCATCCCAACCAGGCATGGTGGCACATGCCTGTAATTCCAGTACTTGGGAGGCTGAGTCAGGAGGATCACAGGTTCAATGCCAGCCTGAGCAGCAGAGCAAAGTTCTCAGCAACTTCACAAGACCGTTTCCAAATAAAAAACAAAATAGGTTTGGGAGTGTAGCTTAGTGGTAGACTGGCTCTGGGTTCAATCCCTCAGCACCACACACACATGCATCATCATCTCTACATCTCCTAAGAAACTAACCAATTGATGCTAACAAAATAAAGTGTTATTATATCATGTAAATTTATGCACATAATAGCCTTTTCTAGGGATTGATACCTTAACATTTACTCTTACTATTAATGGAAGTATGCAATCTATCTTCATAAATATATAATTGTTATATATATATACATTTTATTTATAGATATATTATCTTTATAGATATCAAATATACATCATTTTTTTAAAAAATCTCACATTATTCTTCCAGGGATCTCAAGACATTTAAAGAGGAGTCTCTTGAAACTCCTATACCTTAAAACACAAATTCAAGGTCATACATGTATCATATTGTACAAGAGGAACTGGAACTCAGGTCTTTAGAATCAGTGTTGGTTTTAAGAAAGTGGAGCTGGTAGGAAAGAGATGTATTTATAGAATCAAGTCAGGTATATATCTGTCTTTCCTATCTTTAAGAGCAACCATATTCTAATGTGTCTACTGGGCCGAAACTTTTCTGAAGTGAGGCAGTCTTCAAGCAAACAGGAAGCCATGAGTGAATATGGGCGCTTTCAATTTTATCTCACAGTTTGGTTCACAGTCAACTATCTGGTTCAACTGGGAGCAGTTTCCTGGGTGACAACTGGATTTAGTATACACCTGTCTTAGTCAGCAATTTCTCTGCTATAATCTAAAGACCTGACCATGTAACTTAGAGGAAGAAGATTTATATCCTTAAGGTTTCAGGTTCTGTTCATGTGAGATCAGGGAGTGTGGATCTCAAGGCTAGTCAGCGGGAGACCAAAAGCATGAGAGGAGGGCCAGGAGAGGAGGATCCATATATAATCCTAAGGCCGCACCCCCAGAGACCTGCCTCCACCCACACCCCACCAACCCAGATAAATCCATTATATCCACTGCTGAGATTACAACCAAGCCCCACTTCCAACATTGCCACCTTGTTTCCCTGAGAGTTAGGTGGGCATCCTATGTCCAAACAATTACAACACCCTCTCTGCCCTTTCTCAACCATTGTATTGACAGCATGAAGGTGTCATAAATTTAGTTAATAAAATACTATTTTGAAATGACATCGACTCATTTGTTTAGAGCATTTATAGGCCAATGTGGCAGGCTGACCTATATGAACTTCCCCCCAAATTAAAGTATTTTTCACTGCTTTTACATAGACTCAAGCATTGTGAAACTTGGCTTTTCCTATGCTTGAGGACATGTATGGCTCTCTATGTAGCATTCTGTTAAAACTACCTATTTGTTAGAGCATATAATGGTGAAAAGAGGGAATCTGAGGGGAGAAAATGGGAAATGATGCTATACATTTGCAATCTATTGGCACACAGAGATCAGCATTTAATTTTTAACAAAAAGAAGCTCCATTCTGAGCAACTCGAGAAACCCTAAACTTCATTTATTTTATAGGACCAATAAAAAAGGCAAATTATTGTCATACCTACTGTCAGATCTGAACTGTTTCAGTAAGAAGTATATCTTAGTAGGGTATTTTATCATTTTGGTTTATCCTAGGGAGACGTTTAGAATGCTTATTATAATTTATACTTTTTGAGAAGAAAAGAATATTATCATTTTGTAAAAGTATAATCTGTGAGATCGGTGTAAGGGGGGAAAAACTAGTATATAATTACATTGTCAAATTTCAACAGTGTTCAAATTAATCTTCCTATTTGGCTTTGCATTAATAATATTTTTAATAAAGTTCTCCTAACCTCGTGTAGAAATTTCAGTACTCTGGCCAGATACTATATCTGAAAATAAATTCCTCTTACAAGAAGCTATATGCTTAATTGTTCCTATATCAAAAAACTATTTTGCAGCATGCACTGAAAAACCTAGTAAAAGATCTCAAAGAGGAAGTGTTTTTGGATTTGTTTGTTTTTTACTGGAAATGAAAGGGGGAAAGGTATGGTGACTGTGAATAGCATCTCCAAGAGTCTGATTCTTGGAAGTGTATGAATACTGCCAGAGTGAAATTTCATCACATGTCAGTCACTTCCCACCATTGGCCTTACCCTAGCCTTTTGGAGTGCTATAAGACTTTTCTTATTTTTTTTATTGGAACTACACCAAGAATTACACCAGGAATTATGTCAGTCCTACAGCAATTTTCAAGAAGCCACAAGTCCGTGATCCTGAAACTTTGACTGCTGACAAGAAGTTGCTTAGAGCAGCAGTGTTATTAACAAGCCACCTTTCCAGCACTGCATCTGCACGGAAGCCGTCCCCAGCTCATCACCTCCATCTGTCTCTCTGTACGACGGGGCGTGCACACCAGCAGGCTCTGACCATGAGGTTCAGTTTGCTGCTGAGTAACTCATCAAACATCCCATGCTGCGTGGACTCCTTATTCGCAGTATTGTAGGCTGCAGGCAGCCAGGCCGTGAGTCTGACAGAAGTGTACTTACCTTCTTTTATAATGAAGGCTCTTTAGGCAGGAATTTGGATGACTTAAGGAATCAGGATATTTTTATGTGTGTACCCAGGGAAATCCATTTTGTGCGGTGGGTGTCTCTCTTGGGATTTATTACCAGCCCTTAGGGGGCGGGGTCCCTTGATTTGATACCATCAAGGCTTTGTTCTCTGCACAGTATCCTCTGAAGACTATCAGCCCAGATACTTCTTCCAGCTTTTAAAAGGCCTCCGAGGACTCATAAATTCAGTGCTTCTGGATTAAAGTATAGGATATGTATGTGCCTACTGTTCTGTTCCCCTCTGGTCTTTCCCTGGTAAAAGACTCGACTTCACTCTTGCTGCTGGTTATCAAGTGGTCTGCAAACGACTTACCACCCACTAGAGTCCTTTTTCTTCCTTTTTTCTTTTTGACTAGCACTGGAACTTTGCTTCAACATGGTGGGCTCTGGGTTACTCTTGAGAAGCTTCAGTTTTGTGTTTTCATTTTTCTTTGTTTGTTTTGACCCTTTTATCTTTGGTCTTTTCTTCCTCTTCTAGGTAAGGGCAGGGAATGGGAGGCTTCTCTGCATATTATTACCTCTCTCAGATCCTGGCATAACACTTATACACTGCAGGAAAATCTCAATGATGGGCCATTTTTCCTTTGACTCAGTGTGGAAGAAAACACATAACTGTAGAAGAGAGAGTATTTTAATGCAGCAGTTACAATCATGGCATAGAAGTTATGGTTAAAAAACTGTAATTCCAGCCGGGTTTGGTGAAACATGCTTGTATTCCCAATACTTGGGAGGGTGAGACAGAAGAATCACAGGTAAAAGGCCAGCCACAGTTTATCTAGGTCTCTGTAACTTAATAAGACCCTATTTCAAAATAAATAAATTAGGGCTGGGGGTGTGACACAGAGGTAGAATGCCCCAGATTTAATTCCCAGTACCACAAACAAACAAACAAACAAAACAAAAACCCTGCAATTTCAGATGTGGTTTTGCCATTATCAATTGCATGGTCTTGGGTGAATCAAAATTTCTAAATCTAGTTTTGTCACCTGTGAAATGGGGAAAATAATCTCTAACTCTTAGGTTTCTTTGGGCGAGTAGTAGTAGTTTAGCAAGGGAATACATTTACAGAGCTAAGAGTAGAACGTAGAATGGAACAAATACTTTAGTAGTAGGTTGCACTACTATTGTATCTGAGGACAAGATATTCCAAACCCAAACAAACCACCAAAATTAAACAGAATGAGTTTTACCTGGTGTGGTGATGCACACTTGTAATCCCAGATTTAGGGAGGCTGAGACAGGAGGAACCGGGTTCTTGGCTAGCCTCAGTTACTTAGTGAGGCCCTTTGCAACTCAGTGAGACCCTGTTTCAAAATAAAGAATAAAAATAGGACTGGGAGTGGAGCTTGAAGGTAGAATGCCCCTGGGTTCTATCTCCACACAAAAAATGTAAAATAAAATAAACAGAATGGGTTTCTTTCGAAACATTTTAGTGTGGTAATACTTTGTGTTTTATCACATCTCAACAGAATTTAGCTCACAGGTGAAATAAAATGAAAGAGAAGTAAATGATGCCATTTGGGAATTATAGTCAGGAAGTCTATAATAAGATTCAGCTAAAAATTCAGGACTTTGGGTCCTCCTCACATATTTATCCATAGAACTGTGTTTTCTTTCACTCATAGAAAACCATATACCCAGAGGGTACTCAATAAAAATTGTGAAAAAAATCACCCCAGTGTTGCACAGAGTAGTGAACTTAAAGATCTGTCGCCTATTATTTTAGTGTTGCTCAAAGCACCCAGTTTCTTGGGGAGGGACTAAGCCATGTAGCTTGTTAGCTTTTATATCTTCTTGATTAACATCTCTTTTGGTCCTAGACTATGTTATCCTAACTGACCTAGTGAGTGAGTTCTTGAAATCAAATGTGATCTAACATTAACTAGCTAATTTGGCTAAACCAGAAAGATAACTTCCAGTCAGACACCAAATCATACTCCCCTCTCACATACTCTGATAAAGTCTAATAAAAATGTTTTCTAATATTGAGATATTTAAACTTTATAAGATGACACCTACTAAATATGTTAGACTGGGAGAAATCTGCGTACGATGGGTAGATTTTATCAATGCCAATATTTTCAGTATTGTGGCTGTGATATTACTATAGTTTTGCAAGATCTTGCCTTTGGGAACAACTGGACAAGTTATATAGGAAGTTATATACTCTGTATATATGAATTTTTTTTACCAATGCACATGAATGTGAATTTACAATTACTTCAGTAAAAATTATAACTAATAACATAAAAGAGAGCATCTTAAGAACTCATGTTTTGAAAGATCTTCCTTAATGGCTCATTAATTTATGTAGGTACTAAATAAACTGATCAGGGGTATTGTCTAAAATCTAAACCTTCAGTTGGTCTGTGGCCTTTTAATTTCATCGAAAAATGGCATGAAGTGACTGAGCTACTATAGCTTGTCCTTTCATAGGATTCTAGAAAATTGGGACAATCTTTGCTTTTAAACTTAAAAAAAGAATTGGTCAGAGGATAAATAGGATCCTCAAAAAAAATTTGCGTATAAAGCAGCACAGAAATATCTTCAAAGAAAGAGCATCTTCCACTGATCTATTTTTAAAATAGAACGATATATTGTGACACAATCTAAAATATTGGAGCAGCTCCCATGTTTTAGTTCTGAGATGTATATAACCATTAGCAGCGGCACCACGTGCTCCTGCTGGGAACTTAAAGACAGTTATTTTCTGATTGTCCTGATATTGGAGCAACCTATAGTCTAAGGTATGCTGCCTTTGTTTATTCTACATGCTAAATTTCTTAATATTCATATTGATATGCTAAAGCAAAGAATCACATTTCTCATAATCACAATAACTTTAATCCACACATATGAACATAGGAATTATTATTAATACCTGAAGATGAAAACTGATTCCCACAGTGGCCCACTTGAGTTTTGGCATGGCAGGAGCTCGTGACAACACATCCTTGTCTTTTAGACCTCAATCGAGCCATGCTGATTTTATCTGTGGGAAAGATGGTGGACTGGGAGGAAACCATGACTTCCCAGCTGTGTTTCTGTAACTTAGATATTTACAACTGAGATAACTAATCCTCTTGGCTTTTCTTTGCTTCAAACAAAATAGTAACAGTGCGTAATGCAGAAGACCAGGTCTGATCATGGTAGAGTTTTGTGTATATTTTCTTTGACCTATGTTACAGGCGAAAGAGAGAGGGGGAAAGAAGAGCTTGATTTTGTATACCTAGTAGTTATTTGCAGATAACACTCTTCATTATTATTGTAGGTCCTGAAATAGACTTTTGGGATCAGTTCAGATGCTTGAAATTACATTTTTACTATTTCTAAGTACCACTCATCTTTAACATTCTGAAAGCTGCCTTCTGAAACTCTGGATCCTCAATAACTCTTAACTTAGGTTGTTAAATAATGAATTAGAGGAAGAGACAGGGGACAGGGGATGCACATCTTTTTTTTTCTTTCTTCTTCTGATAGTAACGTAGTGCCTAGAGTTACAGGCACAGTCCTTGAACCTAAGAGTGCTCACCAGACTTCACCTACTTTGCCTCCAATCTGCATGTTGGCTCTTTCATCATCCTCTCTCAGAGCTGGTTTGAAATCTCCCAAAGTACAGCTCAGATAACTCTTCTTCAAAAGCAGCTGCCCAATCAAGCAGGCTTGACTTCAAGGAAGTTTTGAGCCAACTAATTATAGGAGAGTCTTAACGATCCTCCAACTCTTAGGTAAGTAGGAAACTGTGGAACTAGGAGGTAATAGAACAGCTTATTTACAAATGCAGTCTTTAGTTTGGCCTTTTTTCCCACTGTACACTTTTAAAGCGCACAAGTATGCATTTACTGCTCATTACACGCCGCGGTTCTGGGGCAAAGCTGGGTACAAAGAGACTCTGAAGGACAAACCGGACCATTCATCTGTACACATGTACCATGCTGGCTGCTGCTGGGTGTTGTAGAAAGAAACTCTGTAGATTCTCCAATCGGAAGAAATAATGAGCTTAAAGCAACAGTTCTCTGAAAACAGTTGGCAGTTAGATAATGATGGATATGTTTCAAATTCCAGAGATACCAGCCAAGAAAGATGAATGATGCATATAAATAAAAGAAGGCTAAACCTACCACCATTTTTTTTTTTATGGGTAAACATATGAGATGCTATTCAGTAGGATGAAAACCTTGCCTGGGGTATAGTGTATAGTATAATAAATGATGCCACATCACAAAATAAATTTCTTTTGGAAGGAGGCTAATAAGGAAGAAATTAAATGTAGGAATAGCTACAAAATAGAAGTTGAAATTTTGACCTGAATTTTAGGTTATCCTGTGCTTTCTTGCTGAAATTTCTTAACGATTACCAAACTGGTCTTTTTTTGGTATGATGAACATGGGTGAGTAAACTAAGACAGTGTTTACAGACATCAATACTATTGATTAAAAAGTAAAAGTTCTGTCAAACAGTAGTTTGATCTTCATGACAGCAAATAGCCTGTTTGATGTTTTTATTGAATCAATTGATTTTTTTTCGCCGATTGATTGGTTGTTTTACTGTCATGTGGACACTACCTAAATCAACAATGGCCTCTATAGAGGTGTTTGTAAAGAAGTCTCAATTCAAGGATGTCCCTGGATTTTCAGGCTAATAAGACCGTACGAAACCCAAACTGCATTGAATAAATGTCATCAATGTAGAGAAAAAAAGATTTTTTCTTAAAATCAGATTTGAATTTCAGAATTCAAGCCACTTAGCTTTGTAACCTGAAAGAAGGTCTTTGGAGTGGGGGGGCTGGGCATGTAGGTCAGTGGTACAGCACTTGCTTAGCATGTGTGAGGCCCTGGATTCAATCCCTAGTAATGTAAAAAAAACAAAGGCATTTCTTTCTTATCTTGTTCAGGTGTGTACTTTGAATGTTGACTGAGTTGTTAGATAATAAAAAGAAAGTTGGTTTTCTATGGATTTTTAAAGAAAAAGAAAACAGATGGCAACTCCCACTCCACCCACTTTATCTCTTCTTTTTAATTCCCAAGTTTATATATTACCCATGTTTTCCTGCACCTAAAGGGAACTATCAAATCTACTATTTATTTCTGTCAAGAATTTTAAAATGCTCACAATGTAAACTTCTATTTTCCTTCCAATAAGTTTAAATTTACTGGTAGGCCTTTGTTTTAGCAGGAAAAATTAGGCATGAAGATAAAGTCTGATATTTTATGCCTATAAAAGTAAAAATTAAACATTAGCTGGACCAAGTTGTACATGTCTGTAATTCCAAAATTTGGGAGGCTGAGACAGGAAGATTATAGATTCAAAGAGAACAGCCTCAGCAACACAGTGAGACTCTCAGCAACCTGACTAGACCTTGTTTAAAAAAAAAATAGGGCTGGGGTTGTAGCTCAGAGGTAGAATGCTCCTGAGTTCAATCCCAGTAACACACACACACACACACACACACACACACACACACACACGAAATAAAAGAAAGAACCACTGGTGATTTTTTACTTTGCATATGGCAGAAGGGGGAATCATTTTCCAAAGTTTTTAAATGTCCTGGTTTCAAAGCAAAATATTAAGTACTATATCTTAGAGAAGCAAGGTTGATGTTGCTTATATAACGAATATGTCTGTCTCCTACAGGGTCTATAATAGGGTCCATTTCCTAGGTAGACTGTACCTGACCTACTTAGAACAGGTAAGACTCTCTTAGAAGAGTCTACTTAGTAAAGCTCTGACCTATCAACTTTCCATACAAGATGGAGTTGTTCAATGTACCAAAATCACTTAATAAGATATTATGTCTATTTGCAGTATACCTACCATCGGACACTGTGTTCCTCTAAACTTTCTCCGATGTCATTCATTCATTCATTCATTGATTCATTGATTCATTCATTCACCTTCTCTCTTTCCATTCTCAGATCCACTTCACAACATCTCATTTAAAACATATTCTTTTCTCTTAATTGGTTGACTAAAGATATCTGATACCAGTTTTCTTTTTTCTTGTCACACTTAAATTTCCATGTATCTCTATGCTTGTATCTTTCTTACCATCTTAAAAAAATAAAATCTAGCTGGGTGTGGTGGCGCACGCTTGTAATCCCAGCCTTTGGGAGGCTGAGACAGGAGGATCACGGTTTGTGGACAGCCTCAGCTACTTAGTGAGGCCCTTTGCAACTTAATGAGACCCTGTTTCAAAATAAGGGAAAAAACTAGGGCTGGGGGTGTAGTTCAGAGGTAAAATGCCTCTGGGTTCCATCCCCAGTACTGCAAAATAAAAAGAAAGAAAGAAAGAAAGAAAGAAAGAAAGAAAGAAAGAAAGAAAGAAAGAAAGAAAGAAAGAAAGAAAGAAAGGAAGGAGGGAGGGAGGGAGGAAGGAAGGAAAGAAATGCATTTAGCTACCTTTTCTTTCACTTCTACTTAACTCTGCTTTGTAATTATAACATTTCTTCTTATTTGATATTGATTTCTCATCATCACTGCCCACAAATATTTTCATGTATTCTTTAACAAAAGCAAAAGATGCTACAAGCTACTGGTACTCTTTGGAGATACGGCTCTTTTCCTGTCTTTCTTCAAAGGGAGACTTAACTATACCAACAACCTTTTCCTCATCACCTCATCATGGATATTTCTTCTTTGGGCTTCCATTCTCACCACTTTATAGAAAGTTCTTTTCCAAGGTCACTCAGATCTTCCTAATTATAAAGCTCAACAGTGTGTTATCAGTCCTAATTCCTGCAATCACTGTAGCATTAAACACTTACTTGATTTCTTTGACTTCTTGCCTACCTTTTTTGGTTGATCCCTCAGAGAACTCATGCATTCTCATAGCCTTAATTTTGAGGATTGATATCAGGCAGATATCCATTCTCATTCTGGTTAGAATTCATGGTTGTTCCACTTAGAAACTCTGTGATCTTGGATGAATTTTAAAAAACTTTTTTGTAACCTCAGTTTCTTCTTCTCCAAGTAGGGATGATACCTAATGCATAGAGTACATGCCTTTTAAAGAAGGATATATAATACATAGTAGATATTCCATAGATGCAAATTTCTTGTATATTTTGAATAATTTCCTGAAATTTCTGCTAAACTTTCATCATATTTTCTCTCCATTAGTCATTTTTTCTAGATGTTCTCACTGCCACCACAGTTGTACCTATGAAAGCCTAGAGTCACATGGTGCTTGTGCAGGCCGGTGACAGCTGCCTGGGTCAGCCAGCAGCTCTTAGACAGCTGTTCATAGGGTTCACAGGCACTGCTCTTGGAGGGGTCTTAGTGCTACGCCTGCTGATATCTGAAGTCAGTCTACTCCATTTCTCCTGTATGTGTTTTTCCTATTTCTTGCTTGGTGAGTTGCTTGTTCCCAGCTTCTATTCTTGACTTTCTTCTGGACCCAATAGGAACTCTGGGTCCCAATTTGGGTCCATTCTTGACTTGGCTCAAACTGGCTTTACTGCTTCCCAGGGGGTTGATAACCATGTTCACAGGTTTTCATGATTCTTGCCTGAATAGCTCTCTGTTGCCCTCACCTGACACAAATCCACATGATCAAACCCTTGGCACTGGATCCTGCTTCTAAATTTCACCCCTCAGGTATGACACATAAGGTCCTTAGCTCTGCTCTGAGTAGCAGTTCACCTTTACTCTCCTCCTCTTCCTCTATAACATCTCCCAAACCCACTCATTCAACAGTTCCTTTAACTTTATATTCTCCATGTATCCATCTTTTATTAAGTATACTATAGAATAACAATATCACCAATAATAACAAGAAAAGCTAACAAGAGAGCCTATTAAGTTTCAGGAATGGTTTAAGAACTTTACAATCCTCCTGTATTTTGAAGAGAAAACTGATACTTAGGGGAAATACCTTGCATAAGGTCACAATAAATATGGGGGCTGGGTTATTAAGCCCAGATTTATCACTTCCTAAAAACAGGTACTTACTTGCTATTCCACAATGTTTGAAGTGACCATGTTTCCCTAATAAAGGCATATATATATATATATGTGTGTGTGTGTGTGTGTGTGTGTGTGTGTGTGTGTGTGTTTTACTGGGAATTAAACCCGGGGTATTATTATACTATTGAGTAATACTCTAGCGTTTTCTTTATCCTTTTTTTTTTTTTCTTGCTAAGTTGCTAAGGCTGATGTTGAACCTATGATCCTCCTGTCTCAGCCCCCAAGTACTAGTACTCTTGGCATGCTTTACCATGCCCAGATCAAATTGCATGTCTTTCTAACCACAGAAATTGTATGAACTGAATAAGTGATTTCATAGAATTTGAAATAAATCTTAAATAATTTGTTGTTTTATTTGTGGACAGCCTCAGCTAATATTTAGTGAGACCCTTTGGAACTGAGAAAGACCATGTTTCAAAATAAAGATAAAAAATAGGGCTCGGGGTATAGCTCAGAAGTAGAATGTCCCTGGGTTCCATCCCCATTAATGCCAAAAAAAAAAAATTGTTGTTTTAGTAAAGAGTTTCTCAGTGTTGACAGGAAATAAGGACTATCCCAATGCTGAGAGAAGGAAGGAGAAAGAAATAGTGAAAATCACGGAAAAAGGAAATGAGTGAAAATTTGATCTATTATGTCAACAAATTTAATAAGTGGAAACATACTCTAGCTGGGAATAAAAGAGAGTTCCTTGGAAGTCAATGAACAGGAGTAGCTGTCTAGTTTAGAAGAAAAGATTGCCTCTTGAAATACTTGTCTTTAAACCTTTAAATATATGCCTTATCATATCAAAACAGTTTGCATAGAATTTCTAGCGCTCTTTGTATATTGTCTCAGACAGCAATGGACTTGGGATCTGAATATTGAGTTCCTAATTCTACCACTAAACAGCTATTTGACCTTGAACAAATCTCCCAACTCTCTGGTCCTCAGTTTTATCTTTTTTTTTTTTTTTTTTTTTTTTTTCAGTACTGGGGATGGGACCCATGGACATTCTATCTCTGAGATACACTCCCAGCCTATTTTTTATTCTTTATTTTGGAAAAGTGTCTCACTGAGTTGCAAAGGGCCTCGCTAAGTAGTACCTGAGGGTGTCCATGAACCGTGATCCTCCTGTCTCAACCTCCTGAATGCCGGGATTACAAGTGTGCACCACCATACCTGGCTCCAGTTTTGTCATTTTTAAAATCTCTGACAGTTGAACTAAATAATCCCTTCCCTGCCTTAGAATTCTGATATTCTACCTGCACAAAACGTGGTGTCAACTTTGGGTTTAGGTGTGTGTGCCCACTACCTATGTTACAGATGTACTGACACTGAATATAGATGCCATGGATTGTTCTGGTAACTCAGATTGTGGAAGTCGTGTGTGTGTGTGTGTGTGTGTGTGTGTGTGTGTGTGTTACTGGGGATTGAACTCAGGGACATTCTACCTCTGAGATCTACCCCCAGCCCGAATTTTAGTCTTTATTTTGAAACAAAGTCTCACTAAGTTGCCAAGGGTCTCACCAAGTACCTGAGACTGGCCATAAACTTGTGATCCATGGAGTACAAAGAACAGAGGCTTTGACTGTTCTTTCAAAAAAAAAAAAAAAAAAAAAAACACTCTGCCTTGTCAGCCTAGAGTGTGTTTTTTCTTGAACTGAAAAACCAACTTAGCTGGGCTTGGTGGCGCACGCTTGTAATCCCCGCACTTGGTAGGCGGAGACAGGACAATCGCGCTGGTTTGAAGCCAGACTCTCTGGCTTAAGAGACCCTGTTTCCAAATAAAAATATAAAATAGGTCTGGGAGTGTAGCCCGGAGGTAGAAGGGTTTCCAGGAAACCCAGTACCACAAAAAAAGAAAAAAGAAAGAAAGAGAAAGAAAGAAAGAAAGAAGGAAAGAAAGAAAGAAAGAAAGAAAGAAAGAAAGAAAGAAAGAAAGAAAGAAAGAAAGGCCAACTTACCATGAGTTGCAGAAAAGATAGTAAACACTGAGTTTGCTCTTTGGGCTCCAGGAAATGAGTGGTTGCTAGCATTTCATTGAAAACACTGTGAACTGTTACTACAGCTTGTGGAAACAGATAGTATTTTTAGAAATAACCTAACTTTCTTTTTCCTCCACTCCCATTACTCTGCTCTGCCAGAAACAAGCAAGAGTTAAAACACAAGAGCAATTTTTAGAGGCAACCTCATGACTAGCAATCAGCGCTAATAAGATTCTTTTCCTCTTGCAAGATTCACAGAAAGCCCTCGATCCATGCCAAGCACATTCAAAGGCAAGGGACTAAGAGCTCCCCTCACAGGTTCATTATCATTCTCAGGTTATCCCAAGCCAAGTGAATCAGGAAAGCAAATGAATTAGTGAGAATTAAGGAGCCTCTGTGGTCTGAACCCACTCCAAATCTCAGCACAGATGAAAGGTAGATGCTGATGTCTCTTGTCCCAAGGTTCTCAGGATTGGAGCCCCAATGCCGAGCTATTCCTCCAGAGCCTTGCAGAAATGTGCAGGCAGTTAATGTTGCCTAACGTTTCCTGACCGAGGGTTCAGCCATGTGGGAAAAGTTTTACGAGGCTGCAAAACCAAACCCCCTTTCACTCACAATTAATTACAGGAGACTTGCTATATCACCTAGCTGTCAATGAGTCCAGCATGGCACTTTCTTTTTCAGTTTGGTCATTTACTAATAACCAAAGATATCAGGGCAATGTTTTATTATGTGATGATATCAAATGGGATTTTTGAAGAACAAGTCTATAAAATATTTGAACAGCTAAATGGAACAGCTTCTTTGGAAGTAATGCCCTGAGCTGAGGAGCAGGATTTGAATGTGAACTAAAGTCCTTGGAATACCAGAAGCTTCTGTCATTGTTTTTATTGTGTTTAATGCTCTTGGCGGGTAGGGGTGGGCAGAGTAGGGAGAAGGATACCCTTTGTACTTGTGATGGAGCTCTAGTAATCCTTGGAGCATCTGTGGGATTTAGACAAAACATGTAGTAAAGGTTTGGGAGTAGCAGTTTGTTTTCATTAAATACTTGTTACTGCTAATTATATTTGATCACTATAAAGAATACAGTTTAATTAAAGAAACACAGTGGTTAGGAAAATATTTGATTTCCAAAGGAGAACAATTTATCTTTGCATTACTAAGTAGGAAAAAAGTAATTGTGACTGTATGGTTTTCAGTATGCTATTGGTTTTTTTTTTTTTTCCTTGAATGCAGGTGGTAGGAGAAATCTTATTCCTGTTCCTAAAATTACAGTGAGATCCTGATTTCATACCATGCTGATTTCCTTCATGTTTCAAATTACTTAACGTAAGTAATGATTTAAAAATTGAAACAACATTTGGGAAGTGATGTTAAACAACATAATTTTAATATCAATTTGAATCAATATATCTTCTTTCTCTTTGGAGAAGGCTTCAGTGTTAACTCTTTCCGTGAATGTTGAAATGTGCTGTGACATTACATGTTTCTCCTAATCAACATATGGTTTCCATTTTCATTTTGCGAGGTAATATTTTGGCTGTGGTCTGGAGGAAATTACTGGAAAACGAAGGCAGATAGCTATCCTTGTAACTAAAACCTAGAATTCTTATTGCTTGTGTACCATTGCATATAGTTATTCTTTTAACCAATCAGATTAGAGAGCTTTGATTTTAAAAAAATTTGCACTCCCTACAAGAGTTTAGTTTGAGTGAATCTCCGCTGGTTCTTCAAGTTTCATGAACAAGGGTATATCCTGGCATATGAATTATTATGGTAAAAAAGACAATTTAAATATTGTGATTATAATATATAAATATCAGGGATGATTCGGACCTGAAATAAGGAATTTCTCTCTGTAATTCTGATATGGCAAAAAATATTTAAAAAAAGATAAGTTCATTAAACCCTTTACTTTGCACTTAACAAGAAAATAGTCTTATCTTTCTGTTTTGAACATATGTTCATGAATTTTGGAGAATATTTCTTTGTAAAAAAGAGTAGATGCTTTGTTTTAACCATTTTCCTTATAACTTTCAAATGTCCTATAATTTATATATTAATATATTTAAAATTACACATTTTTAAATTTCTCTTTTTCCCACATAGACAAAGATGATCATAAGAGATGTTTAAAATATAGTTCATATATACTTGGGGCTTTGTAGCTGTTTTTCTTTTTACATTATAATTTAAATGTTTAATCTATCTGCATTAGACTAGGACCAAGGAAACATAAGTTCTTAATTATGTCTAAGTGGAAAAGAGAAATCTTTTTTTTTAATTTTTGGTCCTGTATCATATCCCACTTTATTAGTATTTCTTAGTATCATCACTTAAATATCTTTTAATGAGAAGTTTCATCATTTCATCATTATCATCTTTTTGATAAAACTAAAATAATTTGACACTTTTGAATAGAGGAGGAAAATAAACTTCCAGCTCTTTGATTGATAGAGTGCATTAATGTGGATGAAAACCTAGTATGTTAAAAAATGCTAAATCTGTAAGCAATTTTCTTCCAAAATCAGCATTTACCAGATTTCTGAATAAAGCACAGGAAAGCAATTACAGCAGTTTAGTGTACAGCGGAACGCCTCGAGAGTGGCTTTCTGTATGCTTCCATCAAAGAGAAACACACCCTTGTTAATAGAAATATTATTTAAAATGCCATGAATCGGCAGCTGCCCACAGCGGTTGCAACAACAAGCAGTCCTGCGTTAGCATAGCAGCCTGCCCTGCCCTTGTGCTGCCCACAAATGACCAGGGAAATCCCAGGGGTGCTCTTGAATTTCTGCATTCTCATTTCTTCAGCTGTAAAATATCTGTCACTCACATCCAACACTGGCCAAAGTGACACCTGCCAGTCTCAAGAACAAGGACAAATTATTGTCCTTCTGCCAACCACATTTCAGAAATGAGTGCACAGCAGCAGTGGGATCCTGCAACTAATGGCGTATTATTCAACTTCATAATTTGTTTTGGGGGTGTTTCTTTCGAAAAGGCTAATTTGTAGCATACTGTTGTTTTAAATCACAAAGCACATGCTTGTGTGTCCCACTGTAGATCATCATGGCATATTTAAAATTATTTACAAACAACTGGCAAAGAGATACGCCCAATAAGCTTAGGCATCTCTGCAGGGCAATATAAAATTATTGTCATGAAAGGACCAGGGCTTTGCTGAAGTTGTTAAGCTTATTACTGGAGGGTTTCAGTGACCTTTTAGAACCCCAATCTAAAATATTACCTTAGATTTACCTTCTGATCTAAAAAAGTTTTCTGTTGTGTGTTTGTGTACATGAGGAAGAGAGAGAGGGAGAGACACCTGCCATCAAGCCATTTCAGGTTACACAACATTCTAACCCTTGGCGATGAAACGCAACACAACAAAATGTAATGTAATGAAACATATAAAAATATAAATACTATACTTTGTGGGCTTCGATCTCTGCTGTCAATTCCTATAGTAGGGACCTGAACGGAACTTACTGAGGCGGACAGAAGCTCAGTGAACGCCAAACTGGCCATGGTGTTCGAGGAGCGACACACACCACAGTTCACTGATTTCCCCAATTACTTTGGGGTAGTTTGGCACGTATAGAAATGTTCAACAAAAGTTCTCTTGTTGGACACTTCTGGGAAGTAATTTGATTGTTAATTACAAACGCTCAGGGTGATTGCTCCGCATAATTGTTTTACTCTTGCAGCACTCCATTAGAATCTTATCTGCCGAAGGTTTATTTTTAGATCTTTGAATTTTTAACATCTTCCTCATGTCAAACTGATGCAACACAAGAGCAACCCCTTCCAATAAGCCTTTAACCAGCTAAAGAAATCCTGTGTTTCTTGTGAGATACAGACAGAGAAAGCATGACCACATGCTTTTTGTCTCCATCAATATCCAGCATCAAGCAACACACACACAGATGCATGCGTGCGTACAAACGCGTGCGCACGCACACACACACACACACGCACACACACACACGCACACACACACACTTCAAAATTCAGTGGCTTTTGAGAAATAACTTCAGTGATAGGCTCTAAATTGCTCGAAAATTGTAAAGAGCAAAAGGCACATCTCAGAATTAAACCAAATGCATTCCAGATATTATTTCTTTTTATTACCAAGCTCTAGTCTCAGCTCTTAACAATAGATCACACAAAACAAATCCACATTGCCTTAAAGGTAAGTGGGCAGAAGCTCATTTGATACCGCATTCCTGAGAACGGAACCTTTTATTTGCTGTCATAGTGATGACTTTTAATTGTCCTAATAAATAAGCTTTTAAAAAGCTTCTAAAATGTTCTCTAATAACACACTTTGGTCTTTAGCCATAGAAATGCAGAAATAATTAGAAGTGGCAATGTGTACACTGCCTTCTGGACTGGGCTGAAGGTGAAGGAGAAAGTCTCACGCTATCCTTGTCAGCTGCAAGGGTAATTACTGCTGGCTGAAATTACTCAACATTTGTTTATAAGCTCCCCAGAGCATGCTGTAAATAGATTGTCTGTTATAGTCCAATCACATTAAAACGCTGCTCCTTGCAAACTGCTACCTCCTGTTTTCTGTAAGCTAGACAGAGAGAGCCTGCTGCTCACTTATTGAGCATGGAACACGGAAGAGCTGTGTTTAATGTGATTGTTTTCATTAGTTTCTTCTCTGTCCATGATCACGTTTGTTGTTTTCAGGGTCTGAATGCTAGTGGGGTACATCACTTTCATTAGATGTCTTTTATTTGCTTGAGGGAGGCTGGCTTTCTCTATTATAGAGTGTGAATATACCAGTTTGGAAGAAAATAAAAAATAATACGGAAAAGGGACCGCATACATTCCCTTCAACACAGAAGATTGGCTTGTCTATATTGAGTATCAGAAAGTTCATATCATTCACTCATTACATAGATTTGATTCCATTTCATATATATTTATAGGGTCCTCACTATACAGTTAATACTTCATTGAGTACTATAAAATATATATATATATATATTGAGTACTATAAAAAATATATATATATAGTCTTTACTCTTTAGGGGATTAAAATCTCACTGGGGAAAATAACTTGGATATGGGATAAAAATAGAGCAATAAAATATAAGATGGAATGTAAATCTGAAATAGGCTAAAGTACTATAATTGATATTCAAAGTGATTAGCAAGTTAGTGTTTGGAGAATGGGAAAAATTTTCTGTCTTAGAAAGATAACAGGTTTTTTGAATGAGATTAGTTGTTTCTCTTTCTAAAGGGATCAGAGACAGTCAGATAGGAGGCCACTTAACTTTTTGGTGAAAGTTGCTTCCAATTCATCATTTTTATTTTATTTTATTTTATTTTATTTTTGCGGTACTGGGGATGGAACCCAGAGGCATTCTACTTCCAAGCTACATGCCCAGCCCTATTTTTTAGTCCTTTTATTTTTATTTATTTATTTATTTATTTATTTATTTGGTGGTACTGGGGTTCCTGGAAGCCCTTCTACCTCAGGGCTACACTCCCAGACCTATTTTATATTTTTATTTGGAAACAGGGTCTCTTAAGCCAGAGAGGCTGGCTTCAAACCAGCGCGATTGTCCTGTCTCCGCCTACCAAGGGCGGGGATTACAAGCGTGGGCCACCACGCCCCGTCCTAGTCCTTTTATTTTTGAAACAGGGTCTCATTGTATTGAAAAGGGCCTCGCTAGGTAGCTGAAGCTTGTCCATGAACCGCGATCCTCCAGTCTCCACCTCCCAAATGCTGGAATTACAAGCGTGTACCACCACGCCTTGCCAATTCATCATTTTTAGAAGCGAGAGATTGGACTGGACCTTAGGCTAGAGATTCTTAAAGGTCTTGCACACAGAAGACATTAGGAAATTAATAGCAGCTCATCAGAAAGACCTCGATATTCACTGCCCCTGATCATTCAAATTGATTGGTAAAAAAAAATTTTTTTTGTTGTTTCTGCTGAAAGAAAGCTTTGGAGATATTTTCTGAGTTGTTTCTATTGATAACTCACTAAGATTTATATAGTCTGGGTGATCATATCTTTAAAGTACTCTCAAATGGAAAATTGTCTTTGAATTTAGCAAGAGAATAAGCTACTCTATAAAGATCTCTTGAGAAAGGAAAGATATTGGAAGAAAAATATTTCAGAGAAGGCATATGACTCACCTGATGGCAGACACAGAAATCTGAAGTATAAATTGTGAGCTGGACGTGGTGGCACATACCTGTTATCTCAGTAGTTTGGAAGGCTGAGAAAGGAGTCACACAGGTTCAAGACCATTCTCAGCAGCTTAGTGAGTTCAAAACCAAAAATTAAAATGGGGGCCTGGGGGTAAAATTCAGAGGTAAAATTGTTCTGGGTTCAATTCTTAGTACCACACACACAAAACACATATTATATAAATTCAAGTCTCCGAGAAAATAGGACTAGTTGTGAGCTGGAGAAAAAAATAGTTATTATGTTACTTTATGGGTAATACTTTTTCTTTCCTTTATATCTTTCCACAAAATTCTCAGGGAAATTATGCTTCCATTTTATCTGGTCAGGAATTGATATGATGCTTTAGAAAACTCTCATTTTCTATTATATGCACTAACACCACTGGAAGGCAGTACAGCAGAAAGATAACTGAGTACCAGAAATGATGATTCAATTACATTTTACAATAATTCCTGGAAGTACCATACTCCAAGCTTTCGTACAGGAGGGAACATCAAATACAGATCATATTTTGGGTGGACACGTCTCTTGCCCTGGAAAGCAAAGGATGTTTTACATAGAAGGGCAGATGAACATGAGGGTGCCGCTGGTGTGTTCATTTCAGAATGTTTGGCTAAATTTATTTCTAAGAGAAGCCTGAAGCTAAATAAACTCATTCTTTAGGGCTAGCACACATTGTCTTAAAATAGACTGAATTCATTTGTAATCTATATCACATTTTATATGCTCCCCATTACTCACTTTATGCCATTAGGAAAGCACTGAATCTTTAAAGAGAAACTTCCTACAGCTAAAAAAGACATTAAGGGGGAAAATGCTGGGAGCCATAGTGACAGGTACGGCTGAGCTTGCGTCCTTCGGTTCCCTGGAAACCAGTCAAACACTATCTCATCTTGCAATGGTTGTGTCTGATCCTCTGCTTCAGACATCTTCCTAATAATGGCAACTGCAGAGGTGACTCTCTGCAAATAAGGGCTTACAGCCACTGGGCATCCATCACATTTCTCCAGAGCAACATTAGACCACCCTAATGGGTACTCCCGTCTTCATTATGATATTAATTCTCTAAATTTCCGAAGTGATTTCATTTGTAATATGACAAAGGCTGGCTGCTCAGGAGACAAACTGTTTTCATCCCCCTCCTGCAAGCTCACAAAGGCTTGCTCTCTTTAGTCTTTGGGGGAAAAGGAATTTGATAGCATCAGATCTCCTGTGATACACAAGGCTGGCTAACAGCTACACCACCTGCCAGCACTTCATGCCTGGCCTTCCAGCCCGAAGCTAGCATTTCTAAAGTGGTGGTTGATGAGTAGTACATGGATGTTGGTTTGGAAAGAAAGCTATGTGGAGAGAAACAGCAGCAGAATAAAACACTCGGCATGGAAGCTGAGTGGGATTTGAGGGTAATGGAGGGGTCAGAGAGAGAGGCTGGAACCACAATCAATTGCAAGAGGGCTGGTTTGGTATATGCTAGCTGACATTTTGATTTTTCACCCTTGCGCATTGCCATCTTTGTTGTGGCTACCAACTGCAGGGCTGCAGACTGTATACAACCTTCACAATAGGGCAATTCATTTTCCTTTCAACATGATAACCTCTACGGACTTTAACTCAGTCTATCCACAGTAAAATTAGCTTATCTTCTACAATGTTTACTAGATATAAAATGTATGCTCACAAAAATGCTGTCTTGATCACTAATGAGGATTTTTCCCTCATTGATCATCATGGTTTCTAACGGAATTTGGCATCACAGGTAGACTTTCTGAATCGAACGTTAAAGGGTTGAACTTCTAAGATGCTCAGAATTCGACAAATACTGGTATGGCTTCAACTTTTCTCTGCTCTTTCCTTTCTTGCCTTCTCCTGAATGTCTCTTGCTCTTGACTTAACTGCTGACTCTTATATTGTTAACAAAATCTACTAAAAACATCTAAGTGAAAATAGTCAAACTCAGAAAGTGAATAACTGCACATTTCCTTTCATAGGTGGAAGCTAGAGAGAAAATTGGGTAACAAAAGGGATTTTAGATAAAAGAGGAAGGACTTTAGTGGGTCAAGGGAGGGAGTGAGGGAAAGAGACTTGGTGAAGGCAACAGTTCACATGATGTTACAAATGATGCTATGTACATATACAAAAGTATCAGTACCAATCTTGATGCCATGCATAGGGAAGGGGCCTGGAGTGGGATCTGGAGGGGAAACACCAGGTGCTATGTGCATGTTGCTTCTAACACCCTGAACCTTATTATGATGTATAACTACAATAGGCACTAAAAGTATATTTAAAATGTCTCAATAAATGTTCTTATTTTTAATAATGTATAGCCTAAGTAGTATATTACTCTTACCTAAAAACCCATTGTTCTAGATAGAGGTAGCTCAATTTAGTGTTAAACATCAATAAAATATGAATTTCATTTCATTAGAAAACTATGCAATCTTATGAAAGTAAATGAAATTGCCAGAGTTTCTGTTTCTTCAATTTTAAATGGAGCTGGAATGTAGATGCTAAAAATTTTTGCTATTTTCTATTCATATTACGTTTATATTAATATTTTAATATTTTTAAAACAAATACTTGATGCTTATGAAGGATACATATTACACATTTGAATTGAATATTTATGTCATGGAAATAAAATTTTAGGATATTTGCTATACTTCACAATTTATAGGGCATTACTAAAAGTAGAATAAAATTATAGTTTTTATATTATACTAATTTTTTATATTTTACCGTAAGTTGAATTGTATTCATCTTGTATGTTGCTGCTAGTATCTCAAAATAAAGATATATAGATTTTTAATAAAGTAAGGCAATAATTGGGAATGCTTTATTTTTCTTTTGCAGTATTAGGGATGGGACCTATGGGCATTCTATCTCTGAGCTACACTTCCAGCCATAAATTTTATTCTTTATTTTGAAACAAGGTCTCACTAAGTTGCCAAGGGCCTATGTAGCTGAGTCTGTCTGCTAACTGCATTTCTCCTGTCTCAGCCTCCCAAGTACTGGGATTACAAGTGTACACTACCTTGTCCAGCTTGAAATGATAAATTTTACTCTTTTGCCCAAATCACAAATGTCTTCAAAAGAAAGTTGTTTGGAGCATGAGAACATTATTGGGTATTTCATCTCTCATCCGTCCTATTTTGAAATTTAAATTACTATCTGGTAAATTTCTTAGACCTTTTTCTTTTAGTTTCTTTGATTTAAAAGGTATACTTAAATTAAGTGTGTTAGTCATATTTTTGTTGCTATGACAAAGAGATAAACAAAGGAGGAAAGGTTTATTTTGGTGCACAGTTAAAACTGTTGCCTTGCGTGGCCAGCTGGCTTTATTGCTTTGGGCCTGAGGTAAAGAGGAACATCATATCAGAAGGGTGTGACAGAGGATAGCAGCTCCGCTCATGATAGCCAGGAAAGAGAAAGAGAGAAAAGAAGAAAGAGATATAAAAAGAAGAGCTGGGGAGAAGAAATTCTCTTAAAAGGCACATCTACCATGACCTTCCTTCCTTCCTTCCTTCCTTCCTTCCTTCCTTCCTTTCTTTCTTTCTTTCTTTCCTTCTTTCTTTCTTTCTTTCTTTCTTTCTTTCTTTCTTTCTTTCTTTCTTTCTTTCTTTCTCTTTCTTTGTTTCTTTCTTTCTTTCTCTTTCTTTTTTCTTTTCTTTCTCCTTCCTTCCTTCCTTCCTTCCTTCCTTCCTTCCTTCCTTCCTTCCTTCCTTCCTTTCTTCCTTCCTTCCTTCCTTCCTTCCTTCCTTCCTTGGTACTGGGGATGGAACCCAGGGGCATTCTTCCTCTGAGTGATACCCTGAACTGTGATCTTCCTGTCTCAGTCTCCCAAATGCTGGGATTACAAACAAGCACCATTACCCCCAGCTATCTACTTTCTTTAACTAGGCCCCTCCTGCCTTTAATATCAACAGATTATAAATCCATCAATGATTTAGCAATTCTACCACAGCCCTCACGAACTAGTCTCTTCTAACAGCCCCACTTCTGACCACTGCACTGGGGACCAAGTCTTTCCAAATGAACCTTTGGAAGACTCTCCAGATCCAAACCAGAGTATGAGGCTTTATTTAATCTAAAACTTCTGCTGGGCGTGGTGGCACACGCTTGTAATCCTGGCATTTCGGAGGCTGAGACAAGAGGACCGCGGTTCGTGGTGAGCCTCCCCTACTTAGAGAGGCCCTTTGCAACTCAGTGAGACCCTGTTACAAAATAAAGAATAAAAAAATAGGGCTGAGAGTGTAGATCAGAGGTAGAATTCCCCTGGGTTCCATTCCCACTATGGAAAAAAAAAATCTAAAACTTCTGCAAAAGTTATTTTTTTCCCTCAGAATTGAGAAAGACAATTTAATTTTTTTAATAAGTTATATGTACTAAAATGTTTAACATGAATCTTATGAATATTTGCAAAATCTATGTGTAGTACATTCCCAAATTAATAATATCTGATTTCAAACATCTTTTTTGGTTTGGTTTTAATTTTTCAAAATTTTTATACTTTTATTGGTACATTGCAATTATACATTATAATGAGATTTTAGAGAAATAGAAATATACACTCATGCACACAGTACGTGGTGAGTTTTCCAGCAAATTCTACCTGTTCCCTCCCTGTCTCTAAACATATTGAGAATGGTATTGAAAACAACATATATATAATTTCCTTCACCAAATCTCCTTCCTCCCTTCCCCACCTCCCTCCCCAAATATCTTCCACTAGTCTACTGGTGAACCTCCTCATTTATCTGAAGTCTTTTCGTTTCCCAATTTCTCTCTAGCTTCCACACAAGAGAGAAAACATTTGACCCTTCACTTTGTGAGACTGGCTAATTTCACATAGCATAATATTTGTTAGTTCCATCCATTTTTATGCAAATGACATAATTTTGTTCTTTACGGCTGAATAAAATTCCAGTGTTTCCACAGTCCATTCATCTGTTGACACATACCTAAGATGGTTCCATAATTCAGTTATTGTGAACTGTGCTGTTGTACACATAGATGTGCATGTATCACTATAATATTCTGATTTCATTTCCTTTAGAAGGATCCCCGCGATTGGTATATCTGGGTCACGTGGTAGCTCCATTCCCATCTTCTGAGGAACCTCCACAAACATCTTTTCCATAAAATTTCCAGTCACTTCTGGCCTCACTGCTGCTAGAAACCACCTAGAATCCTGCTAGAAGCCACCTAGAATCCTGTTCTTTTCTAAAGCACTAGAGCCCTGGCTCCTGAGCATGGTGCTCTCACATGGAGCCAGTGGAACATGGAGTCCCTGGCTCCTGAGTGTGATGCTATTGCATGGAGCCGGTGGAAAATGTCAAGGAGGGCACAGAGTGGAGCTTTTCCATACTATTCAAGATTTTTATTTTATTTTTTGTAGTAGTACTGAAAATTGAGCCCAGGAGCATTCTATCACTGAGTTATACCTCCAGACCTTTTTAATGTTTTATTTTGAAACAGTGTCTTGTTAAGTTACTGTGTGTTGGCCTTGAACCAGCAATTCTATCTCAGCCTCCCAAATACTAGGGTTATAGGCATGTGGGCCTGAGCCTGGCTCTATTTAAGGGTTTTTATTGCGCAAGATGCCTTCCTTTGGCTCTAAATTGAGAAAAAAATGTCAGGGTACATTTGTTCAACTGTTACAATTTTATTGAGAGCCTGTTTTGTGCAACCTAGCCCTTCCCCTTGAAATGTCCTCCTCAGAGCTTAGCATGTTTTACTTTCTTCAGATGACTGGGATTTCATGAGTTCATAAAATTCACTTAAAGAACAGGCCTTCGATGTTGGCTTCATTTGAATGGATGATATTTAACAACAATATAAATAAAAAACAAGTAGATGATTATCAGGTCTTTGATATATCACTGAATCTCTAAATGAAATCTAGGTTCCTTGAGTTCATGGGTCAGTCCTGATATGTATTTTGATTATCTGTTCTTAGTATGGAGTATGTATGGAATACCTCTCCATTGAAACTGAATTGACACCAAAATTCACAACTGATTCATCCCCATTAATTTACAAAATATAAATTCGAACAGATACTTTGAATAAGTTGTGGCATTAACGGGGATGCCACAGAGATTGATAGCATGCTATTATGCTGACACTGATATGTATAGAGTATTTTAATAATATCTCCTAAAGAATTTTAATGATTAATAATTTAATTTTAGGTACAAGCAAACCAAGTATCTAAATTGTTTTACATCATTCTTAAAAGCCACATCATTTGAAGCACAATTTAAAATTAATTCTATATTGCTGTGTTCACAGCCAATAGTCAACTAATGTGTTTTAGGATACTAATTCATAGAAATATTTTCACTTAGAAATCAGAGGAGCAAAGGAATTGTGAGTGTTCCTGCAGTGCTAACGTGGTGTAATAAACAGGAAGCTAAAGATTAGACCCTGCTCTTCCATTTAATGATACTGCAAAGACTCAGCCAGTTGGCAGGTGCTTGGAATCTTTTATCCCATAGTGGCCACCTGCATGGATCCAGACCAGGGCTTAGGCTCCTCCCTAATGAGGGTACTTTCTTATTCATCATCCTTCTGATCCAGTAGGCTCCACTACTACTGCGTGTGTGTGTGTGTGTGTGTGTGTGTGTGTGTGTGTGTGTGTGTTTTACTTAAGACTGAACCAAGGGCATTCTATCTCTGAGCCATATATTCTTAGCTTTTTAGTTATAGTTTTAAAATACCTGCGATCCTTTCGTTTCAGTCTCCCAAGTACTATGACCAGTACTGCCTTTTAAAAGCATTTGTGAAGATTGCAATTCACTCCTAAATTAATCTAGACCTTCATAATATAAAAGATGACTCAGCGTTTTGGCCACAGGAAAGTTAGAACAAGCTGTCACATTCCTGTAGCTCAAGACCTACAGGATGAGTGGGGCCTGGCATACACCAGGAAACTGCTGAAGTCTTCATAGTCATTGGGTGTTAGAAATGTTAGAAGTGAGACAGCTCAGTGATAGTTTTACATTTTTAAATTACTAGTACAATGTACTGTATACAGGGGAAGAATACTCGTCTAAAAATTAGGAACTCTTAGTTCATGCTCCAGATTGGCCAATAAACGGTTGTTTGTAGATCCAATTATACCATAGAGCTGTATTTTTCTTATTGTCCAAAAGAGGAATTTAGCTGGCATAGTTGTGAATTCCTGTAATCCTAGTACTTGGGGAGCTGAGGCAGGAGGATCGCAGGTTCTAGGCCAACCTGAGCAATTTAGAAAGACCCTGTTTCAAAATAAAAAAAAAAAAAGGAATGGAGATGTGGCTCAGAGGTTCAATATGTCCTTGGATTCAATCCCCAGTACCTCCAATAAATAAATTAAAGGTAAAAAGAGGAAATTGATAAAAATAATCTCTGAAGTTTCTTTAAAATTCTAAAATAATTGCTACTTTTTTTTTTTTTTTTTTTTTTTTTTTGCGGGTCTAGGGATGGAACCCAGGGGCATTCGACCTCTGAGCCACACCCCTGCCCTTTTTTTTTTTTTAATTAAAATGCCACACTATGCTTTTTGCTCATTTTCAGTCATCCCTTATTCCTTTTTGTATATTTTGTATTATTGGGAGGTTGGACCCAGCGGTGTTTCATCTCTGAGCTACACCCCAAACCCTTTTTGTTATTATTATTGTTTATTATTATTATTATTATTATTATTATTATTATTGTGGTACTGGGGTTCCTGGAAGCCCTCCTACCACCGGGCTACACTCCTAGACCTATTTTTACATTTTTATTTGAAAACAGGGTCTCCTAAGCCAGCACACGCGGCTGGCTTCGAACCTGCGCGATCCTCCTGTCTCTGCCTCCCAAGCACGGGGATTTCAAGCGTGCGCCACCATGCCTGGCTTTATTTTAAATTTTAAAATAAGGCCTCCTTAGTTACCATGTACTGACCTCGAACCTGTTTCAGTCCCTAATACTTGGATGTTTTTATTATTTTTTGAAAATATAAGTAATATGTTAATTTATTCTCTTATTTAAAAAATACTTGCAGAAGGAGCATGGTTCCTTTTTACATAAATATGCCATTGTTGCTGCTGTTTAAAGTGGTTTTGGAATTATTGTTGAGAGTTTTTCATAAGTAGTTTTTTCTTGTAGTAGACATTTTCTTCTAGTGTAGCAAAATTCTATTATTGTTTCAATGATAAGAGACTTGTTGTCAAGTTGTAATAGTGAAAGAAGTGTTTGAAAATTGCTGATTTATTTTCCACTTGGTTTAAGAAAACCAAGTGTAAAAAACTCTGACAGAATTAAGTAGAAAACCACTAGCAATTTTCTTCCTTCTTCAGCTCAGGAAATCAAAAATGTGCTAGAAGTAGAAGCTCTTGGCTTTGTAAAGATGGGACTTTCTTTAAGAGGCAACAGGTGTTTTCTTGGAAAGCTCCTACCCCATCTCTGCACGGTTCACTTTGTCACTTTATTTAGGTGCCTGCCAAGGTACATCTCAGAGTGAGAATGTTTCACCATAACCTGTTGAAAATACCATTCCCTCTCACTCTGTCTCCTTTCTTGGCTTCATTTGTATTTGCATAGTATACCACACCATTGGTGATGCATTTATTTATTATGCTCCCTCCTTTCCTCAGCCCAAATGTGAGCTGCTCTCTGAAGCTGCAGAGTCACTAGTGCCCAGTAGCTGGCACACAGATGCCACCCAACAAGCTTTGAAAGAGTGAATTCTGTGACAATTAATCCGGAGCAGAACCAGTTAAGGTGAAGCATCAGAAATAATCTCTCTCTCTCTCTCTCTCTCTCTCTCTCTCTCTCTCTCTCTCTCTCTCTCTCTCTCTCTCTCTCTCCTTTCCTCCTCCTCCTCCTCCTCCTCCTCCTCCTCCTCCTCCTCCTCCTCCTTCTCCTCCTCCTTCGTATCAGGGAAACCCCAGGTTCTAGATAGTACTTGCCAACTCAAATGCAGTAGGGGACTAAGAAATCAGTTGTAAATCTGTAGACAAAAGCAAAAGGGAATGTTGTTAAGAAATGGGATGAACTAAGCCGGGTGTGGTGGCGCACACTTGTAATCCCAGCATTTGGGAGGCTGAGACTGGAGGATCTCGGTTCACGGACAGCCTCAGATACTTGGTGAGGCCCTGTGTAACTCAGTGAGACTCTGTTTCAAATTAAAGAATAAAAACTAGGGCAGGGGGTGTAGCTTGGAAGTGGAATGCCCCTGGGCTCCATCACCAGGCCAGAAAAAAAAAAGTTAGAAAAATGATACATATTCTTAAACCTGTAAGTTTTAAACCCTGTTGGAGCAAAACAAAACAAAACAAAACAAAACAAAACAAAACAAAAAAAACCCTACAGCTCTATGCTACATTTGGCTCCTGGGGGTCACAGGCTTATAATATGTGCCAGGTGACCTTTGAGGAACAGTGCAGGTAGAGGTGGCCTTGTGCTGTATTATGAAGGAGGCAAAATGTAAACCAAAATAAACAAAACTTAAAAAGGAAGCCACCTGAACATATGAATGGCTATTGATATAGAAGGTCATCAGGAAACAGAACTTGGGCTCCTTAGGTATTGAGCCTGATATAGACATCAGGATGTTTATCAATAATTAACTTGATATTTCCAGGAGAACAATGTTTAATGTGATCCTCAGTATTCACCCATAAATCAATATTTCTTCTAGAGGAAAGCTCTTTTGTCTGCCATTGGATTCCTTTCAAGAAATGAGATCATTACAGATATCTTATTTCTGAATTTTGAGGGCAAAAATTGACAAACTTGCAGGTTCTAATTGCCACCCAGTCTTTCATTGTACCAAATTGTTCATAGTTTCTTTGTTTTCAATGATTCTTTTCCACTAGTGGTACATTGCAAATAAAACAGGCAGATATAGAAAATCCAAGTGATAGATAACTTTTGTTCCCAAGGATTTATTTTATTCTAGAAAGCTGCACTGATTTCAAGATGCTTACTACACAGTTTCATGCTACATGTAATGCTCTTTAAAATCTGAGTGTTTTTTGTTGGGCTTGGTGGCCCACGCCTATAAACCCAGTACTTGGGAGGCTGAGACAGGAGGACTGCAGGTTCAATGTCAGCTCGGTAACTTTAGTGAGACTCTCAACAATCTAGCAAAACCCTGTTGCAAAAAAATAAGATAAAAAGGTTGAAATTATAGCTCAGAGGTAGACTGCCTCTGGGTTCAATCTTCACTATGATAAACAAAACAAAACAAAAAACACCCTGAATTTATTTCTGCTTGTATATAATTTCTCCAGCTTCAGCATATTAATAAATAATTGTTTGGATATTCAGTTTCAAATTACCCTCAGTGACAAATCTAACATACAAATGTGTTCAGAGAGAGGCCATCTTAATGACAAAGAGAGCCTCTATTAACAAAGTTCTCCAGCTTTTTAAATGCTCCCTGAGACTTGGTTGCTAACATTAAAATTACCTTGCGGTCTGCATGGATATCATGTGTCTTCCATCCTCTGCCTACTTTTAGGGACTTGTAGGAACTAAAGTCAGTGACGTGGAGTTCGTTATGAAATTTTCTTCCCCTTCTAATTATTTTTCCCATTTCTAGGGATGAGAAGTCATAACTCTGTAGATATTTCTAGCTAAATAATAATGAACCAAAAGGCATCAAACATTGATATTAAGAGAGAGCATTGATGTTTCTATTTAATTCAGTAGACATGTATGAAAGCATCCATGTTCTAGACTCTTCTTGGCTTCTGCCACCAAGGGGTGTACAATCTAGAAAAAACAGTATCACAGTCTGTTAGCATCTTACATGCACAGAACTGTAAAGATCGGACACAACAAAGGAACCATCATATTTAACCATCATGCAGGTTTTTTTCCCTCGTATGTGTATTGTGATGTATGATTAAGTTATGTTTTCCATTCTTTTAACTTGAAAAACTTTAGTTTTTCTTCAGACTCTGTGTCCTAAATTCCAATTTAAATACTGATAAGAAGTGGAGTGATATCAAAAAGAAGAGTTTCTATCTGGATGTGACAATCAAAAAGAATGAAGCTGGTCATATTCCTTAAGCTTTATATGTCTGGGAAGGAAACTCAATTTTAGGAATATTCTGCTTCTCCAGGGTATAAACCTGGAAACGATTAAAAGGAGTGTTGATTTTAGCTGTCCCGAGAGTGAAGGGAGGAGGAGAGGTTGTTTTTTCTCACTAAATTTAGATTTGCAGAGCTTCTCTCAAATGGTGACGTTCTGCAGGAGCCAAGACAGGGAGAAGATATCTAGGAAAGGAAAGAAAGCCTGGTGAGGGGGACATGTTGGCGTTATGCACAACTGTGCACAGGACAGGTATGTAGCCAAAGTGAGAAAGCACGATTGCCAAACTGGGCACACACTTCACCCAACACCACGGAAGCCCTGCTAATATGTCTGCACTTGTAGGTTGCTTGATATATACCTGAGCACTGACAGCGGAAAATAAAGCTCTTCAATTCAGCGCTTGAGGTGGGCGGGATGAGTCTCTCACCTCCCCTCTCCCCCTCCTCCTTGCTTTCCTCTTCTCTTTCTCTCTTTTCTTCTCCTATCTATGTGAATTTATGATTCAGAAATTATTCAGACTGACTTCAAGCTCTGTCATTTCTTCATGGGTGTTTTATGCCTATTCTTAGATTCTCATCTTGTCATTGGGTCTGGAAGTGGTGGTATATCATTACATTAAACACTCCTGTGCTCAATCTGTCAGTTCTGTTAACTCCAGAGTGGTAGGAGCTTAGTGAAATTATGCAGTGGTCCACTGGATCTTTTTTGTAAACATTAAAAAGAGAAATCAGTTCCATAATTTTAGCAAACTTGGCATTAAAAGTAAAGACTTGCATACTGCTTCGACATTGAAGCTTTTCATTATGATTTCATTTTCATTCCTGAAATAATACTTTTGCTTTTACAGACAGATTAAAGTTACATTCTGCTTGCCAAGCATGGTGGCGCATGCCTGTAATCTCAGTACTTGGGACGTTGGGACTGGGGGATTGCAGGTTCAAAGTAGCTAGGCTGCTGGTTACTTGAGGAGACTTTGTTCTGAAAGAAAAAGTAAAATAGGGCTGAAGGTGTAGCTCAGAGATAGAACAGCCGTGGATTCAGTCCCCAGTACCACACACACACACACACACACACACACACACACACACACACACACACACACACAGTTACATACAGCTTGATTGATATGCCTTACCTTTTTATCTTTTTTTATAATGGTTAGGTACCCTACTTGTTCTAGTTCCCAATTAATGAATGCAATTTTCTGCATGCGATTATAATATATATGTTAGGATTACTTTGTTTTTTTCTTTATTTTTTGCTCAGTAAGCCTCAGAATCATGTAATAGGAATGTAATTGTCTTATCCTATACACATAGTAGCACAGAGAAAATCCTGAATATATAACCTTCTGCATTATTTCTGTTTTTATCCTCCTTTCCATTTCTCTCCTTTCTTCTCCCCCTCCTCCTCCTCCTCCTCTCCCCCTTCCCTCCCAAATTTGCATGTGCTTGTTTTAAGGTAACTGATTTTTCTCAGTGGGAGCAAGCTCAGGATCAGCCATCTGGGCTACCATCTACGTTTAACTGCTCATCTCTGGCTTCAAGTGAAAAAGGGTTCCTGAAGTAGTTTAGTAAAGTAGCTTGCACGATACAGGTAGCTCTTCAAATTTCCATATCAGTGTGTATCCTCAACACCCTGTCACTTCATACATTTTAGGAAAATAGCTGTAGGAGTACCTAATATAAATGTGAATTTGGGGCACAATTATGCAAACTATCCATCTCCAAACTGTATTATTTATAAGTTGAAACCCTTGCAGCTTCAAGAGAGAGGTTTCTTGTCAAGTGCAATGTGCTTTTTGTGCTGAGAGACTCAGCCCTTGGTATCTTTCCTACCTTCATGGAGACCCTATGAGTGATGTTCAGAGTAACTCTGTGCCTGGGGGCACTGCTGCTCCTACCGTGGCTCTCCACCTACCTGGAATAGGAACAAGTTTGGCAAACACCACAGAACAATAAGGTTTTGGTTTAATGTTATCAGAGACTTATTTCTGTGTGTGTGTGTGTGTGTGTGTGTGTGTGTGTGTGTGTGTGTGTCTAATTTTTACAGCTTCATCTTGGTTAGGATTTTGCAATCATTCCTAGGAGCTTACCTGCTTACAAATGTCTGGAGACTCCAGAAAATGGTTTCCTGACTAAGTGGCCACTTGTGACAAGTCTGCATTTGCTCTCTGCGTTTGAAAGATGCTGTCATTCACCAGTACTCTTGGCAGTCTACTAGCAGTCCTTCACATACGATGGCATCATCCCCTGACAATACATAAAGAGAAGGCTGCATTTTCCATATTTACCTTGCAGGATTATCTAAGTTTTTGAGCCTTCAGAATTGTAAGGCTATAAATATCACCTGGAAGTGGGAAGCCTCAAAGAGAAAAATACACACAATATCCTCAGCTGCTGCAAAAGAAATCAGAATGTCTGAATGTGCATTCCAATGAAATATATGCAATATACTTAAGTTATCTATTAATGCAGGATATATCAAGTCATTTATATTAAATTTCAGTGCATTATGTTAATTGGCAGTGGGTGGCTTGTGTCAGATTCCTTATTTAAGTTATGTTGCAGCTAGGGTAATGGTAGATTCTCCACAGCTCGTATTTCCTGTGCAAGTGATAACGAAGACGAAAGGCTTAGAGATGTGCTGGATGGCAAACGAGAGCTGCTCCAATAGTAATTGTTTCTCACAGATAAGCCACAAAGTAGATAATCCACACCTGGGTGATCTGTAAATTGTAGAAATGACAGCAGGGGCATGTGTTGAGCATGTCTGCCTACATGCATGTTGCTAGCAGGTTGATTCCTGAAAGGGAATTTCAGTGGGGGTAGGATATTGAGGTAAGAGCTTATAATCTAGTGCCCAAAGACATGGGCTTGAACCTCCTCTGATCTTATTGGTTTTTATATTTATTTAGAAAAAGCCTTCAAAGTCTGTATCTATTTATTCATAACGTAGAACCACATATCTGCTTTTCTTATCTCAAGAATTTTATATCCTGCCATTAGTAAATACAGTTACAAAAGTGGATAAAATGAGATGGAACCACGAAGAGATCAGTAGGGCGTGTGGAAACAAACAAGGTGATAGCAGTTTCCCACTGCAGAGGGGTCCTACTGACAACCTCTACCACCTGCCTTGTGATGACCTGTGTAAATCTGTCCTTTATTGGACAATGAAATCCTTGAAACCAGGAGTCACTATAACTCACTTTGTAATCACCAGAGAGTAGATCAGATTTAGGCTATAACAGGTGGATAGATAGACCTTTTTGGGGTAATGAATGATTTTTAAACCACACAAGTTAGACAAATGTTGTATCATAGGACAGAAACAACTAAACATAGAACCCAGTACTCTGTGTATGTCGTTGGGTCAACATCAACCTGACAAATAGGCAACCTCAGTGGATTCCGAGTATCCCAGTATAAATTATTATCATTATTTTCATATTAGCAAGCCTCACATCAGAACCTGGATTGCATGTGAGATACAGGAGAAAAGCTCTGTAAGGAACCAAGAAAGGAGGAAAGGTAGGTAGAACCAGTCTCATTTTTGTGAACCCTGGAGCAGCTGTGGATCCTCTCTCCAGCAGGAGCAATAAGATACAACTGATTCCTTGAGCTCCATCCACCCTTGGGGAATGTTGCTGGATGGTGATGAGAAGATTTTACTGTGAGCTTTACCTTGCTGCGGCTAGTCCTAGCTAAGAGAGAGAGAGTGAGCAGCTTCCTGTGCTGAGTTCTCTCCCATCACCATAAGAAACGAGAGAGAAATCTAAGAGAATATCATAGTGGGAGGTTGATAGGATGCACAGTGGCCATATCTGTACATTTCTTTCCTTGTTCCTAAGGTATTAGGAGATGGGGGGGGCAGGCTTGAGATTGAACCCAGGGGCATTCTATCACTGAGCTGCATTTCCAGTCCTTTTTAGTTTTTTATTATTCTGAAACAGGGCTTCACTATGTTGCTGGGGCTGAGGCTGGCCTCAAACAGGCAATCCTCTTGCCTCAACCTCTCAAGTACTGTATTATTGGAATGCACCACGATGCCCTGCTGAGAAGACTTCAGCTGCTGAAATATAAGAATTTCTATTCAGCAGGACACAAATATAGCTCTATATACCCCTTTGATCATCCAGTTTGGGTGTCACCTACTCTTGAGGAGTACTAAGTCCTTCCAAGGAAATGCCCAGAAAAAGTGCCTTAAATAATGATTAGAAGCTAAATGGTGGGTAAGAAGGTTGCTAAACAAGTATGAGAAACAAAACCCCAGGGGCCATATGTAGAGATAAGTCTTGGGATTTTTATGTAAGATTTGCAGTTTGTGGTTTTTTTCAATGTTAGAAAAAACACACAAATACACTTTTATTAGTGTATTTGCAACAGATAAAATGAGTGGTGCAAACTACAAATGATCATTTGTCATGGAGATCTTACTGTCTCAATTAAGTGTTTAGTTAGTACATTTTGCAGTGTGCTACCCTTCTAAGGCCTGGTGGTATTTCATGGTACGCCGGTCAATAACCTGCGTATTCCCAGCCTAATTGCTGAGGGGATATATCGTGACTCTTTGCCAGGGGTTGGCCTTGGAAAGTATAAAGTTATGTTTGTTAAATGCAAGCCTCATGATCTCTGGAAGACGTTAGCAATAATCTTCCTGCCCATTGCACAAATTCCTTCCTGTAAATGCCAGTGATCATGGCATAGACAAGCATCTACTCCAATCCCATGATTTTACTCGAAAACTAAACTTGCTGGCAGTTTCTCAAGCTGCACTATTTTGTTCAAGCAAATGGAACTAGAAGTAGAAATAAATCAGCTTAATCACATACTAAGCACGATTTTGCATGAGTTACTTCATTCATTTTTTACATGGAACAATGAAAAATAGAATGCGTAATTGGCAACCAGGTTTAAAACATCCAATAAGTAATACTTGCCTATATAATTTAGCAAAGAATCTTGTTTAGCTTACTCAGCTCAGAATCTAGATTTGAATGATAACTGTTCTCTAACATTGTTTATTCTAAATAGAAATATTTCTGTTGTATGCATGCGTCCATACATGCAAATGTACACAGCTATTTAAGTTTCTGAAATTCTGGTGGAGATAGATTTAATTAATTACTCATTAGGGCATGCCAGTGTATGAAAAAAATATACATTATACTTTTTTGTAAATTTATTTTTGTTGGGAGAAAGTAATCAAAATGATAGCTACGGGTAAATTTCCCAAAGTATAGAGGTTAGTACATATCTGATTCTTAAAAAAACTAAAGCCTGAGTGAGAGAAAGGATTCCCCTAACTGGCATAAAGGACAAAAATTTACCAAGTTTTGAAATGCTTAGTGGATTTTCTATTATTCTAAGAAGTAAATCCAGAAAATAGCCGTTTTTCTATCTTGAATGAGTAAACAAATGTTCAATTAATGTACAAACCTTGTGAAACATGAGGTTTATGTAACCATATGTAAAAAAAAAAAACAGCTTTGCAATTAATGTGCTTAGTCAGAAAGTTTCAGGACTGCTGCATAAGGTTGCTCAAGTTGTGTCCTGTACAAAGATGGCTCATTGAAGAGCTGGATGGTAGTCTAAATCTAGCTGTTCTTAACTGACCATGCTTTTGTCCTTGGAATACTCTCTACCACCTTTTATAATTCCAACAATAGCGTCATGTACAGAATCTTTAACCTAAGTTTAGTTTTTAGTTTTAAAGTTTGTCTTTGAAAACTCTATGGTCCACCGGGTGTGGTAGCACATGCTTGTAATCCCCACACTTGGGAGGCAGAGACAGGAGGATCACGCTGGTTCGAAGCCAGCCGTGCTGGTTTAAGAAACCCTGTTTCAAAATAAAAATGTATTTTAAAAAATAGGTCTGGGAGTGTAGCCCAGAGGTAGAAGGGTATCTAGGAACCCCAGTAACATAAAAAGAAAAAGAAAAAGAAAACTCTATGGTCCAATCAGAGAAAATTTTAAAAGAACCACCAGTTGAATTAATCTAAAAAACTTTACTGATATTTTCTACATTTTGTTGACTGCAGGGACTTAAACCATGTTTTTTTTAAGAAGAAGCAACTTTAGTCCCAAAACATTCAGCCAGGATTAATAGATTTTATTTTTATCCTTTCTACAATATTCTTAAACAAATGTTGGATAATCTCATTTGGAGGAAACTTTTATCTATTTAAAAATCATAATTGATAAGAGATGATGATAATAGATTTTTATTACTCATAATTTGTAGTTAAAACGAGCATTAGTGACAACATTTTACCAAAATATATGCTATAAAATAACCTATTCGTCTTTTAATTTATAGCTGTCCTCATTCACCATTAAAAATGTGTGCATCCCAGTATTTGGGAAGCTGATACAGGAGGATTTCAGCAAATTAGCAAGACTCTTAGCAACCTGAAGAGACCCTGTTTTTTAACAATGACAAAAACAAAATAAATAGGACTGGGGGTATAGCTCAGGGATAGAATGCCCTTGGGTTTAACACACACACACACACACACACACACACACACACACTCTCTCCTCTCTCTCTCTCTCTCTCTCTCTCTCTCTCTCTCTCTCTGCTTTCTCAAAAGAAAAATACAAATGACCAACAAATATATAAAAATGTTTGACATTCTTAGCAATAAGAGACATGCAAATCAAAACTGCACTAGATTTTATCTCACTCTAGTTACAATGGTAATTATCAGGAGTACAAATAATAAATCTGTCAAAAATGTGCAGAAAAGGAAATGCTTATACACTGTTGGTGGGATGGTAAATTAATACAATCACTATGGAGATCAGTATGGAGATTCCTCAAAAGATGAGGAATAGAATCACTATATGACTCAGTTATAACTCCTCAGTATTTTTTCCTAAATAACTAAAGTCAGAGTACTATAATGGTACATACATATCTATGTTCATAGCAGCACAATTCACAGTAGCCAAATTGTGGGATCAAACTAGGAGTCTATCAGTACATGAATAGATACATATCATGGGACACTCTATGTACATACATACAATACAGCTGTAGTTAGCCATAAAGAAAAACAAAATCATGTCATTTGTAGGAAAATGGATGAAACTAGAGAATATTATGTTAAATGTGCTAAACCAGACCCAGAAAATCAAGGTTCACATGTTTTCTCCCATATGTGAAAGCTAAAGAAAGAAATGGGGCCTCATGTAAATTAAGAAAGGGACTAATAGAGTAGTGGAAGGGGATAGGAAAGGAAAGAGGAGAGGGAAGGAGGGATATGGGAAAGTACCCAGAATAGATGTTTTGTGCATATATAAATGTAGCACTATGATGCTTACTATCATGCACAACTGAAATACACTAATAAAAAATTTAAAAAATACATGTTGCATGAATATCAAGAATTATGATTAAGTCAAAATATGAGATTCAAATAACATTTCACTTATATGTATTTAAAAGTATATAACTCTTTGAACTACAACAATAAATAAAATATGCTCTTTTCCCTATGAAAAATTAAAGATATAGCCATATACCCAAATGTTACAAAGTGGAACTGGATGTCATGGTGTGCAGTAGTTACCTGAAAAACCCCTCCAAAACGTGTTTAGCTTTGAGTGGCCATGGAAAGGGGAGAAGGTTTGTTGAAAGAGCCATTGTTAACCTGCAGAATGTCAGGGTTAGAAGTAACCACATTTGCTGTCCATTCTTCTCTACCACTGAATTCAGAAACCCTGTCTATTGTAGCCTGGCTAGCTCTGCTGGAATACTCCCCAGGAAAGTAAAGTTAGTTCATAAGGCTGTTACTAGACTTTGAATTTTTGTGCCTCTTTGAAAATCCATGCTAAAATTTAACCTCAGGGGCAATAGTAATAAGAGATAGGGCCTCTAGCACTGGGTAAATATTTCATACCTGTAATTCTATAGCTTGGGAGGCTGTGAAAGGAGTAATGTTGGATTGAGGTCAGCCTCAGCAGTTTCGTGAGGGCCGCAGCAAGTTAGTGAGACCCTGTTTCAAAATAAAAAAGAAAAAGGGCTGGGGGTATAGATCAGAGATAGAGCATCCCTGGTTTCAATCTACTACACACAAACTGGAGGGAATTAGTTAGGACTCTTTTTACCCATCTGTCCCTTCCCTTCTACCATGTGAGGAAACAGCTTTCACTCTTGCCAAAGCATGCAGCCACAACTTGGCACCATCTTGGAAGCAAAAAACAGCTTTCATCGAATACTGAAGTTGCCAGACTTTTCAACCTCCAGACCTGTGAGAATTAAACTTCTGTTCTTTATTTAATATCCTAGTCTCATGTGTTTTGTTATAGCACCAAAACAGAGCCAAAGCAATTGGTAATCTTAGTACTGGAAGGCTGTAGTGTTTATATAATTCTTTTAGACTTTTCTCAAGTGTTTATTCTGCACATTGTTTTTTAGGAGACACCTCTCATCCCCATTCCAACACATTTGACTTTCTTCTAATACAGTTAGATATGGCCAAGTAATTAAGTATGGACTTCTAACATATGAGCTAAAATGTGAACTCTTTGGTCATTTCTCAAAACTCAAAGGTGTTTGTCCTAAATGTTCTGGTACTTGTGACACAATAACAATGGCAGCATTGCAGGACTTAGAAATCAAGCTGTATTGAAAACGCCAAGTCCATATTCCAGTTAGAATTCCTGGATGACACCATAGAGCAGCACTGTCTGTCTTCCCACGCCACTTCTTAGCATTAACCATTCCATTTTATTTAAGGCTCCCTCATGTTGAGACTTCTTTCTTAAAGGCATTCCATGTAAACCCTATTACAATTGCATGTGGCAAAACTTGCCTCTTAATTCTTCTATTTCTCTCTCTCTGTCTCTCTGTCTTTCTCTCTCTCTCTTGCAGTACTGGGGATTGAAACCAGGGGCATGCTCTCCTAGCTAAATTCTCAGCCCTATTTTTTATTTTTCTTATGTTGAAACAGAGTATCACTAAGTTGCAGAGGACTTCACTAAGTAGCTGAGGCAGGCCCAGAACCTGAGATCCTCCTGCCTTAGCCTCTCAACTACTGGATTCCAAGTGTGCACCACCAGACTAGGCTTAATTTTTCTCTTTTAGCTCAAGTTATGGCCACCGAACTGCATGGAATCCATTTAGTCCCTATTACATCTGATAGTGCTTTTCACTCTGGAAATAATAGTTTCTGCTACACATGTATTTCTTTTCTCTTTCCTGCTCAAGTCTTTTCTCGGACTCTATCCATTCCCTAGATGGCTGAATGTTACCCTCCTGACCTGGACACTATTTCTCCTCAAGTGCTTCCTGGATCTGCTGCCGGGTCACACTGTTCTCATCTTCTTTGCATGTGAGAAGTCTCAGATTTCCCCTGTAATTGATTTTAAAATCCTCTGTGCAATGTTTACATATATCTTTGCTCAGTTATATATCTTTGACTTTAAAACTCTTCATTTCAGCAACTTGATATAGTTTTGAGAGGATGCAAGCTCTGGCATAGGCTTGGTAAATTCAAACAAGCAGTTTGACTTAAATTTCCAATAATTGATGGCTTGCTATACTCATGCTACTGTGTCTAGAATGAAATGGTGAGTGTTTAAAAATATTTAGTAAAGCCAGACGTGGTGACACACGCTTGTAATCCTCGCGCTTGGGAGGCTGAGACAGGAGGATGGCACAGGTTCAAAGTCAGCCTCAGCTACTTACTGAGGCTCTCAGCAACTTAGTGAGACCCTGTTTCCAAATTAAAATATAAAATAGGTCTGGAAGTATAGCCCAGAGGTAGAAAGCCTCTGGGTTCCACCCCCAGTACCACCAAAAAAAAAAAAAAAAAAAAAAAAAAAAGAAAGAAAAAAAAAGAAAAATATTTAGTATTAGTACTACCACTTTTCCTAATGATGGCCCATTGTTACCTTACAACAACCACATAATTATTCCCTATTACTGGAAAGTAAATAAGTCTTTGAAGGAAAAGATAATTTGTCTACACCGGCATAAAAACTATTAAAGCCAAGTTAAAACCCAAGCTTCATCAGCCACCAAACCCTGCTGCTATTGGGTGTGGCTCACATTATGAAAAGTACAGGCTTATTTGGCCTTATTACAGTTTCTGTGTGTGAACAGGATAAGGCCTGGATTTAGCTATCATCACAAATGCTTATGATTCTGCATTAACTTTTGTCACATTTTTAATGTAAAAGCAAGGAAAGGAAAAAAAAACATAATTCTGAAAAATCAAGTGATCAAAACGATCAGACCAGCTTTTCAGGAGGACACTTGACACTTCTCATTTTGTCAAGAACATGAGGTGCTTTCTACTCCAAGTCTCTTTGTGACAGAGTATTCACAAACTGAGTTTGATCTTGAAAAAGAATGTCTGATTCCTCCTTTTACTACCTTTAACTTTTGATTCAAGTACAAAGACTATTATCATTCTCAGGTTCCTAGGTAGTTATCTAAAAGGCAATGTTATTTATTTATTTGTTTGTTTGTTTGTTTTGCTTGATGTCTCCTTTGTTTGATGAGTTGAACAGGAGATGTATCTCCTTTTCAACCATCATCTTCCTTTTATATGAGATGTACAACATTTATTATACCACCTCTTCTAAGACTCAAGAGAGAAAAATGCAAACCAAGGAGCGATGAGTTTCTTATCTGAGGTATGTCTATGTTGACGATTTTTAAACATCAATGACAATGGAAAACATGGAGGTCAGAAAGAGATTCCTGGTCAACTATACTTCAGTCTGTTCATTGTATAGATGAGGAAGCCAAGTTCCAGAAAGCATTAATGACACATTCAACTTAATGTTAAAAGGGAGCCAATTTAAGAGCCAATCTTCTGTGATATGCCTCAAACCATAACAGGTGGCTCTCTTCTTTCTTGCTTAGAAACAATAAACATATCATTTAAATCTACATAATCTTTTCTATTTGTATGTCAAAGTAACTACTGATTGATGTAATATTTAAACCTTGCATATGCTTCTGTCTTCTAATAGGCAATTAATACACTTAATAAAAACAATAGAGCCGGGCATGGTGGTGCACTCTTGTAATTCCAGCATTTGGGAGGTTGAGACAGGAGGATTGCGGTATGTGAGGCTCTTAGCAACTCAGTGAGACCCTGTTTTCAAATAAAGAATAAAAATTAGGGCAGCCGGGCGTGGTGGCGCACGCTTGTAATCCCCGCGCTTGGGAGGCGGAGACAGGAGGATGGTGCAGGTTCGAAGCCAGCGGCGCTGGCGTAAGAGACCCGTTTCAAAAAATGTAAAATAGGTCTGGGAGTGTAGCCCGGAGGAAGAAGGGCTTTCAGGAACCCCAGTACCACCAAAAAAAAAAAAAAAAGAAAAAAAAAAGAAAAAGAATAAAAAATAGGGCTGGGGGTGTAGCTTGGAAGTAGAATGCCCCTGTGTTCCATCCCCAGTATTGCAAAAAAAAAAAAAAATTGTAAGAAAAAAAACCCCACCAAGTGCTATATGCATGTTATGTTTCTACCACACTAACCCTCATTATAATATATAATTATAATGCACTAATAAAAGTATATTAAAACACTGTGTAGCCTGATAGAGAATATTTATTGCGCACATACTATAATCTTGAAACTATTATAAGTGCTTTATATTACTGAATTACTTGATCCCCCAAAATAACTTCATTAGAATGGCAAAAATGTCACCCTCAAGCCTGGTATTGTGGGTCACATGTCAGTACTTGGGAGACTGAGACAGGAAGATAGCAAGTTCCAGGCCAGCATGTGATAATTTAGCGTACCCCTCTTTCAAAAAAAATAAAATAAAAAGTGCTGGTGGTATTGCTCTGAGGTAGAGTGCCCCTGTGGTATCCTAATACCAAAAAAAGTCATCTTCATTTACAGAGGATGAAATGGAGGTCTAGAGAGCTCTGAATCACACATTTGGCAACAGCAAAACCAAGAACTCAAAATCTAGTTTTGGCTTCAGAACTGGGCTATCACTCACTGGAGTATAGTGCCTCCGACAGAGGACTTTTCACCTGTTTTCCAAGAGTGGGTCAGCTGGTTTGTTAAATGTGTATGTTCATATGTGTATCCATGTTATATGTTATCCATGATGTATATGAGAGTGTGCTACTATGTGTGCTACACAGTCTTTTCTATGTTAAATTGGAGTTATGGGCATTCAATTTTACTTCAAGAGAATGAGCTCCATGGTCTAAGAATCTGTGGAGACAAGAATACGGCAGAAGAGCAGGTGCCTTATGACTCAGTTGTTCCAATTAAAGTTCATTTTTTAAGCTGGTATGGACATGCTTGTAATCCCAGTACTTGGGAAACTGAGACAGGAAGATCCAGGTTCATGGTGGCCAGCTTCAACTACTTAGTGAGGTCCTCTACAACGTAATGAGAACCTGTTTCAAAATAAAGAATAAAAAGTAGGGCTGAGAGTGGAGCTTGGAGGTAGAATACCCCTGGGTTCAATACCCAGGAACACAAAAATGTACAATTTTCAGATTTACATGATGCTTGCTTATTTATTATTACTATTTATTATTATTATTATTAATTATTATTATTATTTTGCGGGTTTGAGGATGGAACCCAGGGACATTTGACCTCCGAGATACACCCCTGCCCTATTTTTTTTATTCTTTATTTTGAAACCAAGTCTCACTGAGTTGCAGAGGGCCTCACTAAGTAGCTGAGGCTGTCTGCGAACCGCGATCCTCCTGTCTCAGCCTCCCGAATGCTGGGATTACAAGCGTGCGTCACCACACCCGGCTATTATTTGTTTATTATTTGGTACTGAGGATTTAACCCAGGGGATTCTACCTCTGGGTCACACCCACAATCCTATTCTATTTTTTTATTTTGAAACAGGGTCTCACTAAATTGTTAAGGGTTTCGCTAAATTGCTGGGGCTGGCTTTCAACCTTTAATCTTCCAATCTCAGCCTTAAAAGTACTAGGGTTACAGGTATGTGCCATCATGCTGGGCCATTTTATTTGTTTTAAGAGAACTATCCAACCTGTTTCATACTGTGTCTTCTTATAAAAAAAACTATCAATCCATAGCTGAGCATGGTGGTGCATGTTATATGCTTATAATCCTAGTATTTGGCTGTCTGAGATAGGAGGATCTCGGTTCAAGGACAATCTCAGCTACTTAGTGAGGCCTTCTGCAACTTAGTGAGACCCTGTTTAAAAATAAATAAAAATAAAAAATAGGGCTGGAGGTGTAGCCCTGAGGTAGAATGCCCCTAGATTCCATCCCCAAATCACACACACGCGTGCGCGCTCACACACACAACACACACACACACACACACACACACACACACACACACCAAACAAAAAAACATCAGTTCATAAATTAAACAGATAGCCATGGAGAAAACACCCAAGACAGAACAACAAAGGGAAAATAATAATGTGGTTTTAGATAACATACCCCTCCCCAAACTATTATGAGTAGAAAAGAATGATATTCAGAAAGTAAGACACATTCCCTCTTTTATGACCCTTGTTCTCGCTGACAGTGTGAAAATCCAGAAAATTATCAGAAACTACTCTGAAAAACTATACTCCAAAAAGTGGAAAATCCAGAAGAAATTGACAAATTTCTAGATACATACAACCTTCCTAAACTAAGTCAAGAAGATATAGACTTTTTTTTTTATTTTGGTGGTACTGAGGTTCCTGGAAGCCCTTCTACCTCCGGGCTATACTCCAGACCTATTTTTTATATTTTTATTTGGAAACAGGGTCTCTTAAGCTAGCGTGGTTGGCTTTGAACCTGCATGACCCTCCTGTCTCTGCCTCCCAAGCGCGGGGATTACAAGTGTGCACCACCACGCCCAGCAAGATATAGAAAATTTAAACTGACCAATAACAATCAAAGGGTTTGAGGGAGCAATAACAAGCCTACTATCAAACAAAAGCCCAGAACCAGATGGCTTCCCAAGTGAATTTTATAAAACCTTTAGAGATGAGCTAATCCCACTACTCCTCAATCTAGTCCATGAAATAGAAACAGAACTCTTCCCAATACATTCTATGAAGCCAATATCACATTAATACCAAAATCAAATAAAGACAGCTCAAGATAATAAAACTATAGGCCTATATTGTTAATGAACTTAGGTGCAAAATTGCTAAACAAAATACCAGCAATACACATTCAAAACCACATCAAGAAAATCATACACCATGACCAAGTAGAGTTCATCCCAGGGATGCAAGGCTGGTTCAACCTTTTTCCCCATAGGCCACTGTTATCCCCTGTCTCCTTTGAAAATCCTGAGTCCTCTGTGTGCATATATGAATGTATCCCTTTGAGTCTCACTACTACAATGCACAATTACATTATAGCGATAAAATAAAATAAGTATATACATAAGCATCTTAAGCAAAAAAGATATAGCCTATTCTTTCTTTCAAAATAAAATCTTACAATATTACAACTGCACGCTTATAATCCCAGCATTCGGGAGGCTGAGACTGGAGGATCACGGTTCGTGGACATCCTCAGCTACTTAGTGAGGCCCTCTGCAACTCAGCAAGACCCGGTCTTTATTCAAAATAAAGAATAAAAAAAGCAGAGCAGAGGGGGGGGGTGTAGCTCAGAGGTCGAATGCTACTGGGTTCCATCCCCAGACCCACAAAAAAAAAAAAAAAAAATCAAATCTTAAATTTATAGGAGGGCAAGGAATTTATGCTTTGTCCCTTTTTTTTTCTCTCAGAATGAGTGTAGGAATACTAAGACTGGATGGTATTTCTTTCGAATAGTTTTATTAACACATAGTCAAGACACTTATGCTCAGAAAACTTTTAAGTTATAGTTGACTTCTTTTAGACTGCAGACATGGGTGGTCTCTTTGTTAATAACTAAGATTTGTTATGTTTCGCCTTTCAAGCATTTATGCTCACTTTTTGATTCAATAACCCATGAAACATATTTTGAAAATAAATACCTAATACAATCTGAACCTTAGCCCATTGATGGTGTTACTTTGTATCCAGAAATTATAAATACTGCTCTTTTAATGACATCCTGTGATTTGACTTAACTAGCAAGCTTTAGTATAATTAATATTATTGCTCGACAAATATACAGAATAAACATCCATTGTCAATGATAAAAAGGGAGAAGTAGATTTTAGAAGAAAAATTAGACACCAGTTGTCAGTTAATTTTAGTTTAGCACTTTCATTTCTTATAAAAATATTCAAAAAATGGCAATGCATTCAGAAATATCAAATAAAGTTCAAACTGTTTAAACTTAATTTGCATCTTATTACAGCAGATCAAATTTCTAGTTATTTCTTCAATCAACATTTGCAATATACCTGTATTTTAATAAAGATCCAAGAAATAGAATGAAGCTTCAGCTTTGCTAATGCATCTTCTGTATTATCACTTTGACCATAGGAGACGTTTAGCAGAGATTTGTGTCGGTCTAAGCAGTGTCACCATATTAATGCTCTACTTCTAATTAGGAAATGAAACTGAGTTAGCATTTTTATCCTGACATGCTTTGTGATTGACATGTGTCTGTGTGGAACTACATTTGTCAGCAAACGTACTGCATATAGCCTATGAATTCATACTCTATGTAGGATAATTTCCTTTTCGATAAAGTCCTCTTTTGGAAGACTTTTAGGAAATACATCTAAGAATCGCAGAGATATTTGAAAACATCCTCTCTGAGAATAGAGAAGGCAATAAAATAGTAAATCCTTAAAAGTTATAGTTTAGAAATATGTATTTGCTTTATTTGTTGTTATGATTAGAGAAGAATGGATTGAATTAATCTTTGAAACCAAATTGTGGCAAAATATCTAAGTGTCAAACATCACTTGTATTTTTAAAAAACCCATTATTTATCTTTTGTTCTCTTCCCTTTTAAAAAAGGTAAATGCCTCTCCATTATATTTCATTATCAATGTTCTGTTTAGAGTCCAATATTTGCAAATTTGACAGGTTAAGAAAATAAACTAGTCTACAGATGACATATTTGAGAACCTATGAATTTTGCTTTCTGCAATCTTGACTTTTATGCCATTCTTCAGATGATTTCTTAAAGAAAAGCGTTCTTTCAAGTCTAAGCAACTATGAAATTATAAAATTAAGGCTTAGTTTGATTTTTCCCATTGTTTGGTTATTCTTTCTATTAGGTTTTTAATATTTATTATTTTCCACTAAAAAAAAATAGCAGCCATCATCCCATGAATCTACAAGGGAAATGATTGCTGTAGATTATGCAAATGATGTCCTAGCTGCAACTTCTGATTGTGGGAAAAACATCCTGGGAGCAGAAATGCCTCCCACATTTCTGGAGGCTGATGAGAGCCCACTCTTTCTTCAGTGTTTGCTATAGAATTACTCCTCTAATGTAAAGGTGTAGATAGAAAAATATCAAAATAGCCTAAATTTTTAAGCCAAATGGTAGTAAAAAATGAAGAAGGAACGGCTTTTTCTCCCTACCTGTCTGCAATTGACTACCAGTTTCCTAGAGTTCACAAATTAGAAAGGAAAGAAAAAAAAGCAAAAAAAGACAGGAAAAGAAAGGCAGAAGAGTCTACATATAGAAAGAAATGTAGTAAAAAAAGAGGCAAGAAAGAAAATAAAGGAAAAACTAGTCATGTAAAGATGGAGTGGGAAGACTGGCTGAGCTGCAGAAACTGTTCACATAAATAGTCATGAAATGAAAAGTTTCAGATTTGTATTGAAGTTTAAAAAAAAAGAAGAAAAAAAAAACTACTTAGAGAAAGGCCAACAGGCCAGACTAAATAATCCTCGACTTACCGTCCAATTCTGAATCCCATATTAGCTGCAGAGATTTTAATGTAAATATGCCATTACACTGTCATTACAGTGATCAGGCTTCATGGCTCACAGGTCACATCTCAGCCACTGTTAATTTTGCAGGCAAAAGCTTTTTTTCTCTTGAAATGTTAATAACTTTCTATTAGTTAATGTAGCGTGACTAAAATTCAGATTAGATATAATTCATTTTAATATCTGTGACTGGCTACCTGATCATTTAGCAATGGTTTCCAGCTGAATACAAGATGCTAAATTGGACTCATTTGCATAGCCCTGTTAAAGCAATGCCATTCTAGAAATGTAGGCATCTTCAAATTAATTTAAGGGATTTTTTTTTCTCTCCTGGTTTTGCTACTAGGATAAAATCTTTAGTTGGCAACTAATTGAAGTTAGGATGAGCTTAATACACATCCTTTCCTCTGCTTGTCCACCCATCTCCCAAGGAATAAAGAAAGCAAAACAGTAGTCAGGAGTATTAATTGGTGAGTGCCTCAGAACCTAGGGAGGGCTCAATTTAGTAACTCTAATGTTGTTACACAAACCTGAACTGTTGACAAGGTCTCTAACAACCGGATCTTAAAGATCATTTAGTTCCACGCTTGCAAACCTATTTTTAACTCTTGCAATACCTAGATGCACTGTGTCACAGCCGGTCCAGGGTATGGAGCCTAGTTTGTAAAACTAGATGTATCAGATGTGATGCTTTCCAAAGAAGCTTCTGTCAGTGTGGAAAGCACTGTCATTATTAATCATAGATGGAGTCTGGAGTCTATTTTCCTCTTCTTTTCATATGCAACAGTCATTAATGTTAATGGAAAACACAGACTGATAGGTTATTGCAACAAGGAGCTATCACACTCCTGAATTCCAAGAGCAGTGTGTAGGTGTTTTCAACAGTGATGAGGGAGTGCCTGAGCAGAGGAGGAGGGTTTCTCTGAGCGCAACTTGATACTTTTTTTCTATATATTTGATGATTTATCTTCTTTTTAATTAAATGGTAACTATGTCCCATTTGTTTATGGGGATCACAAACATTATATAAAGAAATGCTAAAAGGATTTCTTGAAAGGTAGAACTGACTTTTTTTTTTTTTTAATTTGGTACTAGGAATTGAACCCAGGGGTATTCTACCCCTGAGCCACACTCCCCTCAGTTAGTTTTTGTTTTAATATTGAAATAAGGTCTAAGTGGCTGAGAACCTCACTACTAAATTGCTGAGGTTGGCCTCAAATCTGCAATCCTCCTGTCTCAGCCTCCCAAGTACTGGGATTACAGGTATATGCCACAGCATCTGGCATAAATTTCTAACATTTAAAAAAATTTAGTAACTTTTAAATTAGTATTTAAAATGTCCTTTTTTTGCAGTACTGGGTATGGGACCCAGGGGCATTCTACCTCTGAGCTATACCCCCAGACCTATTTTTTATTCTTTATTATTTTGAAACAGGGTCTTACTGAGTTGCAAAGTGTCTCACTAAGTAACTGAGGCTGACATTGAACCACAATTCTCCATTCTCAGCCTCCCAAATGCTGGGATTACAAGCATGTGCTACCACAAAGGCTCCACTGTTTTTTATTAACTTAATGATTATTTATTTATCTTTAGAGATATTTGACTTTAAGAGCATGTTTTTGGAGTTTGGGAATATAATTTTTAGAAATGAGCATAAAATTGTTCTTATGTTAAAACAAAAAACAAGTCTCAGGCACAGACAACTAATGCTTACCAAGCTTTCTTTTTATTGAGTTTGATCATTACTAGGACATTAAAAACAAATACAATTGAGAGGCTGAGACAAGAGGATCCGGGTTCATGGCCAGTCTCAGCTACTACTTAGTAAAGCCCTTTGCAACTCAGTGAGACCCTGTTTCAAAATAAAGAATAAAAAATAGGGCTGGAGGTGTAGCTCAGAGGTAGAATGCCCTGGATTCCATCCCTAGTAGCTACAAACAAACAAACAAACAAACAAACAAACAAACCCAAGACTTAGGAGGAAATAAACAAGTCTTTTTATGACTCTTCCTCCTTCTCTTCTTTTTCCTCCTCCATCTCCTCCTTTTTCTTCTTTTTCCTTTTCTCTGTCTCTCTCTGTGTCTCTCTGTTTCTTTTTCTGTCTCTCTGTCTCTGTCTCTCTTTCTCTCTTTCTCTGTCTCTGTGTCTCTGTCTCTCTCTGTCACTCTGTCTCTCTCTTCCTTTTAAAATCAGATTATTTTACTATTTGTAATCAGAGAAGCTAAAGAACTTCTCTATTATCCTTTCCTACTTCCCTTCCCCAAGAATATAATGAGGACCATATATTGAGAAAGATGGAGAATATCAAAGAAAGAGAATTTTTTAAAATTCTAGGCAAACGTGAGACAAGGCCGGTGCTGGGGCCTCCGAGGATGGGATTGGAGCCTGCCGAGGGGTTAGGCCGGTGCCGGGACCAGCAGCCTGCATTGGAGCCTGCTGCGAGGCAAGGCCACTATTGAGGCCTCTGAGGCCGGGATCGGAGCCTGCCGAGGGGTTAGGCGGGTGCTGGGGCCAGCGATGTCGGGATTGGAGCCTGCCGTGAGGCAAGGCCAGTGCCGGGGTCTCAGAGGCCTGGATCGGAGCCTGCCGAGGGGTTAGGCCAGTGCCGGGGCCAGCGGCTGGCATCAGAATCTTCCGTGAAGCAAGGCCGCTACTGAGGCCTCCGAGGCCTGGATCAGAGCCTGCTGAGGGGTTAAGCCCATGCCGGGGTCATCAGCTAACATCGGAGCCTGCCGTGAGGAAGGCCGGTGCTGGGGCCTCCGAGGCCGGGATCGGAGCCACTGAGGGGTTAGGCGTGTCAGGGCCAGCGAGACCAGAATCGGGGCCTCCCATGAGGCAAGGCCGCTGCTTGAGCCAGCGAGGTCTGGATCAGTCCACCGGGTAGCCAGGCTACAACTGGGGCCGTCAAGAGTGGGATCAGTACTTGCATCGTGGCATGCACAGAGAAATATCACAGAAAATTAAAACCAGGTGATTCCCCTAATCAGCAATAACTAGGAGGAAAGGGGCAACAGGGAGTGGTCAAGCTATAGAAAGGGCCGTATAGTGAATCAATTAGAGGGTATGGAATAGGGGAGGGTATGGAATAGGGGAGGGTATGGAATAGGGGAGGATGGAGCCTCTTTAAAAAGCAGGAGGTACATAAACATGTATCAAAGTTAATCACCAAACAAGCATGGGATCGAGGGATGGGGAGGGAATGTGATGGGGACTGGATGAGGGCTAATTGGATGATGTGTGCTTGTATATCCTCTCAAGTCTTGTATTCCAATGTGATGTATGATTACAATGCACCAATAAAAATAAATTAAAAAAAATTCTAGGCAAATATTTTGAATAAACGCAGAATTGGCAAAATTATTGTTATCTTAAATTTATGTGACAATTGTCAGTTTTATGGCTCATACTGAAAATAATTCCCTAGGTAGTAAAATTCTCAAAATGCCAATCAAATGACAACCTTGGGTAAAGATTGGCGATTGGTTATTTGAACAGCCAGATGTTCAGTCCATGAAGATAACTTTCTGTGTTTGATTTTTTCAAGATACAATGGTTAATGTAGATGGGAAGCCTTGTTCTTTGTTGGCAGTGTTTGCCTCTCAGTCCATAAACTATATCAAATATATGTGACCATTTTTGCATCTTGTCTCTCTACCAAATTATGTTTTTCTTTTTTCTCTAAACTTCTTAAAAGAATAGCTATGCTGGGCATGGTGGCGCACACTTGCAATCCTCGCGCTTGGGAGGCTGAGACAGGAGGATCGCATGGGTTCGAAGCCAGCCTCAGCTACTTAGTGAGGCTCTCAGCAACTTAGTGAGAACCTGTTTCCAAATAAAATATAAAATAGGTCTGGGAGTATAGCCTGGAGGTAGAGAGCCCCTGGGTTCCACCCCTAGTATCACCTAAAAAAAAAAAAAAGAATAGCTATGTTTATCTTCTTCTTTCTCTTCACTTTCCTACCTTTACTTTACTCTTACTGCATGTATTTACTCCTACACATACCTTTATGGTACTGGAGATGGAATCCAGGGGCATTCTACCTTTGATTTATGCCTTCAGCCCTATTTTATTTTATTTTATTTTATATTTTTAAAACAGGGCTTCATTAAATTGCTAAGAGCCTCTTTAAGTTGCTGAGACTGGCTTTGAACCTGCAATCCTCCTGCCTCAGCTTCCTAGGTATTAGGGTTACAGGCATATACCACCATGCACAGCTCCTAGCCTTCCTTCTTGCCAGCCAGTCCCCCATGAAACTTCTCATGATCTTATTGACAGAAATGCGTCTCCATCAGTGACCTCATCTGCAATCTAATCAGTTATTTGGGAAAACAATTCTGTCCCAGTTTTCAATTCCATCTCAAGGCCCTATGATCTTGTGAATAAATGAAAATACCTAGGTAAAGAGAGTTAGGCATGGAGATCTTGACAAATACCCCGGGTGATTTTGAAGTACTACCATTTATTAGTTATCTTGTCTAACTATCAACTATGCTGATTTCTTTCCAAACTATGCAGTCTCCTTCTTGACCATCTAAGCTCAACATCTAATTGTCCAACTGCTTCTTTCACCATATTGTATCCCAGACAGATTCAAGCAAGTGTAAGCAAACTGGCTTCTCTACTTTGCCCACTATAACCTGTTTCAGATGGCAACATTTATATCTATGCTGAACTCAGAAATGTGGCAGTCATCCTGGAGTTACTAATTTAGTGCTATTAATTATATTCCCCAATGAATTTCTAGTTTGAGGCTGGGCATGGTGGCACATGCTTGTCATTTCAGTACTTGGGAGGCTGAGACAGGAGTATTATAGGTTCTAGACCAGTATCAGAAATTAATTAATTAGTTAATTAATTTAGTGGAACTGGGGGTAGAAATTATCCTGGGTCTCACAAACACACACACACACACACACACACACACACACACACACACACACACAGAGCTTAAATCTTTTCTCTCTCCATTATACCACACCAGGGCAGTGTTTTATGATTTCTGACAAGGATGATCTTTAATTCTTTTTCTGATTTCACAGACTGGCCCACTCCAATTTATATTTGCAACTAAAGTTGTATTCCCATGGTACCAACCTCATTGCTCCCCCGTCAAGGATCTTTTAGGACCACCCCATCAATTTTAGTTTCATCATTCTCTGTGGTACATGTGCCCCTGGATGACCTGTCCTGGACTAGTTCTGCAGGTCCCAACTATGCTACCCCAATTTGGACTAATTATTCGCATTTTTGAGCAGAAACAGTATGATTGTTTGCTTCTATGTCTTTGTTCATTTATTTTCTTTTCTGAACATAGTCCCTTTGCTGCTTGTCCACTGTCACTACTTCATTGCTCAGCCCAGCTTTTGTCTTCTTTAGAAAATTTCCATTCTCCTCCCTTTCCCACGTTTTCAGATTAGGTGAAATTCCTTGGCTTTTCTAGACCATTTATTTATGTATTTATAATTTAATATTTATTTATAATTCGAATGTATTAATGGGAGATTTTATGTATATTTTATATGAAAGAAAGACAGTGTGTGCACTGGGAGGGTAGGGCAGGTACTGGCAGGGAGTGGGCCCTGGGTAAACATTTCTTGAATTAATAAGTGAATAGTAAATGTTCCTTTTCACCATAGAACATCTAGCCTTTGTAAAACCAATTCCAAGTTCATTTTGTCTTCCTGAAGTTTCATTTTACCAAAAACATCCCTGCTTGACCTTTGAGCATGAAATCTCCCAGGATCCTAAGAAAAAAATTTCTCTTTGAAATGGTGACATTTCACATTGGTTCTGAGATTTTTAGCTGCTACTACATTTTCTTAAAATTGCTTGGAACTTCTAGTCATTTACTTTTAGAATTTGAAAACTCTTTATGAATTTAAAAGGTAACTTTCTTGGATAATGCTATTGAGTATTTCTTTTCTATCTATAATAAAGATGCTGTTTATTTGATTTACAATAAATAGCCTGAAATTGATATTCCTTCAGTATAAATTTCTTTATAATGGCTTGTAGAAAAACTTAGCTAGATATCAAATCCTTGCTCTTTGGTACAATTCTTTATTTCAAAAACTTATTTTAAGCCAGGTGTGGTGGTGCACACTTGTAATCCCAGTACCTGGGAAGTTGAGACAAGAGGATCACAGATTCGAGGCCAGTATGGAGAAACTTAGCAAAATTCTGTTCAAAGTAAAAATAAATAAAAATAAAAAAACCTGCAGTGTACTTCAGAGGTAGGATGGCCTTGGGTTCATTCCCCAATACCACAAAAAATTATATTAAGACACAGAATAGTGTGGATAAGATTTTAAAACTTCTAAATCTATTTTTGCTCCTAGGCTCATTTTCCTAATAGAAAAATTTTTACTTACTACCAAAAATTTTTTCTCTAAGTACAGAGAGATACAAACTCTTCCCCTTTTTATTATTTTCCTGGCTTCAATATAAAGATGCAGGAGTATAAATAAAATGTCACACTATCTGATGAAGTAGAAAAAAGGTGAGACCATTATCCTGCCCCAAAAAGGCAACCTGATATTAACAAAGCAACTCCATAAAAACTAATCTGCAGTTGTGTCTTCCTGTTACAAAAAGTCAGTTTTGCCATACTTAGACATTATAATATGATTAAAATGAGAAAAAAATGCTTTAAATTGTAACACTATTTCCATAAGGAGATGTCTTCTAATTTCAGAAAAAAAATAACTTAGTAGTAGTCAAGCAAAATTATCTGGCCACTTCAGTGTATTTATCTTATTAGTTCCCCTGCTTGGATTATTATGACTTAAATATCAAAATATAAATATATTTATCACAATCTCTACTAAAACATTCTTCCATTGTCAGTATTTCAAAATGATCATATGATGAGTAAGACGACCATTAGACTGTATCTTCTACAGACATCCACTTGTGTATGTTTAATCTAATGACCACTTTTTTTTTTGTTATCCTAAAATGATAATATAGCTTTTAAAGCTTTGGAAAAATAGATCAAATAATACCATGAGGATCAGAAGCACAAGAGAAGAGCACTGTGTTTATAGTGATACTGTGATCTACCTTTGCTGAAACAAGTGTTTGAAGAGGATGAGTGGTGATGAGAGTAGGCATTTTAGTATGCAGTGGTTAAGTAGAAACTGAGTGAGGCGAAGGTGGATATTGTGAATGTGGTGAAGGTAGGGAATGGATTCAAAGAATTAATTCTGATGAATCAATTTATATGAAATAATTGCAGCAAAGCTGAGTCACTTAAATGTTTAAAATCCACGGAATAGCCGGACATGGTGGCACACACTTGTAATTCCAGCGCTTGGGAGGCTGAGACAGGAGGATCGCACAGGTTCAAAGCCAGCCTCAGCTACTTAGTGAGGCTCTCAACAACTTAGTGAGACCCTGTTTCCAAATAAAATATAAAATACGTCTGGGAGTATAGCCCAGAAGTAGAAAGCCCCTGGGTTCCACCCCTAGTAAAAAAAAAAAAAAAAAAAAATTCCAGGGAATAAGATAGTGTCAATTAAAAAGGGATTTATGGAGGTAAAAATGTATGCCCTGGTCCTTGAAGGTGTTAGATAAGGAAATATGAGAAAAATATTCAGGAAGGGGAAACAATGTAAACAAAGGGTCACATTGGAATGTGCAATTAGGTTCCAAGAAATTGCAACTGTTCACAGGTCTTATACCAGATAGGTATTTCTCTTGTTTATTTTTATACTTTTATTGATGCATTGTAGTCTCACATCATAACATAGTTCATTGTGATGGTGACATACATGCACCAGCACTTGGTGGGCTTTCCCCTGGCTCCCTTCCCAAATCCCCCTTCCCTCATACAGGGTACTGAGATTGACATAGGTGTTCTCCCATAATATCTATGGAAGTGATTCCTTTATTGGTCCTCCGCCTCCCTAACTGGTATCCTGACCACTCCCTAGCTTCCACCTATGAGAGAAAACATATGACCTTTCACTTTCTCTGACTGGCTAATCTCAATTAACATACTATTCTCCAGGTCCATCTATATTCCTGCAAATGACATAATTTTGTTCTTTTTATTGCTGAGTAGAATTCCATTGTATGTATATCCCATAATTTTGTAATCCATTTTTCTGTGGTGGACACCTATGTTGGTTTCATTTTCTGCTATTGTGAATTGTGCTGCTATAAACATGGGTATGCATAGATTACTATAATATTCTGATTCTAATACCTTTGGAAAGATACTCAGGAGTAGTATATCTGGATTATATAGTGGATCTATATAGATTCCAATTTTCTGAGTAATCTCCACACTGGTCTCCATAGCAGCTGTACTAATTTGCATTCCCACTAACAGTATAGAAGAGTTCTTATTTCCCTACACTCTTGCCAGCGTTTACTGTTGTTTGAGTTCTTAATATTACTATTCTGATTAAGGTTAGATGCACTCTCAGTGTAATTTTGATTTGCAACTCCCTGATTGCTAATGATGTTAAACATTTTTTCATATATTTTTATATCTTCTTTTGTGAAATGTCTATCTAGTTCAATTGCCCCCCCCCTTTTATTGCGGTACTGGAGATGGGACCCAAGGGCATTGTAACTCTGAGCTACACCCCCAGCCCTATTTTTTTAGTCTCTTTATTTTTATTTTTTTATTTTTTACCTTTTGGTGGTACTGGGGTTCCTGGAAACCCTTCTACCTCCGGGCTACACTCCCAAAACTATTTTTGTATTTTTTTATTTGGAAACAGGGTCTCTTAAGCCAGTGCGGCTGGTTTAGAACCTGCGCAATCCTCCTGTCTCCACCTCCCAAGCGGGGATGACAAGCATGTGCCACTATGCCCCGCTAGTCTTTTAATTTTTGAAATACGGTCTCCCTGAGTTGCGAAGGGCTTTACTAAGTAGCTGAGGCTGTTTCTGAATGTAGATCCTCCTGTCTCTGCCTCCCAAATGCTGACATTACAAGGGTGTGCCACTATGCTGGGCCAATTGCCCATTTCTTGATTGGGTTTTTTATTTTTATTTTTTTAGTGTTAAGTCTTTTAAATTCTTTGTATATTCTAGGTATTCTCAGCACCACAAAACAAAACAAAAATTTATAGAGAAAAATCACAATAGTTGAGAGCTAGAGTAGAAAGATTGAACACTGCTCATTTTGATGGCTTATTAATTTTAATCCCAAGTGCTAAAACAAAAATGCCTATAAAAGATGATGGTTGAAGAAAAAATTTTGAGATATCTCTAAGAAATATAGAAATTCAAGTTATGATTTCAGTCTAGCAAGTATATTTTTGAAGTGATAAAAACCTAGCAAATATGAGTCACTGATAAATGTGTACAGATGAAATTTTTAAAAATAACGTCTATTTACAAAGTTCATACAGTTTATGTATCCTTATCATATTTAAAAAGAAAAAAAGATCTTTTAATTTATATACCTCCACAAAGTACATTTAGTAAAAAGTGCAAAATGAGTAGGAGATTTTCTTTCACACTTTATTTTTAGGTGAGAGAACACTTTTTTTTTTACATTGGTTAATATGATCAAATATGTCTCACAGGTTACACATTTAATGTGATCTTCAAAATAGAAATCCTTATTAATTCATGAAAAAATAGATAATTCCATTGAGAATCTCTATCTTTCCAAATTTTAAAAGTTTGAACATTAAGAAGAAGGTTGAGATTTCTTATTAACATATTGTCACCAGAAACTGGTAGACCCAGGTTCTGTGCTTAGAGAAAAATAAATGTGATAGAAAAGGGTATGATTAAAATAAAACAAAACACAATACAACAAATAAAAAAATGGTCCCCAGGAATATTTTTGGCTAAGCATTTCCCTAAGTGGAATATGATCAAAGAGTCTCAGTTTACATAAGTATATTGCTTCCTTAGCGCTACACCTTAGTCTATACTGAAGTTGATATTTCAATATCTTTATCTCCTAATTTCAAATTACTTTTTCATAAACTCACTAGAATAATTTCAGAAACGCCGGGCATGGTGGCACACGCTTGTATTCCCAGTTCTTGGTAGGCTGAGGCAGGAGGATCGCACAGGTTCGAAGCCAGACTCAGCTACTTAGTGAGGCTCTCAGAAACTTAGTAAGACCCTGTTTCCAAATAAATTATAAAATAGGGCTGGGGGTGTAGCGTAGAGGTAGAAAGCGCCTGGGTTCCACCCCCTAGTACCACACACAAAAAAATTAAAAACAAACAATAATGAGATTAAAAATCATTCAAAGACTTTCACTTTTGGTTAGAATTAAATTTTTTTCTTTGTACAGTTGTGTCCCCCTTTCAACTTCATGGGTAACATTGGTCTTCAACTCTAACTGGGCTTCAGTTTTACTGAATTACTTTTAGTTCTAAAAGTTTTTTCTTACCCTATAGATTCGTTATATTCTGCATCTTGTTCTAGCATAACTCATCCTTATTCTTCAGGACACGATGAAAGTTAACTTCTCAGATTAAATACCATGGACCTTCATGACTCATTATTCTGTGCACCCTCCCCTCTACATTTGTGTGGTATCAAAGCATCATTATAGGACTTTTTGAAGATTATAATTTTGTACTGTGTACAGAAAATACCAAATATATATATACACATGTATTCACACTCATGTATAACATGTATGTGTGTACATATGTGTACAATATAGCTCCACATGCCTCTTTTATATATGTATGTGTGTATTTATATATCTCTGTGCATACATGCTTTAAGCAAACATATATATATATATATATCAACTTACATAAATATTAAATGACAAGTGAAGATTTACAAAGTGAACACATTCATAGGCACATTAGTATTTCATTCAGATTAAACTATATAATAGTCTGTATCGCTGTGCTTGGAGTATCTGTAACTACCAAACTTTCTCCAGCCTTTCATAAATATGTTATCTCATCAACTCTATCACAATAGATTACTAAGGAGTCTTTTTGTGTACTTAATATATGTACATATTCTTTTCATGTCTAGATCTTCTTACTGATCATTTTTTTAAGGTTCATCCATTTTGTTGTATGTTGCAGTAACTTGTTCATTTTCATAGCTGTAGAGTTTTCCGTTACACTCTCACGAGGACTATAGGTATCTGGCCAACTCTTGATGAATAATGTTGTTTGAATATTGCCTCATATGTCTTTTGGTAACTGTTTTGGGAAGAATACAACCGCTTGGTGTATGATATGCACATACTTACCTTTAGTAGACATTCTCAATGGTTTTCCAAGATGTTGCATACACTTGGTATAAATGTTAGAATTTTCTGGTGGGGGTGTATTGGTATGTAATTTTGGTTTTAATTTGCATTGACTAGGTGGTTATCAATTTTAAGGGCACATTGTTACGCTTACTGGCTCTTTTCAAACTATCTTGTTCATGGCTTTCCCTATTTTTTACTTGGTTATCTGTTTTTATTTTCAATAGTTTATTTTTTTATTTAAGTATATACATAATTAAATATATGTGTATATATGTTTAAGTATGTTAATAAAATATATGTGTATATATATGTTTAATTAAATATATTAAATATATGTGTGTGTTTTTTTGTGTGTGTGAGACTGGGGATGGAACCCAGGGGCATTCTACCTCTAAGCTAAACCCTAGCCTTAGTTTTTATTCTTTATTTTGAAATAGGTTCTCATTGAGTTGCAAAGGACCTTACTAAGTAGTGAGATCCTCCTGTCTCAGCTTCCCGAATCCTGGAATTACAAGCTTGCATCACCACACCTGGGTGAAGATTTGTCTGTTAACTCAATATATTAAACATAAAATGGTGAATATAATGAATATAATGGCGGTGTGTTGATTATCAGTAGGTTCTAATGAAGTCCAAGATTATCTTTCCTTTAGAGTTATTATCTTTTTCTGTGTGTGGGTGGTAATGGGGATGGAACACAGGTACATTCTCCTTCCGGGCTATACCCCTAGCCCTATTTTTTCATTCTGTATTTTGAAACAGGTCTCATTGAGTTGCAAAGGGCCTCACTAAGTAGTAGCTGAGGCTGTCCTTGAAGCATGATCCTCCTGCCTCAGCCTCCTAAATGCTGGGATTACAAGCATGTGCCTGCCTGGCTAGTTATTATCTTTATACTAATGACCAACAAAACACGGAAGAGTTTATCAGCGAACCCAGAATACAATGAACATGTTTCAACTGTTTTTTTTCTCAAATCTCAGCAATTTTCAAACACACATGGTCCTCAAATAATTATGTAGCTGTATATTCTTTCTGTAGCCTTGAAATGCTTATTAATTTTGTACAGCTTTATAGGTGCTTTGGGGGAAGATAATTTACCAATCACCTTTCTCAGACATAGACAAAAGTCTTGAATAGTGGTTTATTTCCCAGGAACTTGTTCATTTAATTGAAGAAGTCAAATGTATTGCAATAAAACTATTAATACATTACTAGTATTTTATTTGTAATTATAACACCTATTCCAGATCCCTCTTATCATTCTGTTTTCTTCATCAAATGTTCTAGGAGTTTACAAATTTTAGTATTATTTTTTTCATTTATTTTAATTTTTGATGCTGGGGGACTGAATCCATAAATGTTATTTTAAAGTAACAAACCGATCCCATAACAGTGGTTTATGACTTTAATCCCAGTACTTGGGAGGCTGAGTCAGGAGATTTACAGGTTCAAGATCAGCCTCACCAACTTAGTGAGACCCTGTTTTAAAATAAAAAAGGCTGGAGGTGTAGTTCTGAGGCAAGAAACTCCTGGGTTCAATCCCCCCCCAACCAAAAATAAGTGTATAACTAACTAAATAATTTTCATCAATTTTTCTATTATTCATTTGTTTTCTTTTAATTGTTTCCTCTAGTTTTATTATTTTCTTTTTCTTCCTTTGTGGTCATTGTTTTTTCTAGCTTATTATGTAGTATGTACAGACCATTTATTTTTTTTCTTTCCCTCTTTTATAATGAACATGTAGGGCAATAGATTTTCTGTAAATAAAACTTTGGCTGGACCCCACATTTCTTTGAAAAGTTAGTGTTAACAATATCATATGTATAGATATATTAAATTTCCATAGTGACTTATTATTGACTCAGTAGTTATTTACTATCTTATCACCTTATTTCTCAGTATAGGAGGATTTTCTAATGCTTTAATATAGTTTATTTTCACTGTGCTCAGAGTACAATTGTTCAAAGTCGCTTTATGTTCCATCAATTTATTAAATATTTTATTTGAAAATAATGTGTATCCTGTCATAATATATCTATGTATTACCTTTTTGTTTGCTTGTTCTATACTGAGAGTAAATATTAAAACCTGACTGAAGTTTCCTTTTTTTGTTCGGTTTTGTAATATTGTGCTTTATATCTATTGAGCCCTTCCTATTAGTGCACACTAAAGTCAGGATTGCTATGATTTCATACTGAATTGACATTTTAATGAGTTTGAAATGTTTCTCTTAATCTCTAGTTCTGCCTTATGACTTCAAATTTATTTTACATGACGTTAAAATAGTTGTGCCACCCTTGTTCTGTGTGGTTCGTGTGTTTTGATTTTGATTTCAGTATTTTAATTTCAATATTTCTGATCCTAAAGACATGTTAGCAGACAATAGTTGGGCCTACTTTCTTATCTCGTTTTCTTCCTCTGCTTTTCAGTTGCCCACTCTTTCACTTATTTTTAAGTAGTTGTTTTCTTATTCGGCTTTTAGTATTTATTCAAGGATTGATAATGTGTTTGCCTAACTTACTAGAATTTACCTTAAGTTTACTTTTACTACTTTTTATACTGCATGAGCTTAGAGCACTTTAGCCCCATTTACATCCTTTATTTCTATATTCATTTTAAGTCTCATGATATATTTCATTTGTTCAAAGTAAATGTTGCAAACTATGATCCATTGGCTACATCCTGCCTTAAGCAATGTTTTAAGATGCAAAAATTATACAAAATTTAAATTTCATTGTCCATAAATAAAATTTTGTTGAAAAACAGCCATGCTCAGTCATTATGTGTTCCTTTCTTTCTTTCTTTTCTTTCTTTCTTTCTTTCTTTCTTTCTTTCTTTCTTTCTTTCTTTCTTTCTTCCTCTCTCTCTCTCTCTCTCTCTCTCTCTCTCTCTCTCTCTCTCTCTCTCTCTCTCTGTGTTATACTAGAGTTTGAATCCAAGAGCATTCTATATCCAAGATTCATTCCCAGCCCTCCCCCCTTTATTTTAGAGACAGGATCTCGCTACATTGCTGAGATTGGCCTCAAAAATGTAATGGTAAATATTAGAAAATCCCTCAATGAATTACTATTTTCTTAGAAAATAAGCTTTTCAAATTCTGGTTACTTTAGTTCTCTAATGCTTTCAAATAATGCTTGTATATATGTGTGAGTGTGTATATTTTGTTCAGTTTTTAATGGTTGTGCTCAGAAAAGTAAATAATCTGAAATAAGCTACATAAAAAGTAGGCCATTTAATCACCCACAGTTAGCATTCAACATGCATATTTTAATAAGTTAAGTAGTGTACTAAATTCTGAATTTATGCTAAGCATGGAGAAACTAAAATCATGTGAGAGCTAGCCTTGCCCTGGCATGACCCTGGGAGCACGTGCCACCTTAAATTTTGTGCACAAGGTACCTCACTCACCTCCCTACTTATCAGTCCTTCCAGCGATGTAGGTGGAACAAAAGTTACTCTCATGATTTTATACCTGGCATAGAAAGACAATGTGATTTCCCTAAAACCACACTGGAACCTAGAAAACTGAGCAAGGGAAATAGAAAATATCTTTGGTAAATATGAAGAATAAACATACTCTTTTAGGGTGAAAAACCTATTTTGAATCAGGATAGTACAAGAAAATTATGCACAGTGCTATTAAAACTGAGAAGAATAGCAGTGCATGGTGGCTCACACTTGCAATCTCAATAATTTGGAGGTTGAGACAGAAGGATCACAGGTTTGAGACCAGCTTCAGCAACTTACCAAGGCTTTCAGAAAATTGATGAGACCCTATTTCAAAAGAAATAAAATAAGATTTATCTGGGAGATAAAATAAACCTGGGTTCAATCCCCTGTAAAACACGCATGAATGCACACCTAAACACACACACACACACACACACACACACACATATACAAACATACACACACCACCAACAACAATAACAACAGAAAACAAAAACAAAAGCCAAAAAGATTAACCAAAAAACTCAAATGACTTTAGAGAAGTGGTAGTAGAAGTAAATTGCACAAGTTCAATCTTTATGTCTCACATGCTTCGTGTCCTAAAAGAAAAACAGTTTTAGTTTCTAGGTGGTACTTATTAATTTTATTGCTTGTTATTGTTACTATTGGCCTCTACCACACCAATCAATATTAAACGTGATTAACAAGTGACACTTAAATTCTATCATTAGCAAAACAAGCCTCAGTTAAAAAAATCAGACTATTATTATATTCTGCACTCTGTTTTTTATAAACCTTAGCAGATGCAGCACTCATCTCTACAAAGATGGTAATAAAGACATTTGCAGTCAGTATGTACAGAAAAGGTCCAAGAGACTCTCCACACAGAGGGTGGTGTTTCTGTTTAAGAATACAGAATGATTTACAGGTGTTAATGGACCTGCATGATTTTTGAAACACTGCTCAATTAAGACATCTGTGGAACTACCAAAAAAAAAAAATCTGTGTTGAAATGAGTGCACCTGTTTGCAACCTGCTAAAAGATGTATTGAGGATAAGATGTAGTTATCCAAAATAGTCCTAACAACAGGGATAGGAAAGATTTATCTTTTACCATACTTCTTTTTGTATATCTGGTATCTTCCTCAGGTTCAAACTAAAAATTTCTTTTTGTATTCGTCATTTCATGTAGAAACTAAGACTGAGTTTAATGTGCTGGCTCGTAAGTGAAGGTCGGTGGTTTGTCCATTATGGCACACAACCCCAAATTCCTTTGGTAATTCATTATATCTATATCTATTTTAATAGAGTAACACAGTAAAGAAGTAGCAGTCAGCAGTTTTAAGAAATATAAGTTAAATGTGTTCTATCATTTAAAATGATATATCATTTCGGAAAGAATATTTAAAAGCTGGTATATGCAGTCAAAATTAAATACAGATTTTGAATTTCAGACTGCAAGGCTAAGAAGATCAAAGGAGAGTCTTTACATTACTTTGGAATTTTGTATAATGCTTCCCGGGAGGTCATTTACTCTCATAATTTAGTCTGACTTATTTTGGTTTCAGGTCCATTAAAGATGTGTGGCAAAAAGATCTCTTTTTTTTCCCTTGAATTTTTAACAGGAACTTGTCAGAGAAAAGAAAGGTGTTTGAAACAGGATTCTCTAATATAGTCCTAATAGCTTTCAAATCTTTTTTTAAAGTATGATTGAGAAACTTTCTTGAGATCTCTCTCTCTCTCTCCCTCTCTCTCCCTCTCTCTCCCTCTCTCTCCCTCCCTCTCTCCCTCCCTCTCTCTCTCTCTCTCTCTCTCTCTCTCTCTCTCTCCATATATATATATATATATATATATATATATATATATATATATATATATATAGTGGTTCCTGGAAGCCCTTCTACTTCTGGGCCACACTCCCAGACCCTATATATATATATATATATATATATATATATATATATATATATATATTGGGAACAGGGTCTCTTAACCCAGCACGGCTGGCTTCGAATCTGTGTGACCCTCCTGTCTCCGCCTCCCAAGCATGGGGATTACAAGCATGTGCCACCACGCCCTGCGAGATGTCTATATTTTAAGTCTTTTCACTGTTTTGGGGCATATTACATTAGATCTTAAGTATTACTTGTATGCAGTGGCTACCCCCTGTGGCATCATGCTTGTTACAGTTTAGTTAAGAAAACTAAACTTTAGATGTCAAGAGGATTGGGTGTGTTCTTAGGTGTGTGTGTGTGTGTGTGTGTGTGTGTGTGTGTGTGTGTGTGTTTACTGATCTTTCTAAGTTATCTAGTCCTACATATGGGAATTCAGCTGACAAGTATATAGTTAAATATACAAAACAAAAACCCAAGTAAGTAATGTCTTATCTATTTCTTCTTTTCCTTTTTTTCCTAATAACTTTATTGGTGCATTGTATTTAACTATGTGCACAAAACATGGTGTGTTTCCCAGCAAATCCCAAGCTTTTCCTCCATTTCCCTACCGTTTCTCTCCCTGTATATCAATGAGATTGGTACCAATCCCTTCATATATGAACTTAACTTTATTTGATCTGTTTCTTTCCTTGAGCCTCCCTTTTTTCCCTGTGCACTTCCATCTCTTCTTTAACTTTACCACTAGTCTCTCTTCTCATTTGTCTTAAGTCTCTTCTGTTTCCTTTTTCTCTGTACCTTCCACATATAATAAAATACTACCCTTGACTTTGAGACTGGCCAAACTCACTTGACAGAATATTCTTTAGTTTCATCCACTTTTCTAAAAATTGCAAAACTTTGCTCTTCTTTATGGCTGAATAAAACTTCATTGTGTGTATATAGCACATTTTTTTATCCATTCAACTGTTCACGCCTATGTTGGTTCCATAATTTAGCTACTGTGAATTGGGCTGTTATAAATATGGATGTGCACATATCACTGTAGTATTCTGAACTTCGTTTTATAAGTTACTACTCTAGTCTTCAAGGTATATTTTTAAATATAGAAAATAAGACGGCTGCATATGATTAGACTTGAGATTTCTGCTATATTTCAACCTATTCTGAGTGTTACTTTACATCCTTTAATAATATGCAATTTCTAATCTCTTCCATTTTGGAATAATTATTTAATCATAAATGAATTTATTTTTGGATCCCTTGAAAGCACTCATAAAATAATATTATTTTTATTAAATGATGTAAAAATTTTGGGGCACTGGCTTTGCTTTTTAAGTATATTTGAGGGAGTCTCCCTACTAACTTACCTACAGAAATCCTCATACCTTAAATAATTCCACATTAAGGTTTAGTATTATAATATCAAAATATTTCATAGATCAGTATCGGAGTCAAATAAGATAAATTCTGAATAAACTTTTTGGTATCTTGTCTACATCTTGACTCTTGCTGCTGAAAGGTGCAGATATGTCAAAAGAACCTTTGTCTTAGAATCTAAAGAAAGTGTATAGTGTTAAACATTATGGAATCTATATTCTTATTCTAGTGGTAAAAAAATGTGAGAGCAATGCTTAGATATCTTCTATTATATATATAGGATTTAAACCTATAACTACCCAGAGATTTGGTTACCATATAGTTCTCAGAAACATATTTGCTGCAGTTTGAAATATGTGTGAACCTATTTTGTAACATGGTGCAATCTGTTTTAATATGCAGAGAGTTTTAGTCAAACCATATGAAGCTATATAAATAATCTATCAAACATTCTCCAAACCTATTGTATAACATGAGGAATCTGCTTTATTATGCTGAGAATTTTAGTCAAAATTTATAAAGCAATATGAATAATATCAAACTTATTACACATTTCCTCTTGTTTTGGAAGGTTTCCTAGTGTATGTATTTTCTACAATTTTACCTAAAAATTATAATATGCAAGAATGAGTTAAACAATGTCATATATATGTGATGATTAATATTATGTGTCAATTTGATTTGGCTAAGAGATATTCAGATAGCTGGAAAATCAGTATTTCTGTGTATGTCTGTAAGGGTATTGTCAGAAGAGATGAATATTTGAATCAGTAGACTGAAGAAGATTACTCTCAGCAAGGCGATGGCCACCATCCAATCTGTAGAGGGTTTGAAGAGAACAAAAAGACCAAGAAAAGGCAAATTTGCTCTCTCTCTCCTTAATCTAGGTCATTCATCTTTCCTTGAACATCAGTGCTTCTGGTTTGGGGTCTTTCAAACATGTACTGGGACTTTTATCATTGGATTTCTTGATTCCAGGGATTTCAGAATTGAACTGAAATTATGCCATTCGCTTTTCTGCACCTACAGCTAAAAGATTTCAGATTGTTGGCCATCTCAGCATCCAATGCATTAACCAATCCCTCATAATAAAGCTCTTTGAAATGTATATCCTATTTCTGATGTATCTCTCTGGTTAACAGAGTGAAGTAACTTATACTTACTCACCAATTTTGTAGTTCTTCCATTTACTCTCTAATTTTGTTCTGAATGAACTTGATATTAGTTGGAGCTAGTATGCCCCCATTTATAAATACTTCCTGTGTATTTCCTAAGACAAAGGCCATTCTTTTACATAACCACAATATAATGTCCCAAATCAAGAAACTCCACATTGTTGTTGTTGTTGTTATTTTTTATTATTATTATTATTATTATTATTATTATTATTATTATTATTATTTTTGGTGGTAGTGGGTATGGAACCCTTCTACCTCCGGGCTAAACTCCTAGACCTATTTTATACTTTTTTTAGTTTTGGAAACAGGGTCTCTTAACCCAGCGAGGCTGGCTTCAAACCTGTGCGATCCTCCTGTCTCCACCTCCCAAGCACGGGGATTACAAGTGTGTGCCACCATGCCTGGCTGTTATTAAAGTTTTATAAAATCTATAGTCAAATTTCAAAATTGACTATAAAATTGACTATAAAATTTCAAAATTGACTATAAAATCTATAGTCAAATTTCAAGTCAAATGTACTATTTAGTTAATTTATATTTTGCTATGAAAGCTTAACTAGTGAGGGGATAATTAAAATAGGAGAAGAATGAGAAAATTCTCACAATATTCCATGAATGGGTAAGAGGAGATGCTATAAGTATGTAAATCATGGGGTTGACCCGGATTTTGAGACTAAGATAACTGACATAGATGAAACTGGATTGCTTCTTTTGGTGATGGGAACTTAGATGCTTCTCCTCTGTTACTTTTCTTTAAAACACTAATGAGTTGAACTTTGGGAAAGAAGAGGAAGTTTTCAAGGTTTATGGAAGAAGAGGAGAGTTTTAAATGGGTATCTAGCCGGGCGTGGTGGCGCATGCTTGTAATCCCTGCGCTTGGGAGGCAGAGACAGGAGGATCGCGCAGGTTCGAAGCCAGCCGCGCACGCTGGCTTAGGAGACCCTGTTTCCAAATAAAAAAAAAATGTAAAAATAGGTCTGGGAGTGTAGCCCGGAAGTAGAAGGACTTCCAGAAACCCCAGTACCACAAAAAAAAAATGGGTATCTATTAGGATAACAAATGGATTAGGAAAATGTGTTGTTTGTAAGAGGCATTAAGGGAATAACTGAGGTTAGAGGCCATAAAGTTAAAGTAGGACTATTTTCTTTCAGCCACATTTGGCTGTAAGGATGAAGGAACAGAATACGATAGTTTTATTTAACCTGGGCTAAAATTTTGACTTGGTTTTATAGTAAAGCAAAAGAAGAGCAGGGAATTAAGGGTGAATGCAAAAGGAGTAATTGTAAAAAATGACCACGGATTCCAGCTGGATACATAACAATGGAGATCCAAGGATTAAGAGACAGCGAGGAGCATTGCAATTATTGCCATGACAAGGTTTATCTTGGCAAGAGAGAAAAGGTAGGTGACAGGACAACTTGAAGGAAAGACGTCGAGGAACTCAGAATCCCACGATCTGGAACGAACCATCAGTGTGATAGTAGAAATCATTACAGGAATATTGTGAAAAAGTACCAGAGAAAAACTGCCAGAGAAAATATTCCAAAAATGAAGAGTGACACACAGCAACAAAGATTAGTAGTGCCTGCTAGAGTGTGATAAGAGGTTCAAAATTTGGGATTATTTTTTAGAGAAGAGAGATTGGTCTGAAGCAGAAGTGAAGAACTTACTACACCTTCAGGTTCTCAGGCAGAAGGAAAGCGGGGCATCAGAGTGAAAGGTGAAATGCTCTGTGAAAGCCTGAAGAGAAAGAGTCTCTGGTGCCTACATGCCACATCTAAGGAGGCTTCGTTCACAGGTAGACTTCATGGAAATTTGCATATCTAGCCTAGCAAAGTTTTCCAGTAGCCGAAAGTGAAATGTCTACAGAGAAGCTTCATTAATTCATTTGGTGAAAAATGATGCCATATGAACTTAGTTGAAGTTGAGCATAAGATACCTTGTTGATGATGGACTGTAAGCTCTAGAAGGCCCAGAGTGAAAGGAATTTCAAAAATGAAAGTATAATGTAAAAGTTAAAGTACAGAGACATTGGGGATGAGAGTTTTGGTATGAAGGATGACCTTCAGAAATTCTGATTCAATTGATTTTGCCCAGTGTCAAGGCATCAATGATTTTCAAAAAGCTCTTTGTGATTCTATGTGCTTCCAGGGCTGAACACTAATGTTTTAAATTACATACTTCAATTATATTATTTAAACAATTATTATAAATGTCTTTAAGCCCTATAGTAAATTCATAAGATAAAATTTCATAATGCTACATATTTTTTTTTCTATGTACTGGGCTTGAACCCAGGGGCATTCTACCTTTGAGCTATGTTCCCAAACCCCTTTATAAAAACTTATTTATAATTTTGAAACAGGATCTCAGTTGCTGAGGTTTTAAATTGCCAAGGCTGGCCTTGAATATGTGATCCTCCTGTCTCAGCCTCCTGTGTAATTAAATTATAGATGTGAGTGGCCATTCCTGGATATATTGGAAAAATTAAGTGAATGAATCACTCACGTACTAACAGTTTTTGTTGTTGTTGTTGTCATTTATTTTTTTCCACACCACTGTCATCGTCATTAGTTCTAAACGAAGATAGTTTTTACCCAGTCACTAAATGCTTCCATGTTCATTTGGCGACAATATCATATAAAAAAATGTATGTCCATTTGGATTTTGAAGAACTATAATTCCTTTGGCATTATATACTTTTACATTGTAATTACTGAGAAGAATCACTTGTTTTTTAGCCCTTTTCTTTTTTTTTTTTTTTTCTTTTGCAGTACCGGAGCAACCCTACCTCCGAGCTACACCCCCTGCCCTATTTTTATTCTTTATTTTAAAACAGGGTCTCACTGAGTTGCAAAGGGCCTCACTAAGTAGCTGAGGCTGTCTGCGAACTTGGATCCTCCTGTCTCAGCCTCCCAGATGCTGAGATTGCAAGCATGTGCCACCATGCCAAGCTTGAAGAATCACTTTTTTAAAAAAGCACAAATTTTGCATTGCTTAGTTTGTGGCTTATTGGATTATGTAGGATGAGATTAATATTTTAGTCTTGATTTTAGATTTAATAAATAAGAGTTCAGGGGATGAATATCTGTCCACATTCTCTATTTCCAGGACCATTAGAATTTACATTCAATATTTTAATTATTTATGACACTTGGGATTCTAAATTCAACCATAGATATTTTACTACTCCATATCAGCATAGTCCTCCTATCTGCCATTAAAATATCTGTCAATTACCTGTGCTGAGGCATGTTGTTAAACAACTTTACTTGAAATTTGATCAAGGAAGTTTGTACTTTGGTTATTATTCATATCAGTAAAATAACAGTTATCTTCAGTTCAAGGTAGATTTGATTTCAGTTTTCTATGAAAATATAAAACAGCAACAGCAAAAGGTTATGCTGTAACTGATTTTTTAAAAAAATCTGCAATCTTCTGCACAATTTCCTGGGATCTTATCTCAATTATACTTTAGTGCCTTCATCAATTATCATGAGATTGAGAACCATCTGTCAGAAACAAAAACATTGATGATGCTGAACTTATAACTCACCATTTTTCTTTTATTATCATATTCAGCGCAGAATGTAAGAGATCTAAATGTAGCACATCAAGAAAATATTATCTTCTGCAAATACAATCATTTGGATTTGTTCCTATTCAGAAAACACATCGAGTATGCTGTAGGATATTGCACATTGATTTCTTTAAGTCTGCAATAGTTAATCCCCCCTTTTGGATTGGTACAAGTAGTCAAATCACTCCCAGATCTTCAGGAAATGAAAGGCTAGATCACTAATCACTGCATGCATACTTCACTTTAATATTTCATTCAGCTTTGATAGAAGATTTTAATAGAAGGTATTATAAAAGGGCACCACTACAATTGTACTCAGTGGGCCATGTGTAATATTTGAAAGTACATCATCTTTGTGGGTACTTTGCAAGTTGCAGTTGTTAGATGAATAAATGTTAAACTAGATTCTTCTAGTCATCCAATCAAATGCATTTATAATGTGTGCTCTATGTGCAAAGAACTGTATTAAGTGTCTAGTCTTTTCCCCGCCATTATTCTTAAACTATGCTCCCAGCATATGTTAAGCAGGGCTGAATGGGTCTTGCCAATAAAATAAAATAAAAAGCAATTTTCCCCAGTTTCTGAAAATAGTTTAGTCAGTGCTTAGAATTTTATCAGGTTTTGTTTTCTCTTGCTAGTTTGTCTTAGATGGTTAAAATAAGCTAATGCTTGTTTAAATATATGAGAAAATGTTCAATATCATTAGCAATCAGAGAGATGCAAATAAAAACTTCTCTAAAAATTCACCTAACCCCAATTAGAGTGGCAATCATTAAAAACATAAACCATAATAAATGCTGGCGAGGTTGTGGAGAAGTAGGAACTCTAATATATTGTTGGTGAAATTGCAAATTAGCACAACCACTTGGGAAAAAGTGTGGAATGTCTTCGGATAAAGGGGAATGAAACTACCATATGACCTCAGCTATATTACTCCTGGGTATCTACCCCAAAGAATTGAAACCAAATTGTTTATGCTTCTAGCTTGTTTTGAAATAGTAAATTATGATTTACTTGTTTAATATGTTTTTTGTTTTATGTTGTTCTGAGGACATCATGATAACTGAGTGTCTTGTCATGCAAATAAGGTTGAACACCAATGCCACTTAAGATACCTTGAAAATGACTTATTAATTCATTCATACTGTTGAAATTCCACAGTTTAAACTGTTGCCTACTGTATAAATATCCAAAATATAAGCCGAGCATGGTGGCACATGCTTGTAATCCCAGTATTCAGGAGGCTGATACCTGAAGATCGGGGTGCTTAGACAGCCTCAGCTACTTAGTGAGGCCCTCCGCAACTTAGGGAGATCCTGTTTCAAAATAAAGAATAAAATATAGGGCGGGGGGTATAGCTCGGAGGTCAAATGCCCCTGGGTTCCATCCCCAGATCCGCCAAAAAAAAAAATTCAAAATATAATTTTATACTTTGAGTTAATGAATGAATGAATGAATGAATGCAGCATTTTAGGTAGTGAAAGAGTGGAAATAGATCCCAGGAGAGCTCAGTTTATTTATTAATAGTTACATTCTTCATTTTCTAGGAAATGAAGCTAAATCATGTCTGTTATTTTTTAATGCCAGTCATTTCCTACAACAACATCAGACCATCTGTAAACTTGGACTATCTCAGAATATGTAATAAACACAGTTTAGTTTTGTCAAATAGCATTAGCTTAGTATTTAATAACAATAGCAAGCACTTACTGAGCACATGCTTCGTGTCAGGTACCATGTCCTATCTTCACTGGCTAATTTAAACCTCACAGCTGCCTTATAGAAAAGGTGTTTTGATTACTCATTTTATTCAGAAGAAGACATTGGCTCACAAAGGTGAAATAAACTCAACCTAGTGCAGACAGCTAATATATATGATTGACCAAAGACTGGAACCCAAGCAGTTTGGCTGGAGAGTATGGATTGGGGGCAGTTAAGCTATACTCCCACGATTAAAAAACAAAACAAAACAAACTTCAAAAGTGTTACCTCATTTCACATGTCTTTAGCTGCAAACACCACCCTAACCTAAACTGCTAGAAACAAGAAAAAAAAAATTTACTGGCTCACATAATTAAAAAGACTAGAAATAGCACTTACTTCAGGGAAGGCTTGATTTATTTGTTCAATGATGTCACTAAGAACCGAATTTCCTTCAGTCTCAGAGCTCTGTTTTCCCAAGATGGATGCCAGCAGCGTCAGAGGAGCATTTGTCCTTATTTACATTCAGTAAGAAAAAGAGCATCTTGTTCTCAGTATTTCTTGCAAACGTCTTGAGAATCGCTCTGAATGAACCAGTTTAAGTTGCTGACTGGCCCTGAATCAATCACTGTGGTCAGCAGGTGAAATGCTCCACTGGCTCAAGCTGGATCACAGCGGTTCCCTGAAACCACAGGCTCCTCGAATGGGTTTCTGATGACAGAGGAAATGGATACTTGGAAGGCAACCTATAAGTGTAAACAGAATGTGAGACTTATATATTCAAGTGTTTGTGTTATGAGAGCCATTTATTATGCACTACATACATATATATGCTCTTCTATATCATCTTTCTAGGCATCAGCTGTTTCTCTATCTAGTACCTTTCCCTGAACGTTAATCATAGAACTGAGAAAGATGCTATACAAAATGACTTTTGAGGGGAACAAGACCTGAAATTTGGAGATCTACACTAAAATAATCTTGCCAGGTTACCATATAAGTAGTAATGAATTTTGAAACCAAGATTTATCTAGAAGATTGGATTCTGTAGACATTTGGAGCATTGAACAGGATGGAGAAAGTAACATTTTATTTAAAATGATTCTGTCATGTGAATATTTTTTTCTTTGATACCATTTTTTATTTTTCTCCTCATTCTCTTCTAGGAAATAAATATTTCCTTGATATATAGAGCTAACAAAGACATTTGTGAGAAATTTGTCTGACAAATTTCAATGCCAAGGTTATATTGGCAGCTTGTGATATGGAGGAATGAAATTCTTGTCTAAAGGAGATATACATACTTCACGTTCTTCTATGCTTAAAAAGAAACACCATAAGAAAAACCCACCTCTGGATTCTCATGTCAAGGCTAAACCATTTACAAAGTACAATAATAAGCATGCAAGTAGAAGAAGAGAGAAAAAAAGATAAGTAAATTCTTTGGTATTACTGCAGTTCATGGCATCCTAAACTGAAATAATCGCTTACCCATCTCAGTGTTATGATATATGTCATAGACAGTCTTGTTGAACCCAGAAATTGTGAAAGAGAAAATGACCTTCTTGTAATTATGTAGAAAGACTATCTCCTTTATGTCTTATGTTTCTATTTCAAATCAGTTGTGGTGATCTACTTGAATTAACTGTAGTGTTTTATAGATTTATACAATACAAACTAAAAATACTTCTTCAAATATGCATGTAAATCATTGAATTTTTATTTTTTCCATCTGCCTAAAAAGTAATGCTACAATAAAGCCTAACATCTGAAATTTCCAACTAAGACACATATTTTGACATAAAAATGAGAAAAAATATATTCTCAGTTCATGCATTCATACTTTTAAAATAAACTTATATTTTAAGATTATTTTAGATTTATAAAAATTGCAAAGGTCATACAGAGAGTTCTCATATAACCTTTCCTCAAGATGAGACTGGTTCTTGGGTTTTGCGAAATATCAAGAGTATAAGATGTTATATTCTGCACTTAGCAATTGCGTGTGTGTATGTATCTGGTTCATCAGTGTTGATGTTAATGCTGATCACCTGGTTCAGGTAGTGTTTGTCGGATTTCTTCACTCCAGGGTTACTATTTTTCCCCTCCAATTCCATAATGTACTTTCGGAAGAAAATCATCATTTCCTCTAGTCCAAATTATGTATATAAATTACAAAAGACATGTCAAATAAATGAGAAGTACTAGGAGAATAGTGGAAGGAGGACTGGGGAGGGGAAAGGGAGGGCTTGATAAAGGAAACCATTCAGACAGTCTTGTTGTAGGAAGGAACAGGGTGGGATACAGAAGAAAGTGTACCCGGTACTGTGTACATGTATGTTTCCAACACACTAAACGTCAATATGATGTATGGTTACAACACACCAATAAAAGGCTATTAAAATTATTGGACCTTTAAAGCAGGGAAAAACCCCTTATTTGTTTATTTTTATTTGTTTGCATTCAAATTTTGATAAATGAATTAAGTTTGAGTCAGGTCAAGTACTTTAATGGAAACATATATTAAAAAGAATGAAACCTATAGCCTAATGGTGCAGTATACAAGGGTTAAGATTCTTTTCACTTAACTAGTTAATACAACTTAAATCTCAGGAAGGACCTGAAGTTAACTTCTCTGATTGTGCTGTCTGTCGTACTTTTTCTAAAAGCATTTCTATTTTCTGGTTTTAACAATACATCTTGATGATAATGAATTACAGAAGTCTATTATCTAATGGGTAAACTAAGAACTTGTTTGTTTAAGTGTGTGCTACTGAGGATTGAATCCAGGGGGGTACTCTATCACTAAGATACCCCAAAACCTTTTACAAAAAATATACTTTATTGGTGCATCATAATTATACATCATAACAAGGCTCTGAGAGATAGGAACATACATACACACAACATGTAGTGTGTTTCCTTCTGAGTCCCACTTCACTCCCTCCCTTTCCCTGTACATGTTATTGAGATTGGGACTGACAAATTTGTATATATACAAAATGTAATTTAAACTGTTACCGTCATTAAATCTCTATCCCCCTCCTCCTTTCCCTGATCCCCCAACATATCTCCATTAGATTTTCTATTCCATTATCTGAGTTATCTTTTGTTACCCATTTCTCTCTAGCTTCCACATATGAGAGAAAATATACAAGTATTAACTTTCTGATACTGGCTAATCTCACTTAACATAATATTCTCTAGTTTCATCCATTTTCCTAAAAATGGTATAATTTTGTTCTTCTTTATGTCTCAGTAAACTTTCATTGTGTATAATACTACAGTATTATGATATACTCTTCTGTTGATGGGCAGCTAGGCTATTTACATACTTTGGCTATTGTGAATTGTGCTGCTACAAGCATGCATATCTATGCATTGTTATAATATTCTGGCTTCAATTCCTTTGGAAAGATACCAAGGAGTGGTAGAGTTGGGTCACATGGTGGTTTCTTCTGAGAAATCTCTACTTCTCAAAAGAACAAAATACGAATGTTCAACACAATTAGTAATCAAGTAAATGCAAATAAAAATGAGACTGAAATTTCATCTAACTCCAGTTAAAATGGAAATCATCATAAATATAAAACAATAGTAAATGCTGGCAAGGATATGGGAAAATAGATGTCCTTTTTGTTTTTCACTTTGAGATTAGGGTTTCTCCCCTAAATTGCTGAGAATGGCCTAAGACATGAGTATGAAACTGATTATCTTTCACATTATGATGAACATATTTATGTCCACTTTTACTTAGATGTAATTAGAACTGAATTAATAAATGACTATACACTAAAAACTAGTTACTATTACTATTTGTACAATTTTTGTAAAGGATGGTACCATTACTTATTCACTCAAGCCCCAAGCTTAGCAATCACCACTGGAGAAGCTCTCTAGTATCACCTTCCATAATGTCTCTAATCTGTTTCTTCTTCCTTTTTCTTCTTGTCCACATTAACTTACTAATTCCTTAGTCCAGGCCTTCCTCCTCTACTTGCAGCGGTTTACAGCTGGCCTTTTTGCACTGGATCGTATTCTGCTTCAGTTAATACTAAACATTGTTTCTAGGATAATGTTTCTAATATCCAAGCCTGAATTCTTTCCCCTGCTTTAACCAATGGCTCTATATTATTTAGGAGTTGCAATCCAAATTCCTTAGCAAGATCTGGACTCTGTCATAATCTCCTGGATTTTCCCTAATAAATTCCCAGCCTTAAGCATGATAGTTCTTCTCAAACTCCCCTCCTTATGTCATTTATTTTTCTTCTCAACATTCTATATTCTTTTGCATTCTTTATGTCTTTGCAAACATGTCCTCTTCATCCATGCTGCTGTAGGCTGAGCATGCGCTCATCTCTCAAAAAAAAAAAAAAAATCACTTCCAAAAGCCTTTTAAAACAGATCGGCAACTTTTAGGTTCCCACTGCAGACTTTACATGCTGAGGTTCTAACACCCTAGCATTCTCTTGATTTATTTCTGTGCAACTTGCTATCTCCCGCAAGACTATACTTAGCTTCATAGCATTGATCTAGTGTTTACTTTTGTATTTATTCTCAGATCCTAGAAAAGTCTGTGTCATGTAATAGGTATTAGATAAAGCCTTGTGTGACTTATGTATAAACTGCCAACTAAATGATCAGTTACTCAATTCCTCATACTTCTTTCCGTTCGTATGAATATATAAGATTTTAACGAGTATAAAAACCTTATACTTTGCTAGGAAGAGAAGTTGTTTTCCATTGCAAACTCAAAGAATTCTGGATTATCTCTATATTGTATAATTTTATGCTAGTGATATTTAACAGTACCACTAGCACAAGCTCTGTGAAATTCAGACCTATATATATTTTCATTCAGAGTTTATTTATTTCAAACATTTGCTGTTTTTAAACTAGGCCCCCCTCTTTGTCAAAATATCTCCACCTGAGATCATGGTGACCTAATTTTTCAGATATATATTTTGTAAAGAAAACTTGCTTAGAATTTTCCTGCACTTGATATATAATTCAAAAGGAAGCTTAAATTTAGTGGACAAAAACTAACAAAAATGCCCAATATCTTTCTAATTTAGCCTGTCACCAGGTACACCACAATGCAATTACCCATTTATTAAGAAATAAAATGAAGACAAAAAGCATTTAATTTTAATTGCCTCTGATGCTCACCATATTGTCACTTTTTACTGGCTCACTGTGACTGCCCAGCTAGAATTTTTCTTTCATGCAAACAACAGAACTAAATTGAATTACATAAAAAGAAGCTACACACTGACTCCCAGCAGTATGTTTTGACAAAACATTTTGTCTCCTTAAATGATTTCAGATGCTATAGTCAAAAGCCTTGACTGCAAATAATGGGTTCATAAAACCTATCTTTAAAATTTTACCTGACAGTAATGCCGTGCAAATATCTGCACTTCTAGTTCACCTTCTCCACTTGTTTACATCAGGATTTTAATGGAGTGGCTGTCACAGAACAACAGCTAAAGGCCACTGCTTGATAAGTTGCTATAAAAACACAGTGTTTAAAATGAGAATTTCCTTCTTAAATTCAGCCACCATAAAAGGTGATGGTGTGGTGGTTAGAAAAAAATACTGCAGAAACATGTTTTCTTGGAGGACCTCAATAAAATTCTCAGAGTTAAGTGACATTCTAAATAGCAATGACTTTCAGTTCTGGGATTTCAAGTTGCTCAAGCAGCTCCTGGCAAGAAGTGCCTCACATAGTAGGTCTTCAAGAAATGTGTTGATGGTTAGGTCACATGATCTTTAAAATATAGCCTATAAGGTTTTAATTTAAAATTTTATTGCATACTTAGTTTTATCAAATAGGAGCATGGACTATTTCTATAATGAATTGCATTAGCTTTACAAAATCTACTAAACATACATGACAATGTAAATATACATATATATAAATAAAAAATATACATATTTATATATATTTATATGCTTGTTTATCTTAAACCAATGATAGGAAGAAACAAAAAGACCTTAACAATAAATTTAAAATTTATTTAGTGCTTACTATTTGTGTTGCAAGGTGGTAAGCTTGATACATGGATTATTACATTTAACACTCTCATCGGTCTAATGAGATAGGTATTATTTATGAAGAATATGAAAACCTATTTCTCAGGGTTATTTTTTATTACTGAACTAAAATGTTCTGTCATGATAATACCATCATGGTATGGTAACATATTCAAATCATTTGTGGTTTCACGAAATTACTCTTTTTTTCCCCCCTTTTCAACGCCATGTTTAGATGTGGGGGCTTATTTTCTTTTTGGAAACATGTTTTTTTGTCTGGCGATTTCTGCCCCCCCCACCCCATAAAGAAAAACAAATCTCTGAAACTTCTTTTAATATCACATTTTCAGCTTTGGTTTTAACAAGGTGAGTTCCACACCTGCTTTCGTCTGGCTTTTCAGTTCTGTGAAATAAACGGCGTAGTGTTGCATTACCTACTTCTTAAGAACTTAAAATGATCTACCATTTAAAAATACCAAGTGCCATAATTACTATCACAGTAAGAATTTGGAAATGCCAGAAAGTAAGCTCAGATTTTTATGTATTTTGTCAAGATTCAACACTCTGCTTCTGTCTTACTTTCTCCTTCAAAGTGACTGAGCTCCCTGCTAATCACTTCAATCTATGTTCTTCAATCCAACCTTTTTTTCAAAGAAATTTATTTCTTTGCAAGAACTCCCAGAGTGGTGTGAAATGTAAATTGATTCTAATGACACTCTGTTTCTTGGCAAATTCTTCCTAGATTGGTCGAGAACTTTCACAGATTACAAATTTTGAAATTATTCGAATTTTCTTTAATTCTAAATAAATGAAAATCTCTGTCTTGTACTCTCTTGCTCTTTTTATTTCATCAGAGTCTATAATTTGAAAATAGGAAGGAAATTAGATTTTGGCCTCCTATGAGATGATATTTCAGAGCTTATGGTATCCCTTGTAATATTAAGGACTTACTCTATTGAAGAAGAAATGACAACCCATTTTTCATCAGCCTTATTTCATGCCATTGCCTCATGGACGTGATCCAAGTCTCTATTTCTCTTGCGAAATCCCTAGCAAAAACACCAGCATGTGAAAACCATTGAGTCTTACCATGGAGGCACCATAGGAAACACAATGCTGAAACTATTTTGCCCTTTGGGTATATCGTCTCCTCACCACAGGGGACACTTTAGAAAATATTGAATTCGACATTCTCATAAAAGTGCTTGTTTGCGCTCTTGCTTAGAGAAAATATTATAGCAACTCATTTCTGAGACATGAAGAACCAGGGTGTTAGAACTGAAGCACATCCTTGATATGATTTAGATGATTGGAGGGACTAAATTGTTCCTCTGGAACTCACGCACATGGATAATTCGGCAGGCCAATGAAGAGGGGAGCCCGGTGGTTCCTGTCTTTTTCCCTCTGATTTCATGTTTGAAACATCAAACATGTTCATTTTTATGCTTGGCTTCTAGATGCAAGTGGATCAAAAACAAAATTTATATCTCATCTCTCAATTTCTGTTCAAAACCCAGGACTCTTCACAATCTCACACTCTTTTACTTACCCAGGCCAGTTGCTTTCCTTGCAAATAAGACCGTCACAATTATAAGTGTGAGCACTGAGCAAAAACTAAAATTATCTTGAATAACTTGGGCTTTGTAACCTTGAGCAAATTACATAGTTGCTTTAAATTTCTGTAAATTTCTGACTGATGGTCTGTAAATTGAGGATAATAATATTTATTGATATGATAGTTTGAAGAATTTAATGCACTAATTCATGGTCTGCATTTAACCCAATACATAGAAAATGTCAACAAATATTAAACATTACAGTCAAATTTATCCACAAAATAGCTTGCAAATGTTTACAGATGTAAGTGAAGATGTATGGTTTTTTTTATTTGCAACATAGTGATTTTCAGAAACCAATAATGTTCAAATTCTTATTTAATTTTTTTTAAAGCTAGGCACTTTGGTGTTCACCTGTAATCCAAGATACTCTGAAGACTGAGGCAGGAGGATCACAATTTGAGATCCATCTGAGAAAATTAGTGAGGCCCTGTCTCAAAACTAAATATAAAAAGGGTCAGGGGATTTAACTCAGTGGTAGAGCTCTTGGCTAGCATGTTTTAGGCTCTGGGTTTATTCACTAGTACCCAAAATCAAAAAATAAAATTTTTTAGTATTTAAAGGCTGTGTTATCTCAGTGGCTAAAGTGTTTGCCTGGCATATGTGAGTCCCTGGGTTCAATTACTAGCATGGAAATTAATTATTGTTATTATTATCATTATTATTATTATTAATTATATTCTGGGGCTCAAACTCACAGCCTTGCACATACTAAGCCAAGTACTCTGATACTCAGCTATATCCTCAGCTGCTAAAATTTTAAATTCTTATGTAAATATCATATTGAAGATACATGTAGATAAGCGAATCATGTGTTACATTGATAGTTTTTAATTAAATAAATCATTTTCTTTTAGATTAAATTCATCTCCACATCACTGCTAAGGAAAAATCATAGAGCTATATGCCTAATTTTTTTTTTTTTTTTGGTTGTAGTGGTGTTCCTGGAAGCCTTTCTACCTCCAGGCTACATTTCCAGACCTATTTTATACTTTTTTATTTTTTGAAACAGGGTCTCTTAAGCCAACGCAGCTGGCTTCGAACCTGCGCCTTCGAACCATTCTGTAGGCTTTTTCTTTAGGTTCTTGATGGTTTCCTTTGATGAGAAGAAACTCTTTAGTTTGATGCCATCCCACTTGTTAATTCTTGCTTTAATTTCCTGCGCTTTGGAGGTCTTGTTGAGAAAGTTACTGCTTGTGCCTATATGTTGGAGTGTTGAGCCTATGATCTACTCGAATAACTTCACAGCCTCTGGTCTAATTTCTACAATTGGATAGCAAGTTCTCCTAGCACCATTTGTTGAAGAGGCTGTCTTTTCTCCAGCATATGAATTTGCCCCTTTGTCAAAGATTAATTGACTATAGGTGTGTGGGTTTGTTTCTGTATCTTATATTCTGTTCCACTGGTCAGTATGCCTGTTGTTATGCCAATACCATGCTGTTTTTTACTACTATTGCTCTATAGGATAATTTAAAGTCTGGAATTGTGATGCCTCCAGCAAATCAAAACTATGCTGAGATTCCATCTAACCCACATCAGAGTGGCAAGCAAAAAGAAATCAAATAACAAATACTGGCGAGGATGTGGGGAAAGAGGAACTCTTTTACACTGTTGGTGGGAGTGCAAACTAGTTCAGCCACTATGGAGATCTGTGTGGAGATTCCTTAGAAAACAGGGAATAGATCCACCATATGATCCAGCTCTACCACTCCAGGGTATTTTTCCAAAGGGGTTGAAATCAAAGAACTACAGTAACATATGCATACCCATGTTCATAGTAGCATAATTTTTAATAGCCAAAATATGGAACTAACTCAGGTCTCCATCAACAGATGAATGGATTGCAAAATTAGGGGAAATACACACAATGGAATTCTGTATTCAGCTATAAAGAAGAATAAAATCATGCCATTCGCAAGGAGATGAAAAGATCTGGAGAACATTATGTTACATGAGATCAACCAAGCACAGAAAGAGAAGAGACATACATCTTCTCTAATATGCCCAAACTAGGGAGAATTGGGGATAGCAGAGGGACTCCAGATGATGGAAGGGAAATCTCAGCAAAGCTAGAATGGAAGAATAGGAGAGGAAGAAGGCTGAGGTTGATTAATGGAGGAGCTACATCTGAATATGTGTAAAAGAATGAATATAGCATGGTTAACCTGGACACTCATTTTTAGGAGGGGGGAGGGAAAAGGGGGGGAGAAGGCACCAAGCAAATTCTAAATGTATACCATTTTCAGTATGTTCCACATATAATTAAAATAAAAAAATAAATTCTACATAACGTATGAAAAAAAAAATAAACACACCTTTGTAACAAACCAGCCTGGTCAAGAAATAGCACATAAGTGAGATCTCTCTTGTTTCCTTAGTCACTGGTTCTTTACTGATAATCACTATCTGCTATCTATCACCACTGATTGTGTGTCTACTTTGAAACTTTCTATAACTGGAATTTCTATGACTGGAATTTGTATTTCAGTTTAGACTGCACTCATAAGATTAATCCATATTATTAAGTGTATTAGTAGATATTCATTCTTGTTGCATGAACATATCACAAATTATTTTTCCATTGTAAAGGTGATGAATCTGTAGGTTGTTTTCTTTTGGTCTGTTAATGAATAAATCTGATATGAACACAGTTTTGTCCTTACATTTTGTGTTCATAAGCATGACTATTTGCTGAATATGAGCCTAGGGTACAATTGTTGAATTTAATTATTTATGTATATTTAAAATCACTATTTGGTTATACGAAAGAAGAAAATTCTGCCATATATAAACATGATGAATATTATGCTAAGATTAGCCAGATGCAGAAAGTTATCTACTATGTGAGTGATACACTGATATGGAGAATCTTAAAAGGTCAATTTACCACACACTTAATTCAAGCATTTGTGAGGCCGAGACAGGAGAATAGCAGATTCAAGGCAAGGCCAGTCTCGGCTACTTAATGAAAGCCTCAGTAACTGAGTGAGAACTTTTTTCAAAATTACAAAACTAAATAAACAAAATGGGGTTGGGACTGTAGCTCAGAAGTAGAATGCCCCTGGGGTCAATCCCCAGTGCAGAAAAAAGTCAACTCAAAGTTTGCTAAAGATTAAGGTAGAGAAGATGGGTTAAAATGGAGAGATGATGGTCAAAGAGTACAAACTCAGTTTTAAGATGAATAAGTTCTGATGATCTAATACACAGTTTGGTAGCAATAGTTAATAGTGTATTGTGTATTAAGATTAGGAGAGTATGTTTCTTAAGCATTCTGGAGTTGCGCACACACACACACACACACACACACTTTGTAAGGTTATAGGTATACGTATTAACTAACTTGATTGTGTTCACAATGTACACATGTTTAAAATAATCACCTTATACACTTTAAACTTATCTAATTTTTCTTTGTAAATTAGATGTCAATTCAACTGGCAAGATGGGTGTGGTAGTGTATGCCTTTAATCCAAGCTACTCAGGAGGCTGAGGCAGGAGAATCACAAGTTTGAGTCCAGCCTCGAAAACTTAAGCATGCCCCTTTCTCAAAATAAAATAAAAGCCAGGCGTGGTGGCACATGCTTGTAATCTCAGCATTGGAAGGCTGAGACAGGAGGCTCATGGTTCATGGCAGCTACTTATAAGGCCCTTTGCAACTTATTGAGACCCTGGTTCGGAGGTAGAATGCCCCTAGGTTCCATCCCCAGTACCGCAAAAAAAAAAAAAAAAAAAAAAAAAAAAAAAAAAAAAAAAAAAAAGTTGAGGTACAGCTCAGTGATAGAGCACTGCAAGGTCTTGACTTTGACTCCCAGTACCAAAATGCAGAACAAAACAAAACAAAAATGAAACTGGACAGAAAAAAGGTCAGTACAAGCTTACCCAGACTAAAATGTAGAAATCAGCAGTCTGTGTTTTGGAAGCTATAGAACAGTTGCTGACAGAATTCAGTTCCTTGCACTATGGAATTGAGGACCCCATTTTCCTGCTGCTGTAACATGAGGATTTATCTCAGCCGGGAGAGGCAACCATGTTCCTTGGATAACGACCCTTATCATCTTCAAAGCAGTTACAGCAGGCCCGGACACTGTCTTGTCTCATCTTTCTGACCTGTTCTTCTGCCTTCCTATTCTTCTTTGAAGACGCTTATGATTAGATTCTACCCACCCATACCACCCAAGGGTAATCTTTTCCTTTAAAGGCCCTTAAACTTAGTTACATCTGTGATGACTCTTTAAGGAACCATAACCACATGGCATGCCTGCATCAGGGCATGAGCATCCTTAGGTCATTATGCTGATTTCTATTATCATGCCTTTTTTAAAGATCTACAAGAGTGGTGGCACACACTTGTAATCCTAGAATTTGGAAGGCTGAGACAGGAGGATCGCAGTTCACAGACAGCCTTAGCTGCTTAGTGAGGTCTTTTGCAAATCAGTGAGACCCTGTTTCAAAGTAAAGAATAAAAATAGGGCTGGGACTATAGCTCAGAGGTAGAATGCCCCTGGGTTCCATCCCCAGTACAGAAAAAAATAAAAAAAAGGTCTTAACAGCAGTAAAAATATGTCTTAGGTCTTGATAAATTTGGGGCAACTTGGGGTTTGGGAAGGACAATATAAGAGCTTTTGAGAATCAGAAGCATGAAGGCTACAGACAAGTGAACTGTTCTCAGAGATGCAACAGAAACACTGAGCAATTTTGCTTGCTAAAAATTTAGTTACCTTGGCTATCCTAATCCTTTTGCTAAGAGATATCAAAATGTTCTCTATGGAAAATTTTTATGTCTAAAAATATTTCAAAATTCTCTATACATCTTTTCTTAAAAGTGTATGGGAAATCACATTTTGGAAATCAAGTTTAATTTTCCTTGGCTTCAATTAAAATATCAAAGAGGTTCATTTTCTATTTTTGATTGATTTTAATTGGCAGCAATTCTTATCACTTAAGTTTTATAGTTCTCTGATACTCCTCTTCCCTGCCAAATAAGTGAAAACTATATAACAAATTAAAACTCCTAAAGGAAAGTGCTGATGGTTAAGGGGTAAAATCCTGCTTTTCTTTTTTTTTTCCTCCATCAAGAGCTTCTGATCATTGCGGGGATATCAATTAAAAATTGTAACATAAAGAGCTGGGTGTGGTGTCGCTGGAGACAGGAGGATCATGCAGGTTCGAAGCCAGCTGTGCTGGCTAAAGAGACCCTGTTTCCAAATAAAAAAAGTATAAAAATAGGTCTGGGAGTGTAGCCTGGAAGTAGAAGGGTTTCCAAAAAAAAAAAAAAAGTAACATAAAGAGGAATAATTTAGATTTTAAAACATATTGTTAAAAACCAAGATATTCAATGAATTGACTTGTTTTAATAGAACTTATTAGTTTTAGTGAATTATATGCAACCATAAGAAACTCAATTTTATTTTGATATAAGTTAAAGAATTAGAGAATAAATCAGCCAAATCAAGTAGAAACATGAAAGGAAAGAAAAAAATCGTCTACAACCAGATAGGATGGAAACAAAAATAAATTAATATGGGGGGCACTTAACATGAGGCAAGATTAAAACCTTGGGTAGATTTGAAGAGAACAGAATCCATCATCACCAGAGAAAATAAAATAAATTGAGCAAGGAAAGAGAGAGATTGGATACAAAAGGTTTGAAATTCAGAAACAGAGGTTCCAGTGAGACCACACTTTTTCAGTTATGAGCTTGAATACAATTACCTCTGACATAGAAATTATTAAAGTTTGATTAGTGATTTAATCATTGGTCACAAAATTTCACTTTCTTACGTCTACTCAAAACTGTTCAAGGTAATCTTTAATAAAATGTTAAGGAAGGAATATTTTTACTACAGATGCTGAAATCAGAATAATACACAATTGAGACTCAGAATCCTTTTCATCAGTTGCAGCATTGATTTTTTTTAGTGCTGTTTTTATAAAAAAACTCTAGTGGATAATTTTGTCATGTTAATATTTTGTACATTTGGTGCTATTTTTCATTAGCAGTGCATCTCCTGCCCTTTAAAAGTTTATCTCTTCTTAGATATTTTTCAGTCATAAGACATAAGAGGGACCCATTGTATGTGAAGTAAATACTGTTCTCCAACTTGTCTAATAATTTTCCAATTGTGATTTTTTTTTTTTTTTTTTTGGTGGTACTGGAGATTCTGGAAACCCTCTACCTCTGGGTTATGCTCCCAGACATATTTTATATTTTTATTTGGAAACAGGGTCTCTTAAACCAGCGAGGCTGGCTTTGAACATGTGCGATCCTTCTGTCTCCACCTCCCAAGTGCGGGGATTACAAGTGTGCGCCACCATGCCTGGCTGCCAGATTGTGAATTTTCATATGTTAAAAATAAATTTTATGACTTGTGACAAATATACTTCAAAAATATGCAAAATAGAAAATTCCAGAGTGCATTTCATTTGGCAATAGTTGAGTTTTGTGAAAACTTTAGCATTATATATTTGATATGTAGGTGGATATTGTGTATTAGAGTGCACTTCTAATTGAGGATTGCATAAGTTTGATGGGGTTCTGGTAAAAAAAAAAAGCACTACAAGTTGGTAGTTTAGGCACCAGAAAATATATTTCCTAATAGATTTAAAGGGTATAAATCTGAAACCATTCTACCTCCAAGCTACACCCCCAGCCCTACTTTTTATTTTTTATTTTGAATGAGGGTTTCACTGAGTTGCAACAGGCTTCACTAAGTAGCTGAGGCTGTCTGTGAACTGTTATTCTCCTGTCTTAGTCTCACAAATGCTGAGATTACTTGTGTGCACCACCATGCCTGGCCCAATGTCATTCTTCACAGATATTTCAATCCTAAATTTTGTATGGAAAAATAAAAGATCCAGAATAACCAAAGCAATTTTCAGAAATAAGAACCATGCAGGAGGCATCATAATAGCTGATTTCAAATTATATTAGTTATGGTATTGTCACAAAAATAGATAAACAGACCAATGAAATAGAATAGAATATACAGAAACAAATCCACACATTTATAGCCAATTGATTTTTGACAAGGGTGTCAAAAACATATGTTGGAGAAAACACAGTCTGTTCAGCAAATTGTGTTGAGGAAACTAGTTATCCATTTTTAGAAAAAATTGAATTAAATTCCAAGATCTCATCCTGAACAAGAGTCAATTTAAGATGGATCAAAGACCTGGAAATTAGACCAGAAACTTTGAATATATGAGAGGAGAGCATAATTCCAATACCCCAACCTATAGGCACAGGTAGAAATTTCCTCAATAAGACCCCAAGGCACAAGAAATTAAAACATGGATCAATAAGTGGGATTGCATTAAATTAAAGTGCTTTTATGCAGTAAAGGAAAATATTAGGAGAGAGAGAGAGAGAGAGAGAGAGAGAGAGAGAGAGAGAGAGAGAGAGAGAGAGAGAGTCTATAGAATGGGAGATATATTTTCATCTACTCCGACAAAGGACTACTATCTAGAATATACAAAGAACTTACGAAATTTACCTCTAAAAATGAAATAACCCAATCAAAATATGGACATGTGAACTAAAGAGACACCTTACAAAAGAAGAAATGTAAATGGCTACTAAACATATGCAAAACTGTTCAACATCATTAGCAATCAGGGAGATGAAAATCAAAACCACACCGAGATTCCTTCTAACCCCAATTAGAATGGCAATCATCATGAAGTCAAAACAACACTAAATGCTGGTGAGGATGTGGGGAAATAGGAACTCTTCTACACTGTTTATGGGATTGCAAATCAGTGCCACTTCCATGGAGATCAGTGTGAAGATTCCTCAGAAAAATAGGAATGGATTCTCCATGTGATCCAGCCATATTACTTCTGGGTATCTTTACAAAGATATTGAAATCGTAATATGTTGATACATGTATATCAATTTTTATAGCAGCACAAATCACAATTGCCAAATTATGGAACTAATCTAGTTGTTCAACAACAAATGAATGGATTATAAATGATAAGTTATGCACGCAATGGCATTCTATTCAGCAATGATGAACAAAATTATGCCATTTGCAGGAAAAACCAATGGACCTAGAGAACATTATGTTAAGTAAGATGTATCTAGTCACAGAAAGTGAAGGGTCATATGTTTCCTCTCATATATGGAAGCTGTTGAATAATCAGAGTACAAGAAGGACTTTAGATAAAAGAGGAGAAACACGAGTGGAACAATGAAAGGAGTCTAGGGAAGGGTGGGGGAAATTTATGAAGGAAACACTTGCATCGATGTTATGTACACATATGAGAATACCAATGTGAGTCTCAACATCATGTATGAGAAAGAAGAGGTAGTGGTGAAGGAGCCGGAGAAATCTCACCAAGAGCTACATGCATTTGGCTCACTGTCACTCTGAACTACATTATTATGTGAGAGTACAATGCACCAATAAAAGTATATTAAAAATACATGCACACATCTCTTTGTATATTTTTTCTATATCCCAATTTACTTTCCCTCGCCCTTCCCACTTAGTTAGTGAAATTGGTAGCAACACCTACACAAAATCTTCCTTCTTCTCCCCCCTCTCTTCTCTATCCCCCTTCAACTACTCTACACATATCTCTCTGCATTATTTAAGATCCTGTATGTTTTCTATTTTCTGTAGAAGAATGAAATTAGATTCCTATGTCTCATCCAGCTCAAAGGTCAACTCAAGATGAAGCAAAGCCCTAGAAACTTTGCAATTACTAGAAGATACCATAGAACTTACTCTCCAACATATAGTCTCTGGTAGATACTTCCTCAGTAAGATTCCCAAAGCTTATGGTATAAAACAGAGTACCAGTATATGGGATGGTTTCAAATTAAACAGCTTCTGTACAGCAAAATAAACAATAAAGTCTAAAGAGAAAGCCTGCCAAATAGGAGAAAATTATCTTCCAGCCACTTCTTAGATGAGGACCAACATCTAGAATATATAAAGAACTAAAAAATTGTTAGAAAACCATATTACCTAATAACAATGGGCACTAGAACTGAAGAAACAACTCAAAGGAAGAAATACAATTGGGCAATGAATACATGAAAAAATGTTCAACATCACTAATAGGGAAATGCAAATCAAAACTACACAGAGATCCCTCCTAATTCCACTTAGAATGACAATCATCAAAAATAGAAACAATAATAATAATAAATGCTGGGGAGGCCGGGTATGGTGGCGCATGCTTGTAATCCCTGTGCTTGGGAGGCAGAGACAGGAGGATTGCACAGGTTAAGAGACCCTATTTCCAAATAAAAAACAGGTTAAGAGACCCTGTTTCCAAATAAAAAAATATAAAATAGGTCTGGGAGTGTAGCCTGGAGGTAGAAGGGGTTCCAGGTACCCCAGTACCAAAAAAAAGAAAAAAAAATGCGGGGAAGAATGTGGGAAAATAGAAATGCCTGTACTCTGTTAGTGGAATCATAAATAGTACAACTGTTATGGAAATCAGTTTAGAGATTCTTCAACAAACTAGCAATAGAACCACGATATGACCTAGCTATAATACTCCAGTATTTTTCCAAAAGAATTAAAATGATAATATTTTAGTGACAAATGCATACACGTATTTATGTAGCAAAATTCACTATAGCCAAATGATGGAACCAACCCAGGTGTCTACCAACTGATAAATAGATAAAGAAAATGTGGCATATACACACAAGAACTTCTATGCAACTGTAAAGAAAAGCAAAATTATGTAATTTGCAGGAAAATGGACATTTTCACTTTAACAAGATAAGTTTTAAGGACATCTTTCCCAAATAAGACCAAATCACATACCCAAGAAATTAAGACTTCAAAAACTCTTTGGAATACTCAGTTTAACCCAAAATATGGGTCATGGTCAAATAGATAAAAGGTTTTTCATAGACATTCCATGTCTACACCAAGCTCTGACCCCTAAAACTAAGCTGTTTAAAGTGGGCAAAATTGCATATTGATTTGAAGAAGCAGTATGGCATAAAGTACTGATTTGGGGTGGTCCTCTTTGACCCTCATAACCACAGGGAAATAATTTGTATGATTCTAATTATACTTCTTCTTATATACGGGGTTGACACACATCTCTCAAGATATTTAGAAAGTTAATAAGAAAGCTGAATAATAATTTTTAAGATCCTATTTATGTCCACCTAAGCCTAATTTTTATTGATTCTTAAAGGCATAGATAATGTCTTATGTAATACTTTAGCATATACTGCATAAATATAAATATTTTACTAATTATGATATAAACTCTAAGATTGAGAACTGGGAGAAAGTTATATAGATGGCAGGTATTTACAGCTGGCTGCTTGTATTTTTTCCTAATTCTTAATCACACCACTGTATGCAGTCATCAGCTTTCTGACAACCATCTTCTTAGCTGTCACTCACTTCCTCTACACAATCTAGTTGAAATTAAAATATTGACAGAAATAATTTTTTCATGGAAAGTGGAAAAGCTAATAGGGGTGGTGAAACTAGATTGGATTTTGCATTCATTGCCCCTGACAATACTCTGACAGTGTTTAGTTCACATTCTCAATTCATGCAGCAATACATTAAAATACAACATAAAGCAAGGATTTAAGCAGTGTGTAAGTTTAGTTCTTCTGATGGTCCTAAATATTCCTGAGAAGAAAACCAAACACATAAAAGCAAAAAAGGCTACTAAGCAGCATCTCATACTACAGTGACTCTATGAAACTAAAAGAGTGGCACAAGTAAAATTAAAATGTTATTCATCACGTTTAAAGTGCATAATGACAATGACAGCAATAAAAGAAGAAATAAAAAAATCGGAGCACTATTGAGAAAAATTCCAAAGTGCAATATTAAACATTGCTTAGGATGTGGGGAAAAAAAAGAACTCTTCTACACTATTAGTGGGAATATGAACTAATGCGACCACTCTGGAATTCAAAGTAGAGGTCCTTCATAAATCTGAAAATAGAGCTACCATATGAAACATCTACATCACTCCTTGGTATTTCTCCCAAGAATTAAAGTTAATGTAGCCATGCATGCATGCATGCATACCCATGTTTACTGCAGCACAATTCACATCAGCCAAAGTATGGAATCAGCCTCGGTCTGTCAATTGTTGAATATTTTTTTTATAAGTGATACCTATACAAAATGGAATTCTATCCAGCCAGAAAGAGAAATAAAATTATGTAATTTGCAAGATAATGAATAGAATTGAAGAACATCATATCAAGTGAGATTAGTCAGACTCAGAAAAATCAAATACTGTATGTTTTTTTCTCATATATAAAAGCTAGAAGGAACAAAAAAGAAAAACCAAAACACAATGAAGAAAAGGATATCATACATGTATAAGGAAGACCAGTGGGTAGAAGGTGAGGAAAGAGAGGAGAGTAAAGGGAGGTGTCAGGGATTTCAATTAATTAACTTATGTTACATGAATATACCATGTAGTCATAATAAAACTCACTACTCTGTCTAATTAATATGCAATAACAATTCAAAAAGCTTTAAAAATACCAATTACAAATTAGTTTTGAATGTCGTAATGAACCTAGAATATTTTTATTGAGAAGACTTAATTTACACAGTTCAACTCTGAAATTAGTTTTTTACTCAGCAAAGAATATTCAGAAACATAAAGAATTCTAAGTTTAAGTTTTAGAACATCCCAAGGAGGTTTGTTATTTTACTAAATACTTGATTTCCTACCCTTGAAGATTTTACAAGCTAATAAGTCTGTCACTAAATGGTTTAGATTTATTCCTCAAAAATATTAAGCAATGTTACCAGAGAGGTAGAACACTTGGATATACTTACAAGTTATTTCATTTTATAAATCAAATTCATATAATAAATGGATCAAAAAATCAAGGCAGTGAATTGAATTATGGTGAAAGGAAGCAGTGACAAAAGGAAGTATGGTGATTACAGAGTACATAGGTGACAGAATCAAATTCATTCAGGGAGCCACTTTTAAAACAGAAGCTAGAAAAATAATAAAATTGTTAACTTTGTGCTTATTCCAATGGAATTGGAGAGCACTTTCAGAGTTGAGTCACAAATGCCTATCATAAACCTTACCAATATGACTCTAACTTCACTTTCCTAAACCTCATCCCTGGCCATATTTCTCCCTACACTATAGAGGGTGCACATTTACGTTTTCTTATATTGGTTTGTTCTGACCCAGGAAAACCTTGCTCTTGTTTTCTTCTTTTCTTACAAATGTGTATTTATTCTTTAATACCCAGCTCTAAACTCATCTCCCCTTGTATAATTTCATAACCAATGTCACTGTACCATCTCTGAGAATCAGTCATTTCTTCAACAGTTGCTAACTCTACACACATTTATTTATGGCAACATTTATCCCATTGAATCATTTTAAGTTGTTTATGTGTGCCAACCTAAAGAATGTGGTCCTTAAATTCAAAGTTAATGAGTGTGTCTTAATAATACTTTTTATTACTAGAGCTAAGAATACATAATTTTATGGTAAAAATTTATTAACTTCATTGGTATTTTGCACTGGAGTAGTTGCAACAACATACCTTAGATCTATTTAAAAAATCGCAGATAATGACATCTGTCTGCAGACTCATTTTTAACTCCCGCTTAGTCCTGTTTCACTTGTGGGGTGATTTGGAAGACAGTAACAGTAACCACCATCATAACAATATTGGATTTCCTTATACATTTCATCTATTTCCTCTTACAGCAAAGTGCTGTTTCAAAGATATAGCAGCTCTCCTCTGCTGCTGAGCATTTTAGACCATTTTACCATTTTTGTTTTTATTCTTTAATACCCACCTATAAACTTATCTCCCCTTATATACTTTCATAACCAATGTCACTCTACCATTTCTGAAAATCAGTCATTTCTTCAACAGTTGCTAATTCCACATACCTTTCTTTCTTGCATCATGGATCCCATTGGATTATTGTAAGTTGTTTATGTGTGCCAACCTAAAAAATGTGGTCCTTAAATACAAGGAAAATGGCTGGGCTTGGTGGAGCACACTTTTAATCCCCGCGCTTGAGAGGTGGAAACAGGAGGATCGTGCAGGTTCGAAGCCAGCCTTGCTGGCTTAAGAGAGCCTGTTTCCAAATAAAAATATAAAAAATAGGTGTCTGGGAGTGTAGCCCAGAGGTAGAAGGGTTTTCAGTAACCCCAGAACCACACACATACACACACACACAAAAAAAAAAAAAATACAAGGAAAATGAGTGTGTCTTAGTAGTACTTTTTATTACTAGAGCTAAGAATAATACAAATTAAGTTTGTATTATTATGTTTTTGTCATTGTTGCTTCTAGGATGGCCAGCTGTGTCTCTGCTTTAAGGATGTATCAATACTAAGATACAGTCACTGAATTTTTTGTAGAAAAGGAGACTTCAGTTAAGTGACTTTTTAAAAAATATGAATAGGCTCAATGGAAATAAACAAAACATGATGAATTGCTTTGGTACTAGAAATGGTAGGAAAGATTCTAGCAACCTATGTCCAAAAGAGACAAGGAGAAGATACTGGTTTGGGAATCTAAAGGGGGCCACTTGTAGATGTACAGAACTGTGCTTAGAAAGAAGTTATGGTTGCAAGTATAAGAATATAATAATTATCAGCCAGGTGAGATTTATAATAAATCTCAGCTCAGAAACTGAGGCAGGAGAATCACAGGTTTGAGACCAACCTTAGCAACTTAGTCAGATTCTATTTCAAAGTAAAAAAAAAAAAAAAGAAAAGAAAAGGGCTGGGAGTATATCTCTGAGGTAAAATGGCCTAGGGTTCAACTCCAGTGATCCCGTCCCCCCCACCCCCACCCCTGAAAAAAAAATCAGAGATATAGCAGTGAGGGTATCCAGGAATTAAATACCTAAACTCATTTCTCATTTCTTCCTGACTTCTTTGCCTTTTGTTACGATGAGGAAATGTTACAGGGCCCTATTGGGCTCCCAAACTATAACAATGAGATGTAGCCTCAGGTTCTTGTTCTGAGCTATGTGTAGAAAACAATATCCCAAACTCCTATGAGCTTAGTCAATTTTTTATTACTACAAAGATGGAAATAGGAAAAAAGGTTAAGCATTGCATTAAAGGAAGAAACGCAGTGGAGTGACTTGGAAGGAGTGACCTGGAAATACGTCACTGAAGTCTATTGGATACAGGACCTTTTATAGCAAGCCTTCTGACCCGACTAGATCTGCCCCTTCCCTAGGGCAGGTCTTTTGATGTGGGATTCCTTCCTGTAGACTTTCCCTGTCTCCAGTACAGACCCCAAGCTTTTTGTAAATGTGTTAATTGATTACCAGAGTCTGGGATCTCTTGAAGGCTTATGGCATCCCCCCACATCCTTGAGGAAGTTTGTTTATCTTTAAAATGTAAAAGACCCTGGACTTCCTCTATTTTCTTGCTAATCACTCTTGGTGCCTGGAACTCTGCAGCCGATATGGGCACATTAATACATTTTGAAGCCCTTTCCCAATACTGGTACACCTTTGATTCACCAAACCAAGCAGAAAGTCAGAGAATAAGGTCATGCAAGTCAGAGTCTCAGAACACAAGAGGGATCTAGACAGGCGAATGGAGAATATCCAGGAAGAGCAGATACAAATTCATCCTTCATGCCTCAGCTCAGGATCTCTTCGATTCTCCCATCACACATCCCTTCTCTGGATGTGCAACTCTACAAACTGCTCTCATTTCAAAAAGTTTACCTAACACTACTGGGAGAATTATGTAAATATGAATAGTTTGGCTGAGCGGTGACTAAGGAGAGAAGGAAACCTGACCTCCATCTGCAAGCAGTGGTGGGAATGGAAATGATTTCCTCTGGGAACTCAGCTGGGATTACTGTTAAATCATTTGTATACTGTTAAATGAGTTGCGTGCTGGTGGGGCAAAGAGGTCTTGGAACTGTGTTTGCCGGCTTTCTCCCTACCTCCATTATTGTCTCCAAGTATTTGAAAGGTTGAAAAAACAGCAAGAGGAGGCTGTGATTCAAGGTGATGGAACCAGATGCAGTGAGGTAAAATCAGAAGAAAGATACTGGAAGTTAAAAGACGTGAAAGTCTTCATAGCAGAAGAAGTTAATCTTTTATTAAAATATTCCAAAGGAATAAGATATGGAGAAGGCTCTTCTTTTGCATATTTAATCTTACTGTGAGCAGAGCTCTAAAAACTTACTATGAAAATAATTTTTGTGGAGAAAAATATCACAGTTTATTTCTTTGCATATGTAACAAGGACACTTAACAAGATTAATAAACATTAGCAAGCTTCTCATTTAGGATATAACTAATTGATATTTACTTTGACTGTCTGAAATATAATTTTTGATACTAAACATTTTAAATCTCTGAAGATAAAAAATTCTTTTTCCCTTTAGGTAAAGTGCTGAATATGTCATTTTTAAAAAAAATCTAACTTAATAAACATTTTATGAAAAGGGGGTTTGGAATGAGTCTTGCTTTGAAGAAATATATTTAAAGCATTGTATAAGTCTTCCTATTAATATTTCAATTATATTAAAAATACATGTACATTTACTAAAACTAATATTTTGCCAGAATTTTCTGTCTGACATGATGAGTTCTTGTGGAAAATATTTATCTTATATTTGTTTTCCTACACACCCAGCATAGTTCTTTGAGTATAAATTATATAAATTATATTATAAATTATAGTATAATATTTATAAGTCGCTGTGGTGGCAAACGCTTGTAATCTCAGTACTTGGGAGGCTGAGACAGGAGGATCCAGGTTTGAGTCTAGTCTCAGCTACTTAGTGAGACTCTGCAACTTAGTGAGACCCTGTTTAAAAAAAAAAAAAAGAGCTGGGGTTATAGCTCAGAGGTAGACTACCCCTGGGTTGAATCCCCAGCACCACAAATAAATTATTAGACATATAATCATCATTATGATTTATTACTGATTATAAAGTTAGATGATGGCCTAAGAATTTTAAATGTCTTAGTCATTTTAAATCTCTTAAAAACGTGTCTCATAGACATTTCTATCTTTGTAAATGGGGAAACTGAAGCTGGATGGTGGGCTATTAAACCTACTTCATGTTAGGCAAACTGTTAGTAGTAGAGCCAGAATTCAAATCTAAGAAGCTGAATCCTCATCATATATATAATATATATATATACACACATATATATATATATATATGTATATATAATATATATATATATATAATATATATTATATATATATATAGTCATATCTTAAGATGGGGAAAAACATAAGGATTAATGAATGATAGAGTATCAAATGAGAATTTTTGTATGTTTTTTCATAAGAAAATATCATGAGAAACTTTATTTCTTAAAATGAATCTAGTGTCTTTTCTAAGGTTCAAATGAGGCAGACATAGGAAAATCGTGTTTTAACTTTTCAGCTTAATGCATTGTTTACTTAATATTTATTCAATCAGAAGCATATCATAACTATAAAGAAAACAGTTTATTTCCTTAATGCAATCGCTTTAAAATTTCCTCCTTTAAAAACCTTTCCTCAAACAAGATATTCTGTGGACATTTAATATGCAAAATATATTAAGGGATTTAAATGAATTTTACTTGTGATTCTGGGAAGGAAAGTAGTTTCTGGAAGAAGCACTGCTAGAAAGACCCAAACAAAAAGTGTCTTTCCCTGATGGCTATTCCCTTTCTTCTTCTTTTACCTGTCATGCCTGGCTGACAGGAACTTCACTAACCAGGTGGGGGTAATTCCTATAACAAAAAAAAAAATGCAAAATTTTAAGTGACTTAATATCTCATCACATAATTCAATATGAATGACAGGGTGTCCGGTTAAGAATTCTTGTATGTTTTTTTCATAAGAAAATATCATGAGAAACTTTATTTCTTAAAATGAATCTAGTGTCTTTTCTAAGGTTGTAGAGGGTAAAGGGATCTCTGCTTCACAAAGCTCTTTAGAGAGCCAAAGGAAGCACCACCGTTTTAAATACATGGTATTTAGTATCTCACCAGCAAATCAGAAAGAGAGAAAGCATGAAACACATCCATTATGAATTGTACCATGCAGGAGCCACAAGTCACTCTAGCTTAGATTTCATTGGTGATAACTGGTCATATGGCCCCACCCTGCTGCAATGGGGTATACACTCATAATTTTGATATGGCCAGGAGTAGAAAATGTGTTTGCTGAGCATCTCTGCCATAGGAGCTGAGCTGCAAATTGAAAGTGCTTTTGAATTCAGTATACTAGGACTAAACATGTGAAGGTGGATGGCTTCTGCTTTCAGAGAGCTTTCTGACTAAGAGTAGAATTTAGTTGAATAACTTAATATGAATTGAGGATAATAGTTTAACTTACCATTGGCTTGTGGTATGGGAGCAGGGTTCTAAGTGCTTTATAGGGATTATCTTCTTTAATCAATAAGATAATTAACATTATTCTCCCAATTTCATAAATGAGGAAGTTTAAGCAAAGAGTTAGTTTCCTAAAGATTCACAGCTATTAAGATGTGGAGCCAGAACTTCAACTCAGACTCTTTTACTTCAAACTTCACACTCTTTTCTTTTCTTCTCTTTTTTTCTTCCTCTTTTTTTCTTTTCTTTTCTTGTACTGGAAATTGAACCAAGGAGCATTCTACCTCCAATCTACACCCCCAGTTTATTTAATTTTTTTATTTTGAAAAAGATTCTCACTAAATTGCTGCGGTTCTTTTTAGGTTACTGAAGCTATTCTCCAGCCTTGGATCCATCTATTTCAGGCTCCCAAGACTGAGAATTAGAGATGCACACCATCATGCCTGGCTCAGACACCATGTTCTTTATCTGTCTGTGGCTTTACTCAGAAGCAAAGGCTGACTGCATGGTAATATTTTTGTGTTAAGATTCGAAAAAGAGAGAGAGAAAAATATATATATATATATTTGGTGGTATCTGGGTTCCTGGAAACCCTTCTACCTCCGGGTTACACTCCTAGGCCTACTATATATATGCTATATATAATATTACATATATATATATATATATATATATATATATATATATATATATATTAATTTGGAAACAAGGTCTCTTAAGCCAGCAAGGCTGGCTTCGAACCTGCACGATCCTCCTGTCTCCACCTCCCAAGCGCGGGAATTACAAGCATGCACCACCACGCCTGGCAAGAGATAATATTTTGAAAATTGTTTTAAAAGGGATGGGCCACTTGACAAGAGAAAAAATTAATGTGAATGGGAGTTCTTCCAAAGCCATGAGGCAACTTTTAAGTTCAAAGGCAGAGGCCAAAGAAAGGAGTAAAAGGAGCCTGAAAAAGGCCAGGTGCCTGGAGTGAGGTCGTGGGCGTAGGTTATTTGTTCCCACATACCTTCTGATAGGTTTCAGTCTATGGTCCTTTATCTTTATCTCTCCATCAATATATTCTTTCGTTAGCTTCCCTTAGGTAAAATCCAGATCGAAAGTAGCTTCACAATGTGCTGGACAAGCTTCAAACAGGAGTCAGGGATCCGTGGGTTTTCTGGCTCTGACACTCATCCTTTTTGGATATAAGGCAAAACTCTGGGTCTCTTCCCATGTAAGAGAATAAAAAGTCTGAGTCACATAATTTCTACAGCTCCTTTTCTAATCTTATGGTTCTTCAAAATGTCTGAAATTCTGAGATCTTAATGCCTCGTGTTTTTTTAATGCTTCATTTGCTATGTTTTTGGGCAACTTCATGCTGTGTGCCAAATTAGTTTTAAGATATAAATGTTTATGTTTATTCTGTATATGTAGATGTAGATGTGTTTCCACTCTGAGCTTAAATATTTTGATATAAGCCAAATCTTGTTATACCATTAACCTTTCTCTTTACACATTTCATTGACCTTCTGTTTTGCTTGCAGAGCAAGGTTTTCGCAGTTGTAATTTGGCAATAGGATCATGGAAAATTTTAGGATATGATGGCCTCCATAGGAAACATGAGTGGGAGTGTGTTTTCCTAAAGTTAACAGAAGCAATTTAAAAAACCAGACTCTGACAATAAAGTTAAGAAATGACACGTTTTATTAATGAAAGGTTCTGTGACTATTTTAGTAGATGAAAATTAGAAATAAAATTAGTTAGACCTCGACTGTAAAAAGCAAATGCTATTTCATCTATTTTTCTGTAGTTAAGAAACAGAACTGTTTTATCTATTAAATTAAGCTAGGGCATGCTATCATCAACCTAAACTACAAAAATAAGTGTATGAAAACTTCAGGCATTTTGATCTCAGCATGATGATACCCCCTGTGTGGTTTTATAATTCTCAATTAAAATGAGTAATTTAGTGAAAGAACACATCCCAAGAGAGAGGATGCCAAGAAGGAATTCTAATGTTAAAGAAATATTTTTCCAAGTTAATGATTAGTGAGGCTTCAAACATACCTATGACTATATTCTTTGATTTTCATTTACTTTAGGAGTACTAAGTATGAAGCCAGAAACAATTTTAAAAGGGTTGTTACTGTTTTGCTAATTTTATTTTTTCTATTAAAATTATCCTATATGAAAAGCACATCTTTTGATTGTCTATATTATTATTAAAAGTATATGTATTACTAAATCCATAGGAGCTATAAGCTTTTAACTCCATATATTGTATTTGTGTTCATGTATTTTTCTACCATTTTGCTAGGATTTAATACAAGTATCCAATTTATTTCTCAGAATAATCATATATTGTTCAAGTAGGTAAGGTAAGTTGGCTAAAGTCATATAGGTTGTAAGTGTTCAGGATTTTATTTATTTTATTTTATTTTATTATTGTGGTACTGGGGGTGGAACCCAGGGGCTTTTCGACCTCTGGGCTATACTCCCACACATTTTTTATACTTTATTTGGAAACTGTCTCACTAAATTGCTGAGAGTCTCATTAAGTAGCTGAGGCTGGCTTCGAATTTGTGCAATCCTCCTGTCTCAGCTTCCCAAGTGCTGGGATCACAAGCACTCACCACCATGCCTGGCAGTGTTCAGGATTTTAATAAAATTTTTAAAAAGTGATTTCTCTCTCTCTCTCTCTCTCTCTCTCTCTCTCTCTCTCTCTCTTTATATATATATATGAAATGTCTAAGGCATGGTCTCATTTACGTTTTTATGTCCTTGATTGATGGTATTTTACAACTCAAATATTTTTGAGTGTGTAGATAAAGAATCAAGGTTAAATGGATCAAATATATTGTTGGTTTTAAAGAATACTTCATGGGACCTGCTCTTTACTTGATAGGAAGACTGGACCTTCTTCTCCAGTCTTCCTGGTAAGTATATTTCTTGTGCTTTAGGTGTCTGGGTCCTGCATCAAAGCTCTTGCTTAAAATGCAGCAATTCTCAAGTTCCATCTGTAGTGAGTACAGACCGTTCCCAAAGAGCAAGCAGATGTATGTTCGTTCAAATATGTGGAAGCTAGAGAGCTATTTAGCAGAAAAAGCAACATCAGATAGATGAGTAGAGACTCCAGGGGAGTGACCGAGGGTGATTAGGGAAGGGATGAAGTCATAAAGAAATAATAGAAATAATGCTCAGAACATATACAAAATTGTCAATTCCAATCTCAAAGACTTGCAGGGCAAGGGTGGGGAGGGCCTGGCAGGGAGGGTAGCAAGTATGTGCATATGTTTTTTTCTAATACTCTGTACCCTGATATGATGTAAAATTACTATGCACCCAATTAAAAAAAATCTAAAGTGAGAATGTCTAGTTATAAAATAAAAATAAATGCTATTTGAAAAAAAAATACAGCAATTCTCCTGAAAGAATACATTCGTTATCGTATTAACAATAACACTTTAGTCTGAATTGCTTTTTAGATATTGTCTCCAAAAAGAGTCCCAAAGGCATGGAATGTAGGCCCAAGGAGAGCAGTGAGTTGAAAATTTCACAGAACTGAGAATCCATGAAAGTGATTAAGAGTGAGCCAAGATGGGTTTCTCTCAACACAACTAGCAAATACAGCATCTATCTCTAGATTAATAAAAGGTTCTTTCTCTAAGGGTGAATTACAAAATGGCATCCATTTTGTGTAGCTGAATTAGAAAAGTGCCTCTTCCCCAAACTGATGTTGTCTTTAGTTGGGGCACAAGAGTTGATGAGGGCAGGGAGATTGGACTTTAGCCCCACCTGCTTTGCCTTGGCTAAATACCATTTGCTGAAACTGCAAACTTTACTTTGGAATCCATAGAATTTTTTTTTTTTAGGGAGTCAATGGATTGCATGAAATGATTGGGTCTCAGAAAGGAGGAGAAAATTATACTCTTGTAGAATAGAGAGCCAATTTTACATAAGAATTATCTTTACTTTGGGGGGTAAAGAAATATGGAAACTTTATACTCTTAAAGATTCCGCCATATAGCATAGGAACTGGGGTTATAGCATAGGAACTTGACAGAATAAAAGCTATTTAAAAACGTTGTCAGAATGCCCTTCCCTTTGGTAAGGAACCTAGAAAAAGGATTCTGGTGTTTTAAGTATGCACTAGATGGATATCAATCGTGGAGTTCTACCTAATCTCCAGGGAATACTATAGCAAATGATTTCCCAGAAAAAAGTTCCATGTTTCACTTTAGCTACAAGGCTGGTATGATTTCAGAACTTGTTAATAACATTACATACTGATCTCTTTTTAAAATTTTTTGTGGTACTGGGGATGAAACCCAGGGGCATTCTACCTTTGATCTCATCCCCAGCCCAATTTTTTTTTCTTTATTTTTTTTTCCTTCTTTTTTTTTTTTTAATTGGTGCACTGTATTCATACATCATAGTGGGATACAAACTTTTGTAGACATACATGCACACATCGCCCAGTCAGCCCCCACCCGACCCCCACCCCATTCCCTCCCCATCACTCCTTCTCATGCTTGGCTTAGTGGTTGACATCTAGTATTATAGGAATTTATCCAAAATTAAAAATGATAATCTCACATAACAGTTTCATTTGTCTGATACCAAGCTTTTGATGACTTAAAGATAACATTTCAATATTTCTTTTTGCTTTCTTCCTTACCAGAGAATATTTTTTTTCTATTTTTTTTAGGTGAAACTATCATATTTTTCTTTATTTTGAGACAGGGTCTCCCTGAGTTGCAAAGGACCTCACTAAGTAGCTGAGGCTGTCTGTTAACCTGCAACCCTCCTATCCCAGCCTTCTAAGTACAGGGATTACAAGTGTGTGCCACAACTTTCAGCTACATTCTGATCTCTTATACAAGTATTTTATACTATTGGTGGCAGTCATAAGTATAAATAATATATTTTGCTACATAAAAATTTGGAAACCTAAAAATACTGAAAGGACAACAGAAATTAATTTATAATTCTATTAAGTGATAAAAGCTCATCTGAGACTTATGTAGACTTGGTTGGTGTCTGTCATTGTCTTTATCCTTATTTTATTAAAATCAAGAACTATATAAGTGACATATGTTTATTCCTATAACAAAATTGCATGGCAGATCCAGGTTGTGAATCTTTGACCCCAACTTCATTTATCTAGATGCATGTTTCTTGGCCCTTGCTACCCATGCATTCAGACAAATCTTCACAATAGTTATTCTTGATAACTGATTTGTTAACAAAAACTTGATTTTTATTACCTTAAACAACATATCTATAACAAAATGATTTTGGTAAATTGTTTTGATGTTTTTCCCTAAAAGAATGTTTAATAATGCCCTTCTTCAATGCATAGAAATAAAACAGTCTGTTGGTATGCACACAGCTTTGTTTATTTTATTTTATATTTATGGCACTGGAGATTGAACTCAGGGGCATTGTACCTATGAGTGACACCCTCAGCCCTATTTTATTTTTTTTTAGTTTGAAACAGGGTCTGGCTAAGTTACTGAGAAGGGCTTTGCTAAGTTGCTGAGACTCTCCTGGAACTCACAATCCTCCTGTCTCAGCTTCCCAAGTAGTGAGATTATAGACCTGTGCCACCTTACCCAGCCAGCTTCATTTATTTGAAGGAATTAATTTCAATTTGCAAATAAAATAAATATTGAAAGCCCTGACCTGAGAGGCCTTGTCACAATCACTTTGACAAAATTTTGGCATTTTATAAGAAAGTATTTAGACTAAAGTTAACCGTGGTAGTATATAGGAATATATATGTTCATAGCAGAAGGTAGGATGAAAAAGAAAATGGGTAGAATAATCAGACTTCAAAGGCTGGTAGGAAGAATAACATTTAAAAATTTTTCATTCATTGTTCTCTGGCATCTGTACTGTATGCAAATGAAAAGGTCAAAATAAGCATGAATTTTGTTTTAATTAGCTTTCTAAGATTTGTCTACCATTTAGCTGCCCCCTCCCACCTTCATCTGTTATTTTGTTCATTTTAGGGCCATAAATATTATTAATCCACAGAGATTTCTTTCTGCTTCTTTTAGTTAATTAAAGATACTCTAGAATTTATCTTATGCTAGCACCAGGAGGGCACAAAAAGTGAAATATTATATTGCTAGATAGTTCATTCATTAGCATAAAATAATCAGTGGGATTGCATACTGGAGTTTCAAACACCCCTGCCAGATTTTTTTTTTTTTTTTTTTTTGGAGGACAAATGCAGTCAACAGAAGAAAATAAAAGGGAGAAAGGGAAGCAAAGAAAAGTAAAAAATTAGGGAGAGAGGAAACAATGAATAAGTAGATTAGATATATTAAGAGGTGGTATAACTAGACTCTAACATGGAAATAAACTGCAATCATTCCCTTCCCAGATATCATTAGTAATAGATTCAATGGCAAAGTCTTCCTTCATCTGCTTCAAGCTGTGTGGCTCAGTTGGGAGAAGAAGGGGGCAGCAGGGCAGCTGTCAAAGAAAGACAAAAACTCACTAAAATGATATTCTTATAATTATTTTATTTTATATTAATGGCTTTATTACAAAAAGAAACTATGATGTAAACTTCATGTATCATTCACTTACAGCATTTTACACCAAACCAAGCAGAACCCAAGAACAGACAGCTCCACTATTTATATTCCTCCAAGGGAAGCTCATCCTGCCCTCTTTTTCCACCCTCAGTGTTTTTCTTCCTTCAGGGAGAGATTCTATATCAGTGTTTCATTTCTCCTCTGGGTGGACTTAAAGGCCAGACACATTGATTATTAATCATTATATTGGGGTTTCTCTCTTTCTTGACCAATGACACAATCCACAGAGCACGATAGGTGTACTGTAACTGACATCTGTACTGAAAAAAAGTCAGGTTATGGCATATATATCTGCACTAATAAAAAAAGCCATCTTTCAAATCCTTCTTTTGTAAGTCTTTCTAAAGAGATCACTGTGTTGCGAATGCATAGGTACTGAGCCATAAATCCAGTAACAGAGACACATCTGAAAGCCCAATTTGGGACATTCTTTACGGGGACTCTTGGGACGCTGCAGACTTAACTAGAGTCACTTACTCTTTCTCTAAACTGTGCTGCCGAGGAATACCAGGGAGCAAACTTGCTGCACGTCTCTCTCAGCACTCTCAGTTGGCTGTAATCTTCTAGTTCACTTCATATTGGCACATGCTGTTATTTGTGTAAATTTTTCAACTGAAAATTATTTTGCCATTCATGCTTTATGAAGTTTGTTGATTTTATAATGTCAGGGTATATTTGAAGCGCGTTTGTGACTGTCAAGCTATAGTTTTATGTAATATGACATGAATTCTCACAAGTTGCAGAACAGTAGCAATGTACCATAATGGTGAAGAACATAAATTCTCCTCTCCCCTTGCCCATTGGTTCTAGGAATTAAACCCAGGGACATTCTACCAGCCTTTTAAAATTAATTATTATTTAATTTATTCATTCCTTTATTTAGATTTGAAACAGATTCTACGTTGCTGAAGCTGTCCTTGAACTGCAAATCCTCTTGTCTCAGTCTCTTAATCAGTACTGTGATTAAATGCATGTGCCACCATGCTTGGCTGCATGGATTATTTTGTGTAGGCTGAACATTGTCTGAATCTCAGCTTTCTGCCTAAATGTGTTAATGTGGGCTAGTTTCTTGACTTTTCAAAAGTTCAGATTTACAAACTATGAACTAGAGGTAATAATAATACAAATCTAAAGCTCAGAGCTTGCATGTAGCCCAAGATCTGCTATCTAGTAAGTCTTCCATATATTGGAGCTATTATCATAATGGTGATTATAACCAAATTAGAACTCTATACAGAGTGAAGCAGTTCACTGTGTGTTTTTATAATTATTATGCTGAAACTAGGCGTACACCAGGACTATCCTGGGCGCAATGGAATTTGTAGCCAGCGTGATGATTGTAGGCAGCTAATAATCTAAGTATCAGTGTGGGGAAATTAGATATTGAATTACTCATTTAAGATCCAATGTCAAGAGAAACATAGTGAGCAGAGTAAAAAACCAGGAGGCTGGTTTTTTGTTTGTTTGTTTGTTTTTGCCTGTTTTTTTTTAACCTGTTTCCAGAATAGTATCGGCTTATTATCATGCCTTTTAGTTTTTCCCGTGAATGTATACACATAGCCCCTCCTTTAGTTCCACCATTCTGACTGTAAAGGACAATATGGATTTATGCTGAGCGACCTCTTGGAAGTTTTCTTTCTTTGCTGAAAAATTATGGGGAAGCAACACTTGATTTATTCCTTTAGTTTTGAACTGTGTTGCCAATAAGTGAATTGGCTCATGGTAATCACAGTATTCACTTCTATTAAATGATCATCAATTGAGTTATTTGCCTTTTTGTATGTAATTTATTATGGTCAACTTTTCTCTTTCAATTAAAAAGCTGAAGTATATAATTTACTTGTTTCAAGGGATTACAAATAAGGGAACTAGAATTCTAAATGATTATCATGAAGATTCAATCATTTGAAAATGTTTGTTTCTTTATATTTTACTGACAACACATGATTAAAATTATTTTCTTGTTTGCAATAAAATCATTTCCTTATGCAAAATCTACCTTAGAGAAAGGAAAAGATAAAACATATGAGAAAACACATTTTGCCTAATGATTTTCTTTCAGGAAAAATATTGCTATCATAATCCTTTTTAATTAAATAAGAATTTAGCACGTTTGCATGTGTGTTCTTAATGTCAGACTCTTTGGTTATCACACTTACACCTCTGTTATTAATGCTAGCCATGGTTTGCAGATGAGGAAAAGCTAGTTATCAATGAATAATTCAGATTCTATAACTGTCAGACCTCATTATTTTAAATAGGGCCTGGTAGTTCCAGTTGTAACCAGCTAATTGCCTCGTTTAAACTTAAACTGTTAGACTATTGCACATAATTCTCAAATTTAAAAAAAAACTTTAAATACATTTTAAAATTGCTGTAATACATAGAGCAATTTGCTTTAAATCAATCTAGAAGAAAAGGCATTCTGCTTAAGATGTGTTCAAATAATAATTAAAATTTATTTTAAACCTCTAGCTGTCTTAAAATGCTTACTTAACACGATATAAACAAAATGTTTCTAATGTGTAAAAAAATAAAACGAGGAGACTGAATAATTCAGTTTAAAAACCAATCTCTTTTGTTTAAACATATTGCCAAATAAAGGTTCAAAACCAATTGATGGAAGGGGTCACCAAAGGTTATTGCTTTCACTTCTGGAATCCCTGGCACTTTGAATACTAAAACAACTATAAATTTACCCTTCACTTAAAGAATCTGTAAAGCCAATGTTGTAGTTATGAAAATGCTCTGCTCAGATCTGTTTTTAAGAGCTGATTCAAGGGGTATAGCTAACAGCTCCAGGGGCCATAGCTTCAGATCTGCCATGCCCCTTTCGGGCAGCTGCCAGCCCATGGCTGACATGGTGGAGTACTGGAGTCAGCCTATTTCTGCCCTGTGAGACTCCTGTGGTGGCAGTCTAGTTCTCTAGAACACCTCATTGGTTGCATTGATACTGTCTCAGAATTGTGATTCTTCTACCCAATTTCCCTTCTATATTTCTTTTGTCTTATTAGCGTCAGACCTGCCCTGTGGCTTGAAAGCTCTTCATATTTACCCCTGCTTGGTTTCACCTCTTTATCACCTATATGTATCTTCCCCAATGAATTTCTTGATCATCTAATTCTGTCGTGTCATTTGCTTCTCAGAAGACTCGAACTGACATAAGAATTTTGCAGTCCCTTTCTTTATGATTAAACAATTTTGTCAACAAATCCAGTCCTTGTATTTGGTTTGACTTTTTTCAGATATAATAAGCTTTGGAAGAGTATGTCTTCTTAATGATGAACATGTCTTTCATGCAGTGTTTGAGGGGCCCTCCTTTGTTATTTCCTTCCTTCATTCCTTTCTTGTTTTGTTTGTGGTAGTAGGGATTGAACGCAGGGGTGTTATACTTCTGAGCTAAACCATAGCCCTTTTATTTTTATTTGTCTTATCCAAGCACAGTGGCACATGCCTGTAATCCCAGAACTGGGGAGCCTGAGACAGGAAGATCACAGGTTCAAGGCCTGCCTCAGCAACTTAGCAAGACTGTTTCAAAACAAAAGATGAAAAGAACTGAGGTGTAGTTTTGAGGTACGATGCTCCTGGGTTCCATCCCCAGTATGAAAAAAAAAAGGAAGAAAGGAGGGAAGGAAGGAAGGAAGGAAGGAAGGAAGGAAGTCTTACTAATTTACCTCAAACCTGGAATCCTCTTGTCTTAGCCTCCCAAGTACTAGAATTATAGGTATGTGCCACTGCACCTGGCTATTGTAGGTTCACTCATAAGTTTGTGTTTGATATACGTAGAAATAGCATAACTTTCATGTTATGCATAAGCTGTCTACAATTTTGCCTTATTCTCAGATTGGGCAGTACCTACACCATCCAAAATCTGAAGTTTCTTGTGCTGTTCTAATGATGGGAAATGACAGCTGTGGGAAATTATATGAGCATTTGGAAATGAATTATTAAATTTTCAGCTAGTGTTAAAAGATGCTTTAAAATTTTAATATGAAAGTGTCATCAACATTGGGTTGTACTTTTTAAATGTATATTTGGAGCTTTTATTTTGCTTAACTGTCCCCCTGCATGAGCACTGAGACCTTGGGTTAGTCATAAACATTTTCTGGGTTTACATTTCCTCAGCAATGTACAGGGTGCTGGAATGGTGCAGGAGATGGAACCAGACCAATTCTAAGGCCACTTCCACCAATATGAGTCTCTGATGTAAGTGCATTTCACCCACATTTCATTCAAGCAACATGTTCTCTGTATATTTGGAGAGAACAGTTCTTTGTTATAAATAAAAATCCATAGTATCTGCAAAAGCACAGCACATGGGCCTGCCATAATTCATATTATTTTCTACAACGAAGTGAAAATGAACTTATTTTTCTCTGATTTTCATGTGAGACATTTTTATTTCCTTATTTTTGCACAAATAAGACTTTTACCCCAGACAACCTTAGCATTGTTAACACTATCCTAAGTTTTGAGAAAACAAAACTAATTATTTTACATTTACCAAACAACTTTTGAAATATTAAGGCTTCTTGGGCCATGCGTTCCCTTTTGTTACTGCGTAATCTCTGAGCAAGAACTAGATTTTGTCTGCTCTGTAAAATTCTGAAAGTATAATAGGCCACCATGAAATAATATAGTAAATATTTCCTCTTCATGAATTCTTATATTCTGACAGGTTTTCCCCCCAGAAAACCTAGTGAAGATGAAATATAGACACATACAATTAATGTCAGTTACAGTTCATAGAAACATACGCTTTTTTTCCATTGCAGTAACTGAACATTTAGGAACTGAAGGGTTTACCATCTGAAGCTATGTGTCAGCTTAGCTGTCTCAGATCAAGTTTCCTCTTTAAATATTGTATTCAGAAAGAAACCCACCTCAGTCTCTGAATCTCTGAATCTCATATTTGTGGCTTCACTTAGATACTATAATAAAAGGGGCACCTTGCTTGTCTATCTTGAAACACGACATTGACTCTTTGCTCAAATGACATGTGTCTTTAAGGAAACTTAAAGACATTATGTTTAAAAACTGACTGAATTCAACTAAAATATGTATATATTATATTATGTATATATATATATAAATATGTGTATATATATGTATATATACGGAGAGAGATCATAAATGTGCTACATTTAGAGTTTTAAATCATTATATAACTAATATATAAAGACTGTAAATACCATGCTCAAAGTTTATTACCTCTACATTGTGACTTAGGATCTTCTAGTAAGCATGTTATAAGCATTTAATTAATTTTGTTGCAGAATAACAAAAATGAATGCTTCTGGTTACTCTTTGTTTTTAATTTTGTTAAATCTGTTTTATAAATCCATATTTATAGCTTATAGCTTTGAGTAGAATGAGAAGACTTTGATCTGCAGAGATACAAGAAAGGAAGAAATAGGGTTATTAGGTAACTTTTAAAGGAAAGAAACATTGTGGGTGGTGGTATACATTTTACCACTGTTTAGCACTGAGAAGTTTCAGAGGTTTAAATGTTCTTTGTACACATGAATTAGATTCAAGTCACAGATTTCTGTGAAATCAATGGAGTCTGGTTGCAATGAGAATCCCAATGAACACCTTGCTTTCTACTACATTAAAAAAGTGAAAAACTCTCAGATTGGAATTTTGTAGAATGACTTCCTATGGTCACCGTTAACACCTGTTCTATGACAAATCCCTTTGATGACAAAACACCTGTTCTATGACAAAACACCTGTTCTATGACAAATTTGTTCTAAGACAAATCCCTTTCTCTGATTATAATATTGTGATGATTGGAAAGTCCCAGGAAGAAAGTAACTAGAATTTACTAAGGATTGAATCAGACTTTTGATGCAGTCTCTGTGGCTCTAACATATGGTACAGATGGAATGCAAGCTACACCTGAGCAATCGGCTATTCTTAGCATTTGGTTTTTAAGTTGGAATTTTAAAATAGACATTCATTAGCCAGGTGTGAATGTGTGTGTGTGTGTGTGTGTGTGTGTGTGTGTGTATGTGTGTGTGTGCACGCGCACAAATAGGGGAGCATGTGTGTGTATCTGAAGACAGTTTAGAAAATCATTATTTTCCACTATTTCACAGAATATGGAGGAGATTGCTTTCCTGTAGAAAATTGAGGAACATACCTCACTGTCATAATTATTAGTTACTGACTTTAAAGCTTCCTTAGTCAACACGAGGAGCAGATGGCTTATGGAGTGTTATAGTCAGCTTTGTTGTCACTGTGATCAGAGTACCTGACTTGAACAACTTAGAAGAGAAGAGGTTTATTTAGGATCATGGTTTCAGAAGTTCAGTCCACAGTTGGCTGGCTCCAAGTTAGAAACTATAGTGAAAAAAAAAAAACCCAAAAAAACACTTTCAACCATGGTGACCCAAAGCAAAGAGAATGAGAGCGGGAACAGAGACATATATAGTTCCCAAGACCATAAATGTATAGTCATATATATATGTGTGTGTATGATATATAGTCATATATATGTATATATATGTATGATACATAGTCATATATATAATATATAGTCATATACATGAGGATATATATATATAGTCTCCAGTGAACCACCTCCTCCAACCATGTCCTACCTCTAAACCTTGCTGCACTGGAGACATGCTTTCAACACATGAGCCTTTTGGAGGATATTCCAACCCCAACTCATAACATGGGAATATTTTTTCTTCTATCCTTTTCTAAATTAGAAAATTTTTTATTATAACCTTTTAAATAATAATCCTTTACATGTCCTCCAAACCAGAGCAGCAATGATGATGAATTCAGAAGTAATAAGTGCTAATAAGTGCCTAGCCACAAAAGAGACTAACCCTATTTGACCTTAACACCAAAAGAGTGCAACACTACTTGGCCATTGGCAATACCCAGCATTCTTGATATTTAATAATTCAACATTATATGCCCTGTTTTTCAATTTCAAAGCTTTGGTTTACTTGGAAACAAAATTTTAAATCTCTTTTGTATTGAATTAATACAGTAAAATAACCCATAATCAATTGTTCATGAACAAATGTCCTTTAAATCTGAGGTGCCATTCATGAGTGCTCAGATTCAACAGTAGAAGTGTTCTCCACCAGAGTAAAGCTGCTTGATAGACTGTGGCTGGCCCACATAAATGACCCCTTTAAGCTCTGTCTCAATTCATTAGCTCCTTTCTATTATTGTATCATCTAACAATAAGGTTTCTTTATTCTTTATTACAAAGGATAATGAATTTGTTACTCCTCATCATTCCAACAAGGTTCTAGTGTCTATAGGACTATATTTAGACATTTCCCCTTATTCTGTAATTGAGAATGCAACCATATGTAGAGCTCAGTCCCATTGCGTGACTTAAGGTGTATAAAATGAGTATTTTTGTTTCTGCAGCTCTCTAGTTTTAACTGTTGCATGGGATGGGATGTTATTACATTTTTGTTAATTTTATTTTTATAAGTTTTAGTTGTGATAAACTCAACTATACATGACTAGATAAGAAGATCATGTAATGAGCTTCCATGCATTCACCACCCATATTTTAGTTATCAGTCCATGATCAATCTTTCAAATTCTACTACTCAATATCCTGCCATCACTATTGTATTATTTTCACACAAATTCCCAATATCATATCATTTCTTAAAATGTATGGATTCTTTTTACATAATGGCATGAATACATTTATTTTTAAAATATACTTTTATGGGTGCATTGTAGTTTCACAGGGCACTAAGACATTTAAAAGAATAAAAATAATGTTTGGTTACAAACTTCCTTTGTTTCATACTTTTTTTCAGTTATTTTGTTCAGATATGAATTCACAAAAGTTCCATGGCATTTGGTTCCTCTTTCTAAAGTCATTTCAATAATTTCCTTTTTTAATTGCAATTTACTTATAGAAGATACAAGAGTTTTTACATACATACCAGATTTTGTTGATTACATTGCCCCAATATTGCTTAACATAATTCTTTATTTTAGTTTCATTTGACTCAACTTTAAAATTTACAAAAAAGCTATAAAAGTAATGTGGGATATTTTCTAGTGTATCTCATAGGAGAGCAAATTTTTTGTTATTTCTCTTTTTGGTCTAGATCTAGATATTATCAATCTGATCTGTCAGTTGTACAATCAGCTTTCCAATCAATGTTTTTTTATAACTGTTGTTGATCATTGTGTACTTCTGACAGTACATTCAGAGACTGTGCTAGTTTAATTTTCTAAAATTTCTACCCAAAAATCCTTATTTAAGTCCATGCAATATGTTCACTGAGACTAGGATGATAAAATCTGGAAAAGAGTGATATTTTCTAACATTTTGCTTCTTCTGAAAATGAGGAAATATGAGAGGATTTCCTGAATATTTATTTTTTGCCATTAGTTGATACTGCAAATATATTAATATACTTAATTTTAATACAAATGTCAACTGTATTAACATCTAAAAAAATACTATGACATGACTTTCTACCATGAAGGAAATTATTTATTTTAATTTCAAACCATGATATCTATTCTCTAGAAATAGAGCTAAGTAATAATCATTTGGTGCATGCTGCACAATTTTTCATCCATTATCTCTTCAGATCCTAATAGCAGGACCATGCCATAATCAAGAACAATACCATTCTTTCTCTTTCACAATGTGAAAATTGATTTTCAGACATCAGAAATTATTTTCCATTGTTATTCAACAAGTTCTTGGCAGAATTAGAATCAGATTTCAGGTTCCAGACTCTAAACCCAATATTTATTTTTACTGTGTAATACTTGAGTTATCTCTATATTCAGACTTCCTGGCTATTTGTTATTCATTAATACATATTGATAAACCAAAAAATAAGTATAAAACTGCCACTATGCTGAATACTACCAAATAAATATAATTATTTGAGATGCAAAGAATTTACTGTTGCTTATGATAATTTTTATGAAACCATTTCAAAGTAGAAACTACCAATTGTCTTTTTAATTGCTTCTTTTTTGCATTAGCATATTCTAAAACTTTTTTAATCTATAACATGTTAATAGATACAGGGAATAAAGACCAAAAATATTTTGTCTCTACTGGAGGGCTTCACAGCATGGTGCAAGAAAAGAAGATATGCAAATAATGATAGCATAGCATATTAAGATGATAAGTTTAAGGTTTAAAGACTGTCAATGTTGATTTGGCTCTAAATTCTTTCTTATTATTGTCATTATATCAAATGACTAAGTATTAGTTACTCAAAACATATAAGATACACTACAAATACAGTTAGTTGCTTTTTTCCAAATAATTATATTCATTTTAGGAGCTAAGACATGGCTAATGAATTGAGCCTTATGAATTGAGGATTTCGTGAAGTCTTATCAGTTAAAGAAATAACCTTCTCAGTTTGGTTACCACAAGTCCACTGCCTGATAGCTATTGTGTCTAGCAATAACATTAGCTGACGCCTTGCCACCTGAAAAGTTCAGGAATCAGACTAGGGAGATGTGGATCTCAGATTTGGTCTCCAGACCAGCCTCGAATAGGCCCAGGCTACCATTTATTCTTGGCTCTGAAAGATAAATACATTTTAAATCTAATAGGATTGAGTTAGTCTGTTTCTGGAGCAAAGTTCCTATAGCATCTCTGATAATAGTTGGCTGCCAAAATAAAGGATAAACATATAGTTCTTGAGGGGCTCCTCAGACACTGGAAAATTATTTCAATGACATTTTAAAAAGAGAATCAACCTACTTTACTGAAGGAAATTTCCTTCTTTATTTAGTAAAACCAGAAACAGATAACATTAAATGATACTATAAAATAAAACTAAGGGGAGAAAATAATAGAGACATGCTGTGAATACTAAAATATTGAACTAGTTGAATTTATTGTCATACATATCATTTCATTTTAAAAAGATTATTGCACCTTGGTGCTACTAAATTCAATTTGAACATCATAGAACCAAATGTATAAAGCTAGAAGACTTTTTACATATCATCTTTCCCTTTGAGTAAGTCCATTATTAAGATCTTTAAATTTCTTCATGTTCTATGATTTTTGCCATCAGTAAGAACTTATTGAACACTAATTGTGTCCATGAGTCTATGTCAATCATGTGGCAAGAATGAAAGAAGAAAAAAGCTGAGTTCAAAACTGGAGAAGCTAATAGAAAACCACGTAATGTGCGCACACTTCATGACAATGTAAAATAGACTTCACATGCAGCAGGAGCCAGACTTTTCCACCTTGCACAGGCACCCTGTGGAGAACACTGTGAAGGGAATGGGCTTGCCTCTTACCCAACTCAGAAGTATCAAGGATGTGGTTTCAGATATTACAGCTAATTTCCCTCTAAATTAGCAGGAAGACCTCTGCAAATGTTTTTGTCTTCATGATCTCATTTATTAGCATGATGCTTGAAGCTTTGCACTGAGATATGTGTTCCTTAGTGGTAGGGGCTTGAAAATATGAGAAACTTTTAGTATCCCACAGGAAGTGTATTTTCCATTTTGACCATTTATGGAAATATAGAATAAGAAGTGTATTTTAATTGGGATACACGTTTTCAAGCCACAAAGTATATTTTATACTGTGACTATTTTATACACACACACATACACACACACTCTCTCAAATACACACAAGCCCACAACTAATACAAAACTCCAAAAAAGTCATCTGTGTTACACTCGAATATTTTCTTTCCTTGATGATCCTACTTTATTTCAATTTATATATTTCATATCCTAGTTCATTTTAGATGCTAATTTCTATGGATTATTCCATGACGCACTTATGCATGTGGTTTCATAGACTGAGTAATTTTGTTTAAAAATTGTAGGATTGAGAAGATAACTATGGCACAAATCACCAACAAGATGAATCTACTTGATGCAAATAAGACGAGAAAATAAGAAGGGTGATGACATGCTCAAGCAGGGAGTCATTACATTAGAATTTAGTATGTTAATCAGGAGTTTTTTTTAGGAGGAAGTACATTGCTATGTCTAGTGCTTCATAAAAATATAGCTCCTCAGATAGAGGGGATACTAGGACTCATCCTGTGGCCTAAACTCTTCATTGAAAGACTTTTTTTTTTTTTTGTTTTGGTAATACCATCTTTGGGAGGAAACATCCCACCTTGCATGAAATAGCCATGGAAAAGGAAAACCTACTTGGACAGGTAATCTGCTCTATTATTTATTATCTTAAATTGTTTAAAGTTCTCTTAACTCTCTAATAAAAAAATCTGTTTTCTTGTTTTACCTATTCTTCTTCCCTCAATCTGTATTCTGCCACAATATTGAAAAAGTCCATCCTTTCATTTACACAAGGATCCTCCTCATCTCTTGGTTATATACCTTTAGTATCATCCATATTTCTGAAGTGCAAGATTAAAAATGTTAACAAGGTCAACAATGTTAAAAAGTAAGCAGAGATCATGAAGGAGATTAGAACATGGAAAAATCACAGAAGTAATGCCTGATACTTTTAATGACGCAGGTTGCATTTTATGGTCACTAGATAAAAATCCCCAGTGTTTATAAAATCAGGCATATTGTTTACTTAGTAAACCTTACCAACAAAATATTTATTGAGAACCCTTGGGAAAATGAAGCTCTGTAAACCGAAGGTATAACGTATTCCCAATGGCATATTCCCACATGTGAACCTTTTCTTACCAGAGAGTTCTTTAATTCATTTATGTTAATAACATCATTTTTATGAAAACTTAACAAAACAGTTCAATTCCTCTTGAAAAGACACCATCTCATATTTCTTAAAAATGTATTGTTTCCATCAAATTGATAGTTTTCTTAACTATTAATGGCTTAACTATAGTTAAGCCATTAATATAGTATTGTTAACCCATTTAGCTATAGCTTAGATACTATCTTTAGTACTATTTGTACAATGGAGTGATCGTTAATCTGAAATAGTCACCCTAAAATTTTTCTATAGTATAAACTTTAGCTATACAACACATAGGAGTAGCTAACTATAGTTTAAAATATTATTAGAAGCTGGGCATGGTGGCACATGCTTGTAATCCCTGTTCTTGGGAGGCGGAGACAGGAGGATTGCGCAGGTTTGAAGCCAGCCATGCTGGTTTAGGAGACCCTGTTTAAAAAAAAAATGTATGAAAATAGGTCTGGGAGTGTAGCCCAGAGGTAGAAGGGTTTCCAGGAACCCCAGTACCAATATATATATTCACAGGTGAGAAATGTTTTGTTTTAAAAATAAATGGATACATTTAAACTGTACTTGGTGCCCTCTTCCCCCCACCCCGTTTTCCCTCCCCCCAACAATGAGTGTCCAGGATAACCATGTTATATTCATACTTTTACACATATTCAGATGTAGCCCCTCATTAATCAAGTTCAGCCTTCTTCCTCTCCTATCCTTCCATTAAAACTTTGCTGAGATTTCCCTTCCATCATTTGGAGTCTCTCTGGTATCTCCAATGGTCCCTAGTTTGGGCTTATTAGAGGAAACATATGTCCCTTTTCTTTCAGTGCTTGGCTGATCTCACTTAACATAATGCTCTGCAGGACTTTCCATCTTCTTGTGAATGACATGATTTTGTTCTTCTTTATAGCTGAATAGAATTCCATTGTGTGTATTTCTCATAATTTTGCAATCCATTCATCTGTTGATGGGGACCTGGATTGGTTCCCTATTTTGGCTATTACAAATTGTGCTGCTAAGAACACAGATATGCAGATGTTGCTGTGGTTCTCTGATTTCAACCTCTTTGGAAAAATACCCAGGAGTGGTATAGCTGTATCATAAGGTGGATCTATTCCCAGTTTTCTTAGGAATCTCCACACAGATCTCCATAGTGGCTGACCTAGTTTTTACTCCCACCAACAGTGTAAAAGAGTTCCTCATTCCCCACATCCGCGCCAGCATTTGTTGTTATTTGATTTCCTTATGCTTGCCAATCTGACTGGGGTTAGAGGGAATCTCAGCGTACTTTTGATTTGCATCTCCCTGATGGCTAATGATGTAGAACATCTTTTCATGTATCTATTGGCTATTTGTATCTCTTTGTATATTCTGGATATTAACCCCCTATCTGAGTGGTAGCTGGTAAAGATCTACCATTCTGTAGGCTTCCTCTTTAGGTTATTAATGGTTTCCTTTGATGAGAAGAAACTTTTTAGCTTGATGCCATCCCACTTGTTAATTCTTGCTTTAATTTTCTGAGCTTTGGATGTTTTCTTGAGAAAGTAACTGCCTTGCCTATATGTTGTAGTGTTGAGCCTATGCCCTCCTCTAATAACGTCACAGTCTCTGGTCTAATTTCTAAGTCTTTGAACCATCTCGAGTTGATTCCTGTGCATGGTGAGAGGTAAGGATTTAATTCCATCTTTCTATGAATATATAGCCAGTTTTCCCAACACCATTTGTTTAAAAGGCTGTCTTTTATCCAGTGTATGAGTTTGGCTCCTTTGTCAAAGATTAATTGACTATAGATGTGTGGATTTGTTTCTGTATCTTCTATTCTGTTCCACTGGTCAGTATACCTGTTATTGTGCTAATAACAGGTAAGAAATATTGAATGAGTCAACTCTAATTCTCAGACATTCATAAATTAACTACAAGTCGAATGTATCTTAAGCTGTAAATTATTATTTAGATTTGAAAATCCAAAATAAGATGAAACACATAAAGTTTTAAAATTCACAAAGTATCAAATCCTAATGATTTTTCAATAGCATTTGAAAGGCTAATCATGAATAAATAATCTACCAATACAGTGAAGCCTCATTATACTAGTAAAAATTACATAAAATCACCACAATTATAAGAAAATTATTATATGAGTTTTTAATTTTTCTCTTTTAAAACCTCTTAAATAGTTTCTGGTCAGTAGAATAATGTATAAATCTAAACGAAGTTTATGAACTGGATATAGTGGAGCATGCCTGCAATCCCAGTACTTAGAAAGTTGAGACAGGAGGGTCATAAATTTGAGTCCTAGCAACTTGGGGAGACCCTTAGCCATTTAGCCACACCCTGTTTCAAAATGTAAAACTGAAAAAAACTAAGTTTGAGGAGGTGGCTTTGATTTTGAATGCCACTAGGTTCAATCACTCACACTAAAATTAAATAAATAAATTGATAAATAAAGTTTATAAATGTTAAACATATAATTTCTCTTGGGTTCTCTATCTCTTAGGCAACTCAGTAATGGCATTCCTAGCTGAGTGGTGGCGCACGCTTGTAATCCCAGCGTTTAGGAGCCTGAGACCGGAGGATTGCTGCTTGCTGACAGCCTTGGCTACTTAGTGAGACCCTCCGAAACTTAGTGAAACCCTGTTTCAAAATAAAGAATAAAAATCAGGGCAGGAAGTGTAGCTCAGAGATCAAATGCCCCTGGGTTCCATCCCCAGACCCACAATAAATAAATAAATAAATAAATAAATAAATAAATAAATAAATGTAATGGTATTCCTGAGCAGGCACACTGCTAGGAATCAGAGGTGAGGAGCATAGCTTTACCTGGTGACAAAAGTGATAAAAAAAAATGACTTCATGCTTTTAAAAAGGTTTTTAAACTGGGCGTGGTGGTACATGCTTGTAATCTCAGTACTTGGGAGGCTGAGACTGGAGAATGGAGAGTCTGTGCCCAGCGTCAGCTACTTAGTGAGGCCCTCTGCAACTTAGTGATACCCTGCTTCAAAATAAAAAATAAAATAGGGCTGGAGGTTTCGCTCAGAGGTAGAATGGCTTTGGGTTCTATCCCCAGTACCACTAAACATAATAAATAAATTAATAAATAAATAAATAATAAAAAGTTTTTGATTAGGAACATAGACTAGTTGCATAAGGAAATGACTGAAGACAATGAAAGGAACTATAAACGCTGTATATATGTGAAATACATATGAGTGATGAAGAAAAAATAAGTACTTAAAATTAGAAAAAAAGTATTACTGTGAGAATTCTTGGAAGAGCTAAGTTTACAGCTTAGTAAATGAGCAGGAAATTGTGTGACTGTATGTTTAGAGTTACTCTGTTGGATGCAAGGGGGAAGTATCTGGAAGTAAGCCTGGCACAAACGACTTTGAAACGATAGAAGAAGTAGAAGAGGAATGAGTGGGAGAGGAAAGCAAAAGGAGAATTTTAGAGAGGATAAGACATTCTAGTTAGATTGAACCAGATGTAACTGTTGATATGTAATGTTTTTGACCTAGCAGCACAGCCACTGGATATAGGTCACTATTTCCTATTTTGAGGTCTAAGGAAATCCTCCGTCAGGAAGGCAGGCACTCTTGGTTCCCAAGACAATAATACTGAAGAATGTTTGTCATTTCACCACAAGAATTCACATATAAATTAAGCTTTGGAGATGATTATAATGCATATTACACTTTAATAACCATCATTTTCCCACAAACCTTGGCTGAGGAACAATTCTAATAAGTCCATTTGTATTTTATCTCACAGGCTTGACCATGAAGCCAGTTGGGCTAGAGTCAAAGCCTAATGCCAAGTGGTCGAGTCACGAGTTGGCCCATGAATATGATTTGTTCTTTAATGTAAAATCGACTCAGACATGTGAAACAATGATTACTAGGCCCAGTACTTTTCTTTCTCAGAAATTTGAGCTGGCTGGGTGTGGTTGGCACATATCTATAATCCCAATAGTAATCTCAGTACTTCTGAGGTTGAAACAGGAGGATCTTGGGTTCTAAACCAAACTTGGAACTTAATGAGAGATTCTATTTCAAAAAAAAAAAAAATGAAATCAGGATGGGGGTATTGCTCAAAGGTAGAGTGTCCCTGGGTTCAATTCCTACTACAAAAATAAATACGGAAAAAAGAAAAGAAATCTGAGATAGAAACAGAGTAAAATAACAGGTACAACAATAACTAAGAAAAACAATAGGTGCAATAATCCAGCTGGTAGTGGATATGTCTTATAGAAATATACAAATCTTATTTTCATAGAAGAATTAAAATAAAGACCAGAGCTGGGTGTGGTGGCACATGCTTCTGATCCCAGTAGGCTGAGACAGAAAGATCACAAGTTCCTGGCCAGCCTCTGATACTTAGTGGGCCCTCTGCAACTTAGTGAGACCTTGTTAAAAAAAAAAAAAACAATACAACAAAACAAACAAAGAAAAACACTCTAAGGGTGTTGCTCAGAGGTAAAATGCCCCTGGGTTCAATCCCCAGTACCACAAAAAAGAAAAAAAGAAAAAGATTAGTAAGTGCCTAATGGTGAGTAACACCTATAAAGCTCTTCTGAGTTACTGGGGTTTTCATATACCTATAGCTATATTTGGACCCTGAAGACATTTCTGTTTCCCTAAAGCTTGGCAATTTGGTTAACTTCCTGTATTTCTTTGTGTATCCTTAAAACATATTGGAAACTTATTTAAGTGGTTGAAATGAACAGAGTTCATTTCAAAGGAGCTATCACATGCAGATGTGAAGTACAGACCAAGATTTCTAAAGAAAAATGAAATGCTTTAATTTTTGAATTAAGAAGGGAGAGAAGCCAAGACACTGGTTACTTGACTGTATAATCAACTGAGTTTAATACACCTTCTGAAATAGAGCTAGATAATACTAACTTTTATCCTTTTCCTCCCCACTGCCAATCTGAAACCTCTAGAAAGATGTCTTGTCATCCTGCTTGTTAATTTGAAATTAGTCCACACGGCCCCAACTTCCCTTGAACTTGGGAGCAAAATCTCCAGTAATGAGGTCACCCTTTTGAGTGACATTCTTAGCCCATTGCTTTAAGCGGTCAGAGTCACCATGATTAGGATCCTGGCTTTCCTTTGTAGCAAGTGCAATTTTTAAGCAATAAGTAAATCGCACAGTAATGACAATCTCCTATTTTAGAGGACATATAGATAACATGTTAAGGATTTGGGGTGAAAAAATTACACTGAAGGAATACTGCATGGATAATATCACAAACACATATGCAATGTTTATATTTTCTCTGTGTGTGTGTACGTGTGTGTGTATGTATATGTGTATGTGTGTGTATATGTGTATGAGTATGTGTGTTTTACTAGGGATTGGACCTGGGGTGTTCTACCTTTGAGCTACATGCTCAGCCCTGTTTTTATTCTCTATTTTGAAACAGGGTTTCCCTAAGTTTCAGAGGGTCTCACTAAATTGCTGAGGTTATCCTCAAACTTGTGATCCTCCTGTTCTGCCTCCCAAGTATCGGGATTAAAGGAGTATGCCACCACACTCATCTGGCTGCATATGCAATATTTCTTAAGAACTACAATCATTTAACTTATTTTATTTCATGGGCTTTACAGATAAAAACCTTGCAGTTTTCCCATAAACATCTTCATTTGATTTCATAGTTTAGTCCAGAATACTACTATGTATGGTATTGGGGCTTTTCTTGATGTTCCAGGCCTTCAATACCCTCTTAAGATAACTTAGTTTTTCTGTTGATTTTTAATAGCACTATCCTCTTGTTTGTGAGTTTCCAAATCTTGAGGGGGATAAAAATCCATGATAAATTAGAACAACTTCATAGTAGTCAAGCTTCTCTCTTCCCTATAAATCAACTGCCACAAGCCTCATCCAAACCATATCTCTTGAAAATTCAACTTCCTAAATGGTATCTCTCATTTAATTTTTGTTCTTCACCAAAATATATTTGCCACAAAGAAGGGTACACTTTTAAAACAGTAAATCTGAAATCTGTTTTTCTTTTTTCTTTTGCAGTACTGGGAATGGAATGCTGGGGCATTGTACCCCCATGCTACACCCCAACCCTATTGTTTAAGTCTTTTTATCTTATTTTATTTTATTTTTGAGGTACTGGGGATGGAACACAGGGGCAATGTACCTCCAAGCCACACCCCCAACCCTATATTTTAGTCTTTTTTATTTTTGAAAAAGGATATCACTGAGTTGGGAAGGGCCTCACTAAGTACCTGAGGCTATCGACCAACCGGGATCCTCCAGTCTCTGCCTCCTGAATACTGGGACTACAAGTGTTTGCCACCACACCTGCCTGTAAATCTGGTTTTCTAATACACACAGACACCAAATACACACCCACCCTACCTGATGGTGAGCCATAGACATTTAGGATGAAATGCAAATGTTACTCTCTGTACCAGCTCTCACTCTTCTATGTAGCTCACTTCAACTTATTATACTCAAGCTTTTTCTCAGCTTCAGGACTTTGCAGGTACATATTTTGTCCTTGTACTAGAGCAGATATAAGTTGTTTCTCCCTGTGCCTAACTATGGTCACCTTCTCAGAGAGGCCTTTTCCGACCAACTCATATAAAGTGGCTTTCTCCAGCTACTGTATTTTCATCTGTTTATTTTCTGTCTGAAGTTTACCAAATTTCATCCTTTTGGCTTGTGCATTGAACCATCTTCCAGTTACAAAGACCTGGGTAGCAAGACTGGTTTTACTTTGTGCTTGTAGTAAGGCTCACAGGAACTTGCTATAGAAAGTTTCTTCAGGGGTGGTGGGCTTGGTAGGATCCCTCTATAAGTGTACACTGCTGCATGAGTCTGAGAAATAAGCACAAAATACATAGGAAATGTTTTTAGTGCTGATTTGAAAATATAAACTAGCGTGGGGAAATACGTATCATACCTTGTGCTAAACAGCAAGTTATTCTTTAAGTTGATGTTCCCAAGTGAGAATTTACCTGGAAGAAATTTTTTGATCAATGTATAATAAAATGTGAGTACCGGTTTCAGTGTAGGGAACTGCTTATAGGTCTATTCATACTGATTATTTGAGCAAAATTATGAGGCATCTGCACAATGAAATACAATGTCATTCCTTAAATAGATGGTGTATCTATATGCTCTAATATGATAAAAATTGTGAAAATGTTTAGGGAAAAAGTGAGCTTCAATCAGCACATAGAGAAGATAGTTATTTAAATTATGTATTTGTTACTGGTATGAATGTTTTTATATCGAGCCACAAACTACTAAAATATTCAACAAAATTCTATCTGCGACTGGTTATCTCCAGATTGTAAAATTGTAAGAGATATTTTATTTTCTTCCTTATGCCTTTCTCAATTTATGTATTTATTTTATAATTACTGTTCATTTTTGTAGCACAAAGAAAATGACAAACAATAGAGAAGTTTAGCACAAAAGTCAGTGTTATAGATGATATAGAGAAAGGGGAAGTAATTAAGTGGGAAAAGGGTAAAAAATGGTGTAGCCATACAATACCAGCACTCAGGAAGAGAGAAGACCCGATGGGCATGCAGAAGAGTGATGTTAGTTTGGAGTTGGTAGAACTAAGAATCGTCATTTTTAAATTTAAATTTTTATTTTTGTGATACTAGGGGGTGGAACCCAGGAGCTTTCGACCTCTGGGCTATATTCTCAGCCCTATTTTATAATTTATTTGGAAACAGGGTCTCACTAAGTTACTGAGAGCCTCACTAAGTAGCTAAGGCTGGCTTCGAACCTGCACGATCCTCCTGTGTCAGCCTCTCAAGCACTGGGATTACAAGAGTGTGCCACCACACCCGGCTTAAGAATTGTCATTTACATAGTCCTTTAAAACTCTCATTAATGCTATAACATTTCTATAACTGAAAGTGGATTACAGAATTATGGGATATACACACAATGGATTTCTACTCAGCATCAAAGAAGAAGAAAATTATATCATTTGCAGGAAAATGGATGGACCTGGAGTACATTATGTTAAGAGATATTAGCCAGCCACAAATGGAGAGTCATATTTTTGCTCTCATGGGCAGAAGCTAGGAAGTAACTGTGATATAAGAAGAAATTTAGATAATAGGAAAGAAACTTCAGTAGAGCAAGAAAGGTTGTCTTGGGGAAGGGAATGAGGGAGAATTAATGAAGAACACACTTCCATTGACAATATGCACATACATGAAAATACCAATGCCAATCTCAGTATCTTCTATGGGGAATGGGGTGGGGGGAGAAGGGAGCTGGAGAAAGCCCACCAAGTGCTGTGTGCATGTATGTCACCATCACTATGACCTACATTATGATGTGAGACTATAATGCATTAATAAAAGTGTAAAATGAATAAAGTATTAGAATATCTGCAGATTTTTATCGCTTGGTAGACTGGCACTTCATGTAAGCATTGTGGGCAGGAAATTTGAAAAAAAGTTGGGATATTAAAATATATCATTATTATGCACATGCTTTATATAATACTATCATTCATGTATAAATATATATGTATGTGGTATATAAATATGTGCTTTACCATAAAATAAGTACAGTAAAACTACTACATTTTAAGTCTGTAGAGAAGTAAAGTTAGTCTTGAATTCTACTGTAGTCTATCTTAACATAGTGAGAGTTATATCTTGAAGACCACTTTATATCTATAGAAGGAGGAATTGAAGAATTTCAGAATACAGACTTCAAAGCTTCGGTTCCTGTTACCTAGCAGAAGTACTTCCTCTCCTACTCTATTCACTGCTTTGAACTATAATAGTAACTAATCTAGTCACCTTGCAGGATGTAATGGGGGCATATATGCCATAGATAATTCTTAGCACTTTATAAGAACTTTGATCTTGTACTCTCTCAGTGACTAAAAGAACCTTTAGGAATGAATCTAGTAAAAAAGTTTCTATGTGGCAAAACCCTGACAGAAATATTCTGAATGGCTGATTACGAATGTCTTTAATGCTGGCTTTAGTATCATAGCAACTTAAATTTTGTTGTGCGGTAAATGTCTCATATTTGCTGATGCACCAGTATTATTTATATAGCTGATGTGTATAATCATTGCTATATAGTATATAAGTAATACTCAAGTCACTGACAGCTATGAAGATGGATTTTAAAATAGAGTGTAAAGCCGGGCGTGGTGGCGCACGCTTGTCATCCCAGCATTCCGGAGGCTGAGAACAGAGGATCGCGGTTTGCGGACAGCCTCAGCTACTTAGTGAGACCCTCCACAACTTAGTGAGACCCTATTTCGAAAACTAGGACAGGGAGTGTATCTTGGAGGCCGAATGCCCCTGGGTTCCATCCCCAGACCCGCAAAAAAAAAAAAAAAAAAATAGAGTGTAAGCCCACAAACACATTCAGTTCCATTTTTTTTTTTTTTTTTCTGTTCAAACTTACATCTCATTTGGTCATTTTATAAATTGGGATATGCTGCCAGGTGTGATGGTGCATGCTTGTAATCTCAACTTTTGGAGGATCGCGATTTGTGGACAGCCTCAGCTACTACTTAGGCCCTTTGCAACTCAGTGAGACCCTGTTTCAAAATAAAGAATTAAAAAAGTAGGGCTGGGTGTGTAGCTTGGAGATAGAATTCCTCTGGGTTCCATCCCCAGTACCACCCTCCAAAATTAAATTGAGATATGCTATTTTTTTATAAAATAAATGAATAAAGCTTTTGGGAAGCCTGCATAAGCTAGGGGTGGTGCGGTATACCTGTAGTAACAGTTCTTGGGAGACTGAGACAAGAATATGACTGGTTCAAGTTACTGTGCCAGATCCAAATAATACTGTTTAAAAAATACATACATGTATCCAGGCGTGGTGGCGCACGCTTGTAATCCCCGCGTTTGGGAGGCGGAGACAGGAGGATCGCGCAGGTTCCAACCCAGCCGCGCTGGTGTAAGAGACCCTGTTTCAAAAATATAAAATAGGTCTGGGAGTGTAGCCCGGAGGTAGAAGGGCTTCCAGGAACCCCAGTACCACCAAAATAAATAAATAAATAAATAAATAAATAAATAAATAAATAAATAAATAAATATGGATATATAGGTATATATGGATGCATATATGTGTATGTATGTATATACATATATATTATATATATTATTACATATATTTAAGGGCTTGGGTATTATTCAGAGGTAGAATTACCTTGAGTTCAATCCCCAGTAACAGCACAAAAAATAAAGGAAAAAAAAAAAAAAGAATCCAGCATATGGCAGGACAGAGGACAGACAGCAAAGCATGCATATTATTTCCATGAATGTTTAAAATGAATCATTATGTTTCTAAAAGTAACAAATTTTTCTTTTCCCATGACTTCTACATTTTGGAGCCTGTTTCTGCTTAGTTTATATAGCACAATAACTTTGAAAGAGGATGAATAAATAATGTGATTTAGCCAAAACAGTCCATTTTTCTTATAAGTAGACCTAACAAGGGAGAATGTTGGAACAAATGTTAACTGAGCTTCTACCCCACACTAGGCAGGGTGCTCTGCAATGGGGATTCCAAGATAAAAAAGACTGGGTACCATCCCCATGGCCCACTAGAAAAGACAGAAACCCTACCTGCGGTTGCGAGCACAGTAGAATCATACAACTCTTTCTGAATGTGGGAAGCTGTTGATATGTGTGGGTGGCAGGATATAACAAAATGTGAACATGCTCTAAAGGCCTGTGTAATGTAGGACTTGAATATGGAAGAGGAAGCAGTTAGTATTGCTGGAGGGACTGTGGGAGGAGAATTGCTCTTTAAGAAAAGCTGTGGCCTAGCGAAGCCATTTGATCATGGCTGTCCAAGAGGAATTGTATTGTTCTTGGAAGTTACATAACAAGGTGTGAAGAGAAAGACTTGACTTTTCCCTATGATGTATTTAACTAACTTGGCACATCTAAAGTTAATGGAAGGTTTCAATTGTATTATTTGGCTGTGTGTGTGTGTGTGTGTGTGTGTGTGTGTGTGTGTGTGTGTTACTGAGGATAGAACCCAGGGACATTCTATCTCTGAGCTACACCCCCAGCCCTATTTTTTATTCTTTAGTTTGAAATGATCTCAGTGAGTTGCAAAGGGCCTCAACAAATAGCTAAGTCTGTCTGTGAACTGAGATCCTCCTGTCTCAGTCTCCCGAATGCTGTGATTGATTACAAGTGTGTACCACCACGCCTGGCTTGCATTTCTTTTCCTCATCTGTGTTTTACACTAGTGTAATTTAATGATGTTCTTTACTTTTCATAAGTCTGGCACATCCACAGCAGAGGTGGTTGGACATAGATGGAAATGTACTGTAAACCATATACAGTGGTCACTGCAGAAGATGATTGACACTTGTACCAAATGGGTCCTTCCTTTTTCCCAATTGCACAGTCAAATGACTAGAGTTTGAAAGGAGGACAAAGTATTGTGATCAGTCGAATGTTATGAAAATCTGAGGAAAACAATTATATTTATCAGTTTCTCAGTTGGTCCTATTACTTGCTCTGGTCTCAATGACATCAGACCATGCTACAGTAAATCTATTTTAATTTAATTTAATTTTATTTTATTTTATTTTTGTGTGTGAGTGGTACAGCGGAATGAACCTTGGGACATTCTACCTCTGTGTTACACTTCCCGTCCCTTTTTATTATTTATTTATTTTTGTTTTGAAACAGCTCTTGCTAGGTTGCTGAGAGTCCTGCTACATTGCTTAAACTGTCCTCCAACCCCGGGTCCCCCTGTCTCAGCTTCCCAGGTACTGGGTGTGCACCACCACACCCAGCTCATAGTAATTCTTAATATGGTTTAGTTTCCTCTAAAATAACCTTGGAGGGCACAGTGGTGCATACCTGAAATCTCAGTACTTGGGAGGCTGAGCTTACAGAGGAGACTCCAGGTTTGAAGCCAGGGATACTTAATGAAACTCTCAAAAAAAAAAAAAAAAAGAAGAAAATAGGTTTGGGAGTGTACCTAAGGGGTAGAATGTCCTTGAGTTCAATTCCCAGTACAACAAAATACGTATGTACATAAATATATAGGGAAGGAAGGAAGGAAGGAAGGAAGGAAGGAGTAGGAAGGAAGAAAAGGAGAAAGGCAGGCTTTCTAATGCTCAACATGAGATGTGCTAATTTTGAACATATCTCCCAGAGGAATGTTTTTCGAGGAATGTTTCTAGATTGTAAAATAAGACAGTGCTGAGTAGACCTGAAGTATACTTCATTGAAATAAAAACCAGAAAGAAATAATTTTGATACTGATAGTAGATGTAAGCTCATGTCACAAAACTCATATGACACAAGGAATCGTGTGTGTGTGTGTGTGTGTGTGTGTGTGTGTGTGCGCGCGCGTAGAATAACTATGAATTTAATTTTAGGTCAGCAAGCTGTAATTGGCTCTGGGGTATTTCACAGTTTCAACTTACAATATGCATAACAAAGGGAAAAGCCTAGTTTAGATACTTAAAATCTAGATTATTGCCAGGAGGGAGGTGTGGAAACATCAGTTTAGTTTTCCTCAAACTTTTCCTGGAAATTTTCAAAGAACTTTATAACACTGGCATTGTTGTTGGAGTTCTTGGAAAAGCATAAAGTTGACTGAATAAGAGTCTAGTAGTAGTTACTTGTGAATTTTTGCATAGTGAAGAGCCTGGGGTCTGTCTTACTTAGTGAAGGATCATAGTGAGATCTAGCATTCGGTACATGCTGCCATTGTCTGGAGAAGCTGTGAAGCATATGAAGCTGTGGATATGTATGGGTGTCAGGAATGACGGCTAAGGGCTGAATCTAGCAGAAATAACTGTAAAGAGAATCTCAGAAAATAATAACGGGGGTTATTTAAAAGATAACACATATATATATGTAATATATATGTGTATTTATTAAATATATATTAAATATATATGTATTTATTAAATATATATATTACATATATATATTTATTAAATATATATATATTTAAATTCTCTGTAGTGATTGCCTTTGCCACAGGTGACTCAGTTTCTCCTTTGTACACTTTGGTAAACATATTTCAACCACTCTCCAAAAACTGTGTTGGTCCCAGTTGCCAATGATTTTCTTGTAACTAAGCACCATGATCAGTTCAGTCTCTATCTTACTTATCAGCATCATTTAATATGGTCGATCATTCACTCTTGTTTCATGCACTTTCTTTATTCAAATTTAGGAACACCATGCACTTTTTTTCCTACCCCATTGACTACGTTTTTAATTTTTTTTTCAACTCAAACTTTTTTATTTTTATTTTTCCAGTACTGGGGATTGAACTAAGGTGCATTCTGCCTCTGAACTGTGTCCTCAGCTTTATTTTACTTTTTTTTTTTTAACTTTAAAACAGGGTCTCATTAAGTTGCTGAGGGTCTCACTATTTTGCTGAGACTGGCCTCAAACCTGTGATCTTCCTGTCTCAGCCGCCCAACTACTGGGATTACAGACATGTGCCACTATGCCTGGCTTAAACTCCTAATGTTAGCAAACACCCAAATTTTGGTTATCCAGTCGTTTTTCTCTGTGTACACTAACTTCCTGGTTATTTCATCTGGAGTCATCATTTTATACACTAATTATAAGCTGATGATTCTCACATTTGTATGTCCTGCCTAGACCTCTGTCTTGAACTCTAAAGTCACATACTCAACCATTTATCCAATGTCTCCCTGTGCATATCTAACAGATATATCAAATCACATGCCATGAACAGAATTTGTGATCTCTCTCATACTTAACACTGTTCTTTACTCCTCCCTAACTCCAAATTTGAACTCAACTCTGTTCTCTAGTCTCTCAGGTCAAAAACTTTATAGTCAATGTGAGACTGTAATGTACCAATAAAAACACATATACACATAACACACATACACACATACACACACACACACACACACACACACACACAAACTTATAGTCACCATGACTATTTATTTATTTATTTATTTATTTATTTATTTATTTATTTCTCTTCTTCCCTACCTGATTGACTCGGGAACCTTTTGACCCTTTTCTTCAAAATATGTTCACAATCTGGTCAGCCATCATGTCCTCTATCACAGTCCAGGCCGCCATTATCTCTTGACTGCATAACTACCGTAGCTTCTTCCATAGGCCTCTTGGCTTCTCTTCTTGGCTCCAAATAGTTTATTTTCAACATTACAGCTAAACCAATATCGTTAAGATATGTCAGATTATGTCATTTCTCTGGCCACAACTCGAAACTCCTGTCCGTGGCTCCACGTGTCATTCCAGGTACAAGTAGAAAGTGTTCCAAAGCCTCACAAGGTCATGTGCTCTCTCTGTCTTTTAGACTCTCTCTCTCTATCCCCCCCTCTTCCCTCTGATCACTCTGCTCCAAATATATCGACCTCTGTACCATTCCTGGAACATCATAGGCAAGTTCTTACCTTAAGGTCTACTGTAGTTCTACCTCTAGCCTGGAATGTATTCATGGGCATTTTTGTGTGTGTGGTATTGTGGATGAAACCCAGGGGCGTTCTACCTCTGAGCTACACCCCCAGCCCTATTTTTTATTCTTTATTTTGAAACAGGGTCTCACTGAGTTGCAAAGGGCCTCACTTCATATAAATAGCTGAGGCTGTTCACTAACCGAGATCCTCTTGTCTCAGCCTCCCGAATGTTGGGATTACAAGTGTGCGCCATCACGCCCCACTCTCATGGGCATCTGTGCTGCTGTCTTTTTTACATTCTTTAAGTTTTGCTCCAATATCATCTTTTGGGTGACTACCGCTTGAACTATCATACTTGATCTTATAGCCTGTGTCTCTTGGTCCTTCCATTCTCTCTTTCCCTGCTCTGCATTTATTTTTTAATTCTTTATCACTTATCACCATCTAACATGCAATTCAAGAAACCTAAATCATATTTATTATTTATTGTTTATCTTCCCTAAATAAATGCATGCTGTCTGGTGCCTATCACAGGTGTCTAGTCTTCCTTTACTGATTGACTGCAATTGTATGTGTAGCCACCATAGTATCTTTGCTCATAACACATTATCTGTTCATGGAATTCTTTTTTCTAAAATGAATTTCCAGAGATGAGATGATTTGAAAAGGGAATTTTTAAAGCTCTTAATAAATATTAACAAATTGTTTTCCAAGTGGATTGTACTAATTTACTCTCTCATCAACAATGTGGAAGTTGCAAGATAAATTGTTACATGTTTACAGTGAAGTCCATCATCACATCTTCTGCACTGAGTGTTATTTTTCAAAAATTTAATTACAAAAGTGTCACATGCTAGTTACTTAACTATTATTTCAGTAACATTAAATATGATTTCTAATTGTATACATCTTCTGTTAGCATTTCTTTCCCTTTCATAAATCACCTGTACCTATCCTTTGTCCATTTACCTTCAATGTTTTGTATGTTTTTCTGGTGTGTTTTTTAGGTCATACATTTTAAAACCAATATTCATTATATTTGGATTCATTTATTTGGCTATTGCACGTTTATTACCATGAAAAAACCTATGTCTTTATAAATGTAAGTGTTCAGCAGCTTCATTCATAGGTATTCCAGAGAGGATATTTCCTTGGGAACTCATAAATGTTTGTAAAAAAAATTTCCATCTAAGGTGTACAGAGCTCAATACATATCTGCAAATGAAATCTTGAAGAAAGGGTTTGAAGTATTTGTAGTAAAGCTTATTCTCAAGCAGTGTCTAATGTCCTTACAAAAATGTGGCAAAAGCGGACGTCAGGAAGAGCGAGGAAATAAACAAAGATTTGAGGCATAGATGAGCATGGCTTAGAAACGCACTCCCATTGATAAACTGTCAGCCTCAATTTTACTTTTAAAATTTCTCCTTCTTAGAATTTATTCTCTGGTACCAATTTCTAGTCAAAGAGAATGACATTGATTGTAAATAATTGAGAGTGAACTTTTGGGGTGATTTTAAAGGTGACTTTAAATCTCTTCATATTTTGCTTGTTGGTATTTTAAAGATCTAATGATAATGATCTTACATTTGCAGCCAGGGCAAGCTAAAAGAATCTCCCATTATTGCAGAGACCTTGTCAGAGACAATTCATTCTATTCGACTGTGGTGTGTGTGTGTGTGTGTGTGTGTGTGTGTGTGTGTGTTTGTGTATGTGTGTGTGTTGATGTATCTTCAGTTAAGATTGCCATATGGCTTCTTTTGCTTCATTACATTATATGTTCTCAACCTAAAAGTGCATTTATACTGATACTATGCTGAAAGATCAAGGTTTTACTATGGAGATGCTACCATCCCCAAGGTTAAACGTGGCCTCTATTTAGCTATGTGCAGTAACATCACAAAGCAGTGTGAGGTGAGAATGAAGGATGTCTTTGGACCCAAAGACAATTTAAGTAGGCAGAATGTAATTACCCAAGTTGGACTTAAGCCAGGATGACGGGGTTAACATCCTCACTAGCATCCATCCTAATTGAAGAAAATTGAAACTAACAATAGCTTCTTTCCCAAAATGTGAGTCATACACCTTTTCCTAGGGTTCTTCATTTTCTCTTTCCTAATAGAGTTTCCCAGGCCAAGAACCAGATTTTTATCTAAGTCGGCTGTTACCAGCAAAACTGTTTTTTCTTGAAGGATATAAAAATGCAATCTAGTCATTACTTAAAAGATTTCTAAAATGTGAGGAGACATGCAATTTCTCTTTCAGTTTCCAAGCTAAAAATGAGACAAAACAGCCAGGCGTGGTGGCGCACGCTTGTAATCCCCGTGCTTGGGAGGCGGAGACAGGAGGATTACGCAGGTTCAAAGCCAGCCGCGCTTGCTTAAGAGACCCTGTTTCGAAAAATAAAAAATAGGTCTGGGAGTGTATCCCAAAGGCAGAAGGGGTTCCAGGAACCCCAGTACTAAAAAAAGAGAGAGAGAGAAAGAGAGAGAGAAACAAAACAAACTCCTCTTTCTCCCTAAAACCTGATTATAGAACATGGTATGGAGCACATGTTTGTAGAGTTTGAGGTTATTTTTTTTCCTCAAACATTGCATTAAATAAAATGATACTTTGCTTAATTTATGGAAACACTAAGAGGCAGAACTGAATGATCTCAGCTTTGAAAAATAATCCACCACCTCTCTCAAATAATAATATTCCTTTAAATGTAATATGTTCGATTTAGTTTTTTCCTTCCTTCAGTAAAATTTGAACTCCAGGGAAATGAGACTACATTTTGAGTAGCATCAGCACAGAACAGAAACTGCCAACAAGAACAACCACAACAAAATCAAATAGAGATGCTCAATACTAACTCCTGAACACTTCTCACATGAGACTATTTACTGACATTATGACAAGAGCTAGAGAGTTTATAAGAAGTAACTACAATTTTTCTTCTGAGAGTTTTTTCTTAAATTCATTAATCTCTACATTCTGCTTTTATTAGTCTATTCCCAAGTTACAGTTCTCTAATGTTCAAATATTTTCCCATTTTTCTCCTATTGGAAGCAATCATTATTCTGTAACTAACTGCACTTAACAATGAAGTTTTGAATTCTTACTCTCATGGAAATTGTTTTTAATTTCATTCTCTGTTAAGAATGAAGAATGCAAAGAAGACCTTGCTAACGTAGGACTGTATTAATTTATATTTCAAACTAACTGCTAACCTTTTGATATTGAAATGACTCTTTTTGTGTATATGTGTGGTAGTAGGGATTGAATCCAGGGGTATTGTACTGTACCTCTGAGCTACACTTCCAGTCCTATTTTATTTTTTGTTTTGAAACGGGTTCTCACTAAGTTGATGAGGGCCTAGCTAAATTGCTGAGGCTGGCTTTGAACCTGCAATTCTCCATTATAAGCCTCCCAAGTACTGGGATTACTGGTGCACGCCACTATGCCCAGCTAAAATGACTCTATAAACAGAAAAGTGCAGACCTATATTACAGGCTGGGTTAGCAAGCAAGACAACTTAAGAACCTGTGAAGGCAAGCTTCAAGGGGATAAGTTTAAGCTCCTATGCTTTTGTTCTGATTGTGCAGGTGGTTTTCATTGAAGCCAGGCAGTTTTGAAACTCGATTATAGCACATCTTTTAGCCAAAAGCAGAAGAAGACAGGAATGTTATATAGTATACAGGCTCAGAAAAGAAAAGAAAAGAAAAAGAAAAGAACATGTTAGAAAACTAAAGCGATAAAGTTATATGTTAAGAATTGGGCAGTTTTTCTTGAATATATGAATCTCCAAACTTTTACTTCTCTCTCTCTCTAATCAAGAGTTTCCTTTTTTTTAAATCACTTTTCAATGTTCAAAAAGTTTGGTTATTTACTTGTTGTTATAGGTTTCATGAAGCTATGCATGCATGGCCTGGGATTAGGATAGGCATCAGGAAAAAAATGCTGTAATGTAAAAAGTGCTGCTCTTGCAGAATTTTCAACCCAATTTAAACCTATCCATTCTTGATATCTTCTGAGAAATACTTAGTATCATGGGGCTTGCAGCCCAATTTTCTGACTGAATAGGTTCAGATAATTTCTAAAATGCTTATGATAAGCAACTTTTAAGTTGTGCCAAAATTTCTGACTCTAGATGTTCTTCCAAACCATAACACATTGCTTTGTAAATATTCCCTAATCTTTGCAAACCAGCATTTGATTATCTCTATATAGATGGTGAATGCCACTAAGATGTCTACTAACTTACTTTCTCCAACTAATATTAGGCGGCATGGACTCAAGACATGGCTAGTTTTATTTTTAATTACTAATTTTACTTTATGTTTATTACTAGCTCACACACAATAAGGGGAAAATTTGTTATAAAATCACACTGTACATTCCATATGTATAAATGAAAAATGGGAATGACATTTATACTGTGCAATATTTTTAAATTTTCAATATTTGGCTCTTTTATCTAAAATTCCACTCAAAAAACATTTAATAAATGCTTACTATGTCAAGCTCTAAATTAGGAGTAGATGCTATATAAATTATAGCACCCGATTCATTTAAGCTAGAGAAACCTATATATTTTTCATGATCAATTAAAAAGGGTGGAGGGTCAACAGCATATATATTTGAACAAAAAGAGGTACAGAGGCATGTGTTATTTGAGTTGTGTGTTCTTTGGCTTCAGAGCATCTTTTTAACAAGGGACAGAAAGGCATTAGGGTGTGTGAGAACCCATTGCGGCAGAAATAAAGTTGGCATATGATTCACTTCTACCTACTCCCAGAAAAAGAGCAAGTAATCTCTTTGTGTCTCGTTGAGTGTTTTTATCCCAGAATTTGAAACTTGGAGGCACGAAACAAAGTCAACAAGTTTGACTAAAGTTGTTCTTATAGCAAACCTATTGAAGTTGAGAATCTCACAGTGTGATACTCCAGTGTCTTTGCTGTCCTTAGGTGACTAATGAAGCAGAAATAGAGGGTGCTGGCTGTGTATTTCCTCCCTTGGATTCCTATGAGAATTTCTGTTTCAGCCTTTATGAATATCATTTGTGATGACAACCTTTCAATAAACTTCTATTTAAGTTAAAGAGTTGCTATTATTTCCAACTAAAATATCCAGCTGATAGGAAAGAAAACTGATGTGATGATATGACTGATTTACCTCTGAGATTGGTATCAGTGTAAATTGCTATAATTACACAATAAATATTAAACCTCATCTAGTTACAATTAAAATAAGGTGGAACTCAATAGCATATTTTTAGTTCTAAAATTGCCTTTCATAAAATGGTTTGACAACTTTATTCAGAAATTAATTTACAGGGAAGCTTGTAACTTCTGGCTTCCAGGCTAGCATGTAGTATTTAGAAATCATCTTTCTATCATAACAACAAGTAAAAATTGAGCAAACTTAAAAATTAAAATCATTTCTTAGATCCGTGAGAGAAACAAGCTCACAAGGCAAACTTTGCCTCAAGAATTAGAAACTAATGGGAGCATACAGTGACTCCAGCTGATAGTCCAGAGACTCCCAAGCTGAAGCCTGCATGAGACCAGCGCCCAGGTAGGAAAACCTGAGCTGTAATTGATAAACTGCATGGGTGTAGAGCAGACACATCAATATAGAGGCAAGGCATGTTACTCCATTTCCCTGTATTAATTAAAGTAGTAATAAGGACCTCATTCTACCAAAGCTTTCTCCACTGGCTTTAGCCACACAACTCTGCCATTTCTCTTACCTTTAAGACTTTTTAGTCTTTTTTATTTTTTGAAGCATTCTCACTGAGTTGCAATGGACCTCACTAAGTAGCTGAGGCTGTCCACAAACTGTGATCCTCTGGTCTCAGTCTCCTGAATGCTGGGATTACAAGTGTGTGCCACCACGCCCGGCTAAGGTGGGAAGTTGGATGATGCTCCAAGTGTCTTTTCTTTCCCTCCCAGGTCCAGAATGTAGCACAGGATGGCGATGGCAGGCCCATGCTAGTGGAAATGGCAATTCTAATAATTTCCCAATTCCCAGGCTAGAAACTTGCATCACATCATATATATATATATATATATATATATATATATATATATATATATATATATATATATATGTGTGTGTGTGTGTGTGTGTGTGTGTGTGTGTGTGTGTGTGTGTGTGTGTGTGTGTATATATATATATATATATATATATATATATATTTTTTTTTTTTTTTTTTTTTTTTTGTAGGCGTTGTGTATGTGTTACTGAGAATTGAACTTTGAACTCAGGGGCATTCTATATCCCCCAGCTGAATTTTTTTTTTAAACAGTCTCACTAAGTTGCAGATGGCCTCACAAAGTTACTCAGGCTAGTTACAAACTTATCCCACTGGGATGACAGTTACGTACCACCACACCCAGTATATATTTTGTTTTTACTAAAGTAAACTGTGTTGACCTGTACTCTAAGCTAAAAAGTAGGGAAAGTGTGTGTGTGTGTGTGTGTGTGTGTGTGTGTGTGTGTGTGTGTGTAAAGGGATATAAATATAGGGACAAATGAAGAGGTGGAATTTACAACACTGAATTTAGCCTAGTTCCAACTCAAAATTTCTCATCATTATTACTAACTGTAAAAATGTTAAAGTTGAGCTGGGCATGGTGGCGCATGCTTGTAATCCCCGCGCTTGGGAGGTGTATACAGGAGGATCACACTGGTTCGAAGCCAGCCATGCTGGCTTAAGAGACCCTGCTTCCAAATAAAAAATATAAAATAGGTCTGGGAGTGTAACCCGAATAAGAAGGGTTTCCAGGAACCCCAGTACAAAAAAAAAAAAAAAAATTAAAGCTGATCACCTGTATTACTTGGTAGAATCTGTTGATTGCATTTTGTACAAAATCGCAGCCTTCTTCCTTATCCAGCTTCTTATTTACCTACCTTTGCCAACTGTAATGTTCATCTGCTGCTATATTGTACAGGATCTTCACTTTCCCTTAGGAAATAACTTCTCTACCCTTCCAATTCATCTGTGTGTGTTGCAGAGTAGGTATGGGATACAGGGTAAGCCGATCATGCCATCTTCCTCCCTTGAGAAAGGAATTCACCCATTTGTGGAAGATATTAGAATATGGGAGAATCATTTCCCCTTGTTGCTGAGGTTATTGACAGCCATTACTTGCCTCATGGAGTGAGCCTATGAGCAGAATAAAGGCAAAACAGAGGAAACCAGAGCTAAGAAATAGGGAATAATAGACATAGCTCTGAAAAAAATACTTTTGTCTCTTGATTCCAAATGTATTCGAGCTTACCTCCCTTTTTCTTTTCTTACTAAAATAATTTGAGCTTTGATTCTGGATTGTGTGACCAAAAGTTCCTGGCCCAAGTCCACATAAAAATATGTGGCTTCTCATACATTCCATCAGATCATGAACCAACACCTTCAACCCTTAAATACTTTTAAAATATAGTTTTCCCCATTGTTACCAACATTGACTTGTTTCTAATAATTTACTAATTGAAAACCCTTGGACTGTCTTTTCTATTTCTTCCAGCTAAAAAACTCTCAGCCATTCTTCACGATCAAATTCAATGTAAAATGCTATTTTCCTGCAAAGTCTCTTCTAACTCTTCAGATAAAACTAATCTGTGGTTTATGCTTATTTGGAAGGAGTGAAAGGAAAGAAAAAAGATAACTAGTCTCTTGTTGCATGTGTGTTGACATGACATTAGAGTGATGCCCCCTACCCATCAGTAAATGTAGTCATCTCTATCTTCAAAATCCATCTAGAGGATAACTTTGCATAACTAGACCACCATATTAACAGTTGAAATTCAGTCCTCCTTTTCTGTATTATTTTCTTCATAGAATTTATAAGTATACAACATACTGCATAACGTGTGTGTGTGTTTGTGAGTGTGTGTGTGTGTGTGTGTGTGTGTGTGTGTGTGTGTGTGTGTAGGACTTGTTGTCTTACCCTGGCCAACCCCAAAATCTTGGGCTCCAGTTATTCTCCTGCCTCAGCCTCCCTAGTAGCTGGAACTACAGATGTGTACTAACATGCCCATCTCCACATATCTCACATGTTTTTGGTTTTTGTTTGTTTCTATTCACTGGCATGTAAGTTCAATGAGGTTAGATTTTTGTATTTATTTGTTGTTTTGTTTTTTGTTTTTAGGGGTATCCATTTTTTGTTTTTTTTTTTCCCCAATGGCTCAAAATCCCTGACATATAAGAAGTGCAAAACAACTGTGTCAAGGAATACATTTACTTTATGTGGGTCTCCCTATGCATGTGGTATGGAAATTAGAGACCCTATGACAATTTGTCCTACCCTCATTGAACACCAAGCACATAACAGATATTCAAATAGTTTGCATTTTTTTTGTTTCTTTGTTTGCTTTTGTGCTGTTTTGTTTTATTTTTAGTGCATGCAACCAGTGAGTGTTAGAGCTGAGAATGGAAACTGCATCTTTCAATCCAAGGCTCTTCATGGCTGCCTTCTTGATATTACAATGAATTTCAGGCTCAGACATATCTGGTTGAAGAACCTTGAATGTTATTCTTTGGCTTTTCAAAAACTCTCTGATTCATGCTGATATCAAAAGTATATTTGACACTTGATTCACATGTACAAATGGTGTGATCTGGTAGTAAAACATTGCAAAGCATGTGATGAATCCAAGAAAAAACACAAAGTACATTATTGATATATGGCCCAGATTTCTGCCACATTAATGATTATGTATCCTCTTCAGGAGATACAAAATGCATTGTTGTTTGGCAGTGCCTCCAGCTCTGAAGACTGATGAAAAGGTGTACAAATTTCCTACTCAAGACATTTTTCAGATTGCTGTGTTCTCTTTCCCAAAATTGTTTTGATTTGATGATAGTCAGTTTTGCCACAAAAATATTTTTCACATAATTATCCACAAGAACAAAAAAGTTAAAATATGGAGAAGAGAGAGAGAGAGAGAGAGAGAGAGAGAGAGAGAGAGAGAGAGAGAGAGAGAGTGTAAAATACCTTATTTGAGGCCTAATTTAATATTTATTTTCTCTATTTTATAGTCTTGCTGTCTCCTGGGAGAAAGTATTGCTGCTCACAACACAGGTTTTTATAAATTGATTTACCTGCCATTTTCCTTCAGTATTTACTAAATAAAGTGTTTTACTGTTTTACACTCCATGGTAGAATGCTCTAAATCTATCTCTATTTTTATAAGACATTTGGCAACACATTCTTATCATTTTTTATGTTATGAAAATTATAAAAGTCAGATGGGAAAGAACTATTTGCTTTTATTTTAAGATAATGGTGTGGGAAATAATAAAGAGTTTTGAAAATTAATATTCCCTTCTAGAATCCTAGTTTTATTGTAGGGATACTAATATTACTACTATGATTATTACCATTACCTGTGGTATATTAGTTGTCATTGTTGAGCTATCTTATCTATATATCGTGCTTAATCTTGAAAACTTTCCTCTGAAATGGCTAATATTTTTTACCCTCTTTTATGGGTAGGTAATTGAGACTCAGAGCAATTGAATAGTGTCCCTTCAATCATATGGAGTTAGTAAAGCCTGATGATAAGATTTGAACACAAGCCTGCTGATTTCCCTATAAATACATAGCATGAAACTCATTCCTAAGAAGTCTATAATGTACATAACTGACCTTCTCCAGGCTGTGATGAATATATTTCAGCAATATATTAAATATATTTCAATGTAATTACAACAAATTTAATGTGCTGTGTCAGAATATTTTATTACAATATTTTAGAAAATTAAAAAAGAGAAAACCACTAAAATATAATAGGTAATAATAGGATTCTACATGTTTTAAATTATAATAAATGAAGGAAATTCAATGAGTTTTCTGAAGGTAAAATAAAGAATCATTTTGAAATCCAATCTCTGTGTAGGATATCTTTATAAATTAATAAATATGACTGTTTTCGGAAAAAAATTATTAGTTGAAAGCATGAAATGCTTCTTGAATTGGTTTTGGAGGTAAATAAATAGGGGAAATAATAAAATTTTATAGCTCCTTTTATATCACAGGCATATATCTTTTATATATCTAATTTCTTCTCTATAGCCCTATGATGTGGGTACATTTTTCTGGTTTTACAGATAGAGAAACTGAGATTCAGAGACATGAATGATTTGCTTGCATTATCCATTCAGTTAGCTCTACAGCCTAGATATGGCAAGATCACCCTGACATTAGTTTACTGAGTTCTCTCAGTCTATGGTGCTAAGTGTTGGGACTATGGTGCACTAAAGGGAGAATGATAGAAGATGAAATAGAAATGAGTCCCCATAGGGAATAGATCATGTAGGTCCTTGGAGACCATTAAGAGCTTGACTTTGAATGAATGAAAGGCACTGGAAGGTTTTCAGTAGACACACACACAATATAACTTATTAGCAAGATTACTGGGCTGAAGATAATGCTTAGTGTTATACTATTCATCGAGTGTGTATGAGACCACAAGTTCTATTTCCAGCAACTAATACCCATAACACACATGAGTGTGCGCGCACACACACACACACACACACACACACACACACAGAGTAGTATTTTATTAACTTAGCAATTGATTCTAGAATAATAAGGGTTAAAATAGAAAACCAATCAGTGACTTTTGCCAAAATTAATGTAGACATTATCATTTAAAACAAATTGAAAATAAACCCAGCAGTATTTGCTACTGGACTGGATGAACAGTCACCATATAATGTTATGCAAAATGTTATGCATCTTTTCTACTGTCTCCTTCACTCTACACAAAAAAAAAAAATGCCTTTTTTTTCCATGCAGATTTTTACTTAGAATCCTATGGGGGAAGTATTTGAAGAAAGTATAGCTGGAGGCAGGAAGTCAGCTGTAGTCATTGCAGACAATCCTAATGACAGACCATCATGGTTTGGACTGGGTGAGCAGTAAAGAAGATAGAGATACCCTGCAGATTGAGGATTAGTGACAGATTGGTAGTAAAGCTGGATGAAGAATGATTCGTGGCCTTCTGACTTAAGAGTTTGGGTGATGATGCCATTGTAAGATAAAGAAACACAGGTGAAAGCCAATGGGTAGAATGTGGACGATAAGGGAGGATATTATGAATTCAGCTTTGAAAGTCCTGAATTCAAAGAGTGCATATGAGAAATTCAGGGAGTTTTCACGAAAGAGTGGGTTATATAAATGTGAGCCCGGAGAAGAGATCAGGGATGGATTTTTAGAATCCAGCTCATCAGTAGAGAGATAACTATACAAATAGTTGAGGTCTTTCAAAGAGGCAGCGTGGAATGGAAAGAACAAAAGGTAGAGGACAGACATGAGAGAAAGATTTGCACTTAAGGCATGGCCTGAAGAAAAGGAATCTAAAAGGTTGGGTACAAAAGTGGCTAGAAGGTTTTCAGGGAGTAGTTATGAAAGTGGAGAGTGGGGAAGCTAAGGGAATGAGCCTATGTGGTCAACAGTATCAAAGGTTGAGGACAGTCACAGTAAGTCAAGGACTAAAAGTAAACCAGTCTAGTTAGCAACATGCAATTAGACTAGCTGTGACCTTACTAATTTCAACAGCAAAGAGGAAGATTATTCCCACAGTTTGCCTTTTGGTTTGCCCATTACACAAGGATCGCCTAAGGTCTGCTACTGAGTTCTTGGGTCTTTGTTCATTTCCCACCCCTCCCCCCACCTTATGGCATAGCAGGCAATAGAGATCTGCGATTTGACTGCCTGTCTGAAATGATGACTTAAATTGCAACAATAAATCACTGACTCCTCCTGGTATGTGTTATGCTCCTTATGCCACTTAAAAATATCCTTAATTAATTTTCACTAAGAAACTTGAAAAATTTGAGTATACAGTGTCTTTAACTGCATTTGTCATTTCCTGCTTAATCATAGATGCCTCATCTTATTTTTAGTGCCACTAAGAATTACTGTCTTTGGTTGCTAATCACTACAGAGTCACCAAGTGTCGGTTATTTGTGACTCGTACAATCTATTTCGATCGCTATACAACTCTTACATTCAAGGAATGTCACATTCCACAGTGTGCTATGTTGGATGACAATATCATTTTACACTGAATTCCAAATTCTTTACACTCCACAACTAATATATCTGGATGTGAATACCCTAATTTGTGAGCTACATAAATCCTTTGTTCCTTTGCAATGGATGTCATATTAAACTGTCCTTCATACCCAAAAGACAGTGTTCCTTCCCTATAAAGCACCCCATTATGCCCGTGTGCAGTGTAGGGCTTTTGTAGTCTTGCTCAGAACTCCATTCATGTCCTTTCTAATAAAGGCCTCTTTGTAACATGCGCATTAGTTGAACTCCCTAAATCTCAGGTTCTTTGGAAGAACTCTAAAGAGAAGAAAGGGGAAATGCTAGCATATCTATTTGGTGCAAATATAAATAACAGACTGACCAGTTCAGAATGTTGTTCCATTTGCAATAATGCCAATGCCAGGAAGAATTTGTTTGCTTGTCTTGTGGCATTGTTCTGATTATACTGCCTTTCTTTGCCTGCCTTAAGTGTTTACTTCCTTATTATACTTTCACTTTACCATATTTTCATCTTTGACCTCACTTTCTCAATGTAAGAAACTTATGCATATAGAGTCCAGAAATACAAACATTTGCATCCAATACAATATTCGAATAAATACAAGAATTTTTGGGTTTCAGAGTTTTCTGCTAAGATTCCTATGCCATCTTTAGAAGATTTTAAAGACGATGGACTCTGAAAACAAAAGCATTTTCCTCTTATTTTTGTTTGATACTTAATATCACTAATTATTCTTTGTCATTTTTTTAAAATTTGTTTCAGGCAAGAGGGAAGGAAAGAAGAGAAAGAAGAAAGGAAAGAGGGGAAAAGGAAAGGAAAAATCACAGTGGAAGAGGAAGAGATTATATTAAACTGTGGCAAATGGTGTTCACCTTTTATAGTCCCTATGTTTTATAATGAAGATACTTCATTGAAACAATGATGCATACTTCAAGGGTTCCCTGGAGAGCCGTGAATCCTGTTTGGAGAGATTCATGAATATGTGCATTAGCACAATCCAACTGGAACCTGCTTTTAAAAAAAACTGAAACACAGGAGAAGCGGATCGGGTTCCGCTTATGTATATAATCAGAAGGTTATCATATTATCTCTCTCACCACACAGAAAAAGCAGACGCATATTTTTCTTCCTCCTACGATGAGAAATGCCAAAGGAGACGACAATTTTTCTCCCTCTGTGATGTTCGTTATGTGAAACCCATGTAGATGCCTTTTAATACTTAGTAAAAAGAGCAGTATTTAAATATAGGGTCAATTTTTAATTTTTTTTTGAAAATTTTTGTTATAAGATAAATCACAGAATAAATCTTCAGTATGCATTATTTTCCCTTAATTTGCTGAAAGACACTAAACAATACTGCATCAGGAGATTGCTAGAGATTGCACAGTCATGACAAATATTTCAGTCAAAGTTCACAAAATGGTACATAAAACTGTGCCTTAAAGATAAATGAGGGACACGTGGCAGATCTGAAAGTAGTAGTTTATTTAAAGTACAAAGAGTTCCTTGAAAAATATTTCTATCCAGCAGCTGGTGCCCGGGTTTCAAGAAAAAATGAGAGACCACCACTTGGCCGGTGACAAGGATAAAGAACATTACATATATTTGCAGATATAAGATTTTAGTTCTAAGAACTTCAAATTAAACCAAGAGCCAGGCGTGGTGAAATACACTTATAATCCCAGTACTTGGGAAACTGAGACAGAAGGATCGCAGGTTCCCGGCCAGCCTCAGCTACTTAGTGAGATCTCCTGCAACTTAGTGAGACCCTGTTTCAAAATAAAAGAATAAAAGCTAGGCTGGGGGTGTAGCTCAGAGGTAGAATACTCCTGAGTTTAATCCCCACTACTGCAAAATAATGTGAAATAAATAAATAAAGCCAAGAATATACTAAACAAGAAACTGCAACCCCCTTGTTCATTCTGAAGAACAGAATTTGTCATTACCTAAAGGGTGACTGTTAAATCATCATCATTTATGCTGTGCTAAATAGAGGTACCATTAGCAAATGTAAATAATCCTGCAGGAAATTTAAAGTTTTTTTTTTTCTCCAGATAGGGAGAAATGGTGGTAACTTAGAAGAGACCTTACATAATTCATTATAGATTATTATTCTTAATGTTAGTACTGTGCTCTGAGTTCAAGTATGCAGGTATTAGCAAAAGCTACGCAACCACACAGAGAAGAAACAATTGTCTCCTAAAACTCATAATAATGTTAAAAACTACTTAGATTTTGCCAGGCAATTTCTTTTTTAACATGCCAATTCATCATTGCTTAAGTATCTAGTAATGAACTTCCAGAAACGATTTCAACTCACCATTTCTAGTCAGCATCTTTATGGAGAAAATGATGTTTAAATATGTCTACTATGTCAAACTTCTGGATTCAAAAGCTTGTTGGACTTTGTAGGCTTTCTAAACTTGATCTTGAAGGTCTGCACCAACTCCAGTATGTAATTTAGGGCCAAAGGAAGACTCTTAATTTGAGAGGGTAAGATGCTGTAGTGGAATATTTAAGTTATTCCTAACTTTTCATCAGAAGTTGTAGACAAATTTTGGAAAATTAGTACTTTGCCAAACCCTAAGGAAGAAAGAAGGTTTATTTAGTAATAGTTCAAATAATGCAGTAAAAATGTCTCTCTGTGCATTTGAACTGGCCCTGGTGGCCCGATTCAGTATCTCGCCCATTTTCTTGGCTTTTCGGGCTTCACACGCACAAAAAGAAATTGTACAAAACACTTAGCACTACTTTTTCATAGCTGGTAATGGGGCTTTCAGTGCACAAAGGCAAGAACAAATTATTTGCTGAGGTGAACAGGTTTTTTAGAAAAACTAGACAACTCTCCTTACACATTTTAAACTCTGCTTTCTTCCCCTTTGTAGTCTGCTGAAAATCTAGCCACTCTTGTCTCTAAAAGGATGATGTTCCTAATGTTAAATACAGAGTATGATCACCCACGCTGATCCACGAAAACAAACTCCATATAGAAGAATGCTTTTAAAAGATATGTTTATGGAGAGTGTTCTTTTTGTGTGCAAATGTGTAACAATTCTCTCTCTTTATCCCTTGCCTGTCTATTAATCAAAGTAGCATAATCCGCACATGTAGCCCGGAAAATGTGGCACTGAGTTCTTTGTGCAAATAAGTCATGTCTTAAGGATTTTAGAAGTTTTACCTTGTGCAAAAGGGCAGTTTCCACCAGCAACTCCACCATCTGTTTAGGGAAAACAGAGTTAGCTAGTGAATTGTAGTGCGAGTGTGTGTGTGTGTGTGTGTGTGTGTGTGTGTGTGTGTGTTGTAGGGAGGTGGCAGTTAGGGAGTAGGAGGTCAAAGGGTAAATTCCAATTGCCGTGACATATTTTTATGAGCTGAATCATACCCAGCTTTTAGCCTTGAAGGGGGAAGAGGTTCTTAGAAAAGGAAGTAACAAGAATGGGCAGGTCAGAAGAATCCTCCAGAAGTGATCTTCCAAATTATCAGTTAATTGCTCCCCAGCCTACCATATTCATACACTAGAATTTTATTTTATTGTCCCAGGACTCAAAAAGACCCATTTTTCTCTTACTCGAATCCTATTTAAAAATAAATAAATAAATAAATGAGTTACAATAGCTAGAGTTATCTTGAAAAAAATTTTACCTTCCTTTTCTACCTTAGGTATTTTTCTCCTTCTTGGAGGGGTTGAGGGGTGAAGCAGCCTTGAAAATCAGAAAGGAGGAGGAGGCTATGTGGGACTTAGTTCCCAGCGCCAGGCTGACAAAGCACTGCCGCTGCAGGAAGGAAAATGCTAACCCGAGCGAGCTGGGAGAAAAGACAGGAGGGGCCCGGGGAACCCAGCTTTGTTAGAAACCAAAGCACTCCAGCCTAGGCTCCGCGCCCAGCGCCCGGGCTCTCTGGCAGTGCGGAGGCAGTTTTTTTGCCTTTTATAAGAGGTGCTTCCAGGAAAAGAAAATAATAGAAGAAAATAAAAAGAGAGAGAGAGAGAGAGATAGAGAGAGAGAGGCTTGGGGGGTTGGGGCAAAAAGATAGAAAGCTGATGCAAAAATCAAGGAAGAAACATCTGAAGAGTCAGGGGCAACAGTCAAGGCAGAAGCAGCGGCGGAGGCCGGCCGGGCGCCCGCAGTCGCCGTCCCAGCGCGGCCGCCTGCACCGCAGCCCGGGTCGCAGCCGGAGCCGGAGCAGCTGCCGGGAGGCCCGCGTCCCCCGCGCTGCAGCACCGGGGTCAGAATGGGGGTCCCTATCGCTCCCATCTTCTGAGCCAGCACATTCTTCTCATTCCTTCACTCTCGCCTTCTCAGCGTCAGCTGACCGGCGGCTCCCTCCCTTGCTTTGGGGTTTGCAAAACTGCCCCCTCCCACCGAGATGCGCGCAGAAGACACCAGGGACTCTCTCTGTAGGTTTCTCTGCGACTTGAGGAGTGAGAGCCCCGAGTCAGCTAGACCCAGGCCCTTCTCCCCATCTGGCTCCATGATGATTTCCCCAAACACGAAGGCATTTCCTGCGTGACATGGCCAGTGCCTGGCAGGACCTTCATTTTCCAAGTTGACGGGGACCAACCTAGACCTAACTTGCGAGGGTGACCAGTTGCAAGGCGTGGAAAGACGAGGAACAAATTAGGCAATTTCAGTATTATCAGAGACAGCGTTCTGACCCTTTTTGTTGTAAAAGGAACATAAATGTAGCTACAGATCGAATGAAGTTATAGGCCATAAAAGGGCAAGAGAGAAAAGAGAAGAGATAATAGGCACTGTCCATTTGAGCCTGTTAGACTTAGTGTTTCAAATCTATTCAGACAGTGTTGGAGGCAAATACATAGTTTACCGGCAATAATAAATGAGGGAAGGAGGAAGGATAAATGTTACAGAGCGCTGCAGTGCATTTTCAGTGGTCACAACTGCTGTTTATTTGCTTTTCATTTATGAAAATTACACAGGGCAAGGTTGTAGCTTAGACATGCATCTTTATATTCTTTTTGCTCATATTTTGGAAAATCTAGGTAAAATGAAGAATTCAATTTTATTTTCTTTATTTAGTGGACAAAAAATATCTGCGAGTCTTTTTTTTTTTAAGTAAAAACACGGGTTTCTCTCTCTTTAATACCTAGATAAAAAGTCATTTGGGGAGCATTTATACCCTTCCTCTTTACCTTCATTAAACGTATCCCCTCAGATCAATACACGCAACCCAAAAGTTTACAGTATTTTGCATTTGTGAACTTTAGCTCTGGTCATGCAATTATGTTTTTCTTTATGTACTTAGGCATTCAACCGCTGAAAATTTTAGATATTCTTCGGTTGCTGGAGAATTAAACAGATCTATTTTGTGTCTTTTGTTCTTGTTCCAAGTATAAGCTCCATAAGGTCAAACCTGGGGGTTTATTTCATAGCCTGGAAACACCCACACTCACAATTAGCCTTAAGATAGTACATTTTAAATTGGACTGAACAAATAAGCCAAACTTCAGTTTTTCAGTATGTATACACATAGTAACTGACATCAACTAGATAGGAAAATTAAAATTTCTGTATAGGGTGACAGAAATGAGTGCTTTAATTTCAAGATGCAATTAAAAGAATATAAAAAGTATATTTTGAAAAATGTATAGACATTGTATTTAACCATTTGGTTATTTGAAACAGAATGAAATATCTGCAAGTAAGATTACATTTGTCACAAGTGGATGTGACCAACTTATTAGTTTATTTAGGAAAACCATTATACCACATTTAGATATAAATCATTTTACCTAAATTTCAGCAACACAAAACATTTCACAAGTATTTGCAAAGAATTTTTTTGAAAAAAACAAAAGAATTGACTACCAGATCATTTTAATACATGTCAATTTGAGATTGAAGGAGATTTTATAAAATATTGTACAAGAAGTTAAAACTATCACTTTATTAGGAATATCCTTTAAGTAGAGCTCAAAAAGGGAAGATGATGTGTTTATATTTATTTGGTGATCCCGGTAAACTAAATTTTTGTGTCTGCTTTCATTCAGGTATTTTATATCTTTATTCTGTGATTTGGGGATTTTGATGAATTCTTTGAGGTTTCACTTAATGTGTATATGGAGACTTGTTCTTTATCAGCTATTTTCATTAGAGAAGCATCAAACATTTATTCTTTCATGAGTTAATCATAATTTGTTATGTTATTATATTACTTACCTTTTATAAGAGACTGATGTTGAAACATTGATACTATATTTTTATAAAACAATATAAAACGAGAAACTAATTTTACATAATAGAAAAATACTTTTGTACCACATAGTTTTAAAATGCACACCATTTGAAATGTAGGCTAAAATTGTATTTTATTTCTCTTATAGTTAAACAAAAGCTCTCTGAATGAAGATTCCAAGATTTCTTGGGCTTTGTCTAAATTCAAAGTGCCCTCTACTGTCAAAAAAGTGCACTACTCGGAAAGAGAAAATGACAAGTCTGAAATGAAAAATCTAGACAGTGAGAGACAGATGGAAGAAACTACAATAGATAATGGCAGTGCTGCTCAGCCCCGGGCGGTTCAGTTTGGAATGTTCCACTGGAAAATAGTTCTGATCTCCTTCCAACTTGGAAGTTACTTTCAAATTATTTGTCACTTTACAACTATATTGTTAAACCTCTTTTTTCTTAGCTTTGCTTTTAAAAATGAAATTTTACTTTCATTTTGCTGTATGGTTTATTATAATGATCTGAACAGTTATGTCCGCCAGACTAAACTTTAAAACTATTTATAACCTGATATCTTTTCTATTGAGGAATGTTACTCAGAGGTCGCCCTCCCCTAAATAATTGTGTTGGGGATATTTTCCTTTTTTTTTTTTTTTTCTTTGTACTGGTATTGAACTCAGGGCAATTCTACCTCAGAGCTATACCCCAGCCTTACTTTACTTTTTATTCTGAAACAGGGTCTCACTAAGTTGCAGAGGGCTTCACTAAGTTGCTGAGGCTGGCCTTGAACCTACAATGCTCCTTTCTCATCCTCCCAAGTACTGTGATTACAAGTGTGCCATCACGCCCATTTGACATTTCCTTTTTTTTTCATTTTTTCTATGAATTATATATACCTGGAAAAACTTATTATTTTGATCAAATAATGCTATATAATCAATAGATCCAGTTTTTTTTTTTTTTTTTTTTGCGGGTCTGGGGATGGAACCCAGGGGCATTTGACCTCCGGGCTACACCCCCTGCCCTATTTTTTATTCTTTATTTTGAAACCGGGTCTCACTGAGTTGCAGAGGGCCTCACTAAGTAGCTGAGGCTGTCCGCGAACCGCGATCCTCCAGGTCTCAGCCTCCCTAGATCCAGTTTTTAAAAAAAGGTTTTTAAAAACATAAACACCAATGAGAGTTTGCTTATTTTGTTTATTTTTAATTTAATTATTTTGGTACTGGGGATTGAATCAAGAGACATTCTACTCCTGAGCTACACCCCCATCCAGTTTTACTTTTTATTTTGAAACAGGGTCTTGCTAAGTTGCTGAGACTGCCCTCAAACCCGTGGTCCTCTTGTCTCAGCCTTCTAAGTATTGAGATTACAGAATACAGGCATTTTTCCATAGTTCCGGGCTTATACTGTTGATTCTTAAATTGATAAGCATTACAAAGACAATCTTAAGCATAATCTGGCTATTTTGGTTAGCTTTTTACCAGCTTTAAATTAAATTCAGTGTCCCAAAGACAATATTGTGGTAAGAAATTCAGGCTATTCCATAATAATGTTGAATCATATTTTGTATTGTACTGCAAAGAATTAAACATGAGGTTTGTGATATAGGTGAAAAATTATGGAAATGTTTACTATATAATGCTAAAAGCAATAAATGGTAAGACAATATATTTCATAAGAGAATTTTGATTGAACTTAACATTTTTATAATAAAGTCAATAATTTAAAGTCAAACCAAATAGCTAATGACCTAATGGAGGTATAAAAAAGCTTATAATCTGTCAAGTGTCCAACATATATGACAAGTCTTAATCAGATAGCTTCATAAAATATATGGTCTGTATTACAAACAAAGGCAAAATAGAGATTTCAGTAATATGAGTGAGAGCCACACAAGTACTAATCCCAGTACTTCGGAAGCTGAGACAGAGAGATCACAGATTTGAGGCCAGCATCAGCAGTTGCGCAAGATTCTCAGCAATTTAACAAGATCCTGTATCGAAATTTTAAAAAAAGGCTGGAGGTGTAGTTTGGAGGTAAATCACTTTTGGGTTCAATCCCCAGTACCATAAGTACATAAATAAATGAATAAATGAATGAATAAATAAATAAATAAATAAATAGAAAAATAATATGAGTGATGATTTTGTATAAAATTTATGGACTATGGCTTTTATGTCAAATAACTGTACAGTTAGTTTTCAGTCTAATCCACTGCTGGGGATTTTATGAGTGGTGCTGGCTGGGAAGGCAGAGAGCCGAGTGTGGCTTCCTACTGGAAGGGGCTCAGGCAGCCTTCTTGTTCCCAGAGCTGTTCTTGTCTTGCCCCTTCAGCTCCCTGGTTGATTCTAACTTTACTACACCCCCCATGTCCTGCTGCCTTTGGTGAGGAAGGACTTTGTTGAGAAAGGACATTCAATTTGCATTCCATATCTGTGCTTTCCTGTACCAGCAAACAAACAAATGAATAAAGACACAAAATGATTATAGGAACGAAAGCAGCCAAACTTCTCTTGAAGAATGGTTCCTCTGGTTGTGGAATTTATCGGCAACTTGGCAAAGGAGAAACTTGTTGGGTAAAATGACATTACCGCGTCTAAACATTGGCTCTGCTGGCACAGCATGCCCATCTTTTCAATTTTTGAAAAATCCATGACGTCCATTATATCTAATCGTTTCCTTTGGTTATTTCCAGTACTTTAGGGCAAATCTATTAGTACAAGTACAGTATATACTTTAACCTAATTTCTGTGGAAACACCATTTCTCTTGATCAGTACTCAGTTTTTTTCCATCCCTCGGAAAAGTACTGCATTTGTAATATTAGTCCTAAATTCCATAAAAAGGTATCATCCACATTTTTAAAAAGTAGATTGCTATGGTATATTAAACGACTGAGTATTTGTCCTATTTATATTCATATTTCCTTTGTTTTTTAGAATCAGTTCTTTCCTAAATTCAATTTAAGATAATCTAATTTCTAATTAATCTAATATATTTAATAATAGACCGTTGTTTCTTGGCATAAATACTCTTTCTCATTATGAGTCTGTTTAGCAAAATTTTAAATCAAGAAGCTGGAATTTATAGCCAGTGATGTGCCAAGATAGGCCCATGGGGCCTCTTCTTCTGCGAACATAAATTTTGAATTAGTGTTACAAAGATAGAAACAACCATGAACTTCTAGAGGAGACTGGTCTTTATTTCCTAGGAACCAGGAAATTGCTTTTTTTTTTTTTTTTTATTTTTTATAAAGACTCTGCTTAGCCAGTTTCCTTACAGTTTATGTGGGCTGCCACAGTATCTTTCCAATAAATTTCATTTTTGTTTAAAGGTATATATTTAGTTTCTTTTTTGTGTGCAGCTGAATAAATGTAATTGACATGTCTTTCTCAGTGAGCAACTTGTAGATACATAGGTGCAATTTATAGCAAGATCACATATTTTGATCTCTTAGTGTAGAAGTTGGGTTGAGCAAGGTCCTTGGCCAAAGCCACATGTACTATGCTTGAGCCAGAGTCCCAAGCCTCCTGACAGCCACAGAAATATTACATCGGACCACTGATTAATTATATTCTATGATCTGCAGGGCTCTTTATATATGGTTTTGTTGAAAAACAGTCTTATTTTATTTTTCTTACAATCAGATATTGTTTTTATTTTGTTGTTTTTTTGTTTTTTTGTTTTTTGTTTTTTTTTGGACTGGGGATCGAACCCAGGGCGGCCCACTTGCCAGGCAAGCGCTTTGCCACTGAGCTACATCCCAGCCCATACAATCAGATATTGAAATCATTGACTTGGATGCAAAAATAAAAATAATGTGTATGATGAAGATGAAATAGTGTAGGAAATAAAATACTAGGGTACATAAAGCATCTGCTTTAAATGTTACACAGTTTAGTGCAAGAAATGCCTCTCCTAGAGGAAGTGAAATTTAGTGTTTAAAAATGCAGATAGCACACTTGGATTCTATATGTTTATGTGTCTGCATAAGCAACAACTGTCTGTTTACAACTTGAGCAGAGGCTCAATGAAATCCTTCTTTTTCTCTTGAGAACTGTCGCAGAGAGAAGAAAGTGTGAATTGTGGAAAATTGCTTTTCTTTAAAGCATCAAGAGTAACAAAGCATGACACAAGCATTTAATAAAGGGATTATTGTAGACTTCCTTCATTCCTGGGAACCAGCAGAAAATTCTCAGGGGACAGATCATTAAATCTTCTTCCTTAGTGTTAACTTGGGCAACAGCTCAGGAGACATCTCTGAGGGTGCAAGGCATTTATTAGAAGCATGTTTGGAAATCTCTGACTGTTTTTCAAAAACCACTCCTGCAGAAAACAACAGGATAGTTACAGTTACGAAGCATTTCTGGAAACCATGTATAACGGCAGAGATTCGATTCATTAGAGAAATGATAAATTATAAATGGTAAAGGCTGGAAAAAGAGTAAGTTGTGGGGGAAATATAAATTAAATATGAGAGGTATAATGTAACTATCAGAGATCACTTGGTGTATACTACTTTATTTTATACTTTTTGAGATATTGCAATTTGCCACATTGTTCTTTTATGCCTCACTTACTTTATAGGGGAAAAATAAAAAAAAGACTGAAGTAAAAATATTTAAAGCATGATCTTTTCTCACTGCCAGATTCCATTTTTGCATTATTTTGCAAACATTTTTATATTCATAACATAAATCAGACTTTTGACTTCTTCATTAGCTATAATTAATTTTCATGGCTTTTTTCTTCCAGGAGGGATTATTACTAAACCATAACTTTTCCTCCAAACCTTTATTTTTCCTTGACCCAGAATTTACATTTGTTTCAATGATTTCAGATAATAAGTACAGTACATTTTATTTGTGTACTGATTCAGATTTAGTATTTTCACAGGCCAAACTCATTTACTTCTCATAAGGGTTCTTTTTCATAAACAGCAGATACTTTATTTCAATTAGTGATTTTCTAACTTCCTCAAAAATAAGTTAATGACTAGCTAAGATAACCTTCATATTAGGTGCACGCTTGTAATCCCAGCATTTGGTAGGAGGATCGCGGTCTGAGGACAGCCTCAGCTACTTAATCAGGCTCTTTGCAACTCAGTGAGACCAGTTTCAAAATAAAGAATAAAAAATAGGGCTGGGAATGCAGCTCCGAGGTAGAATACACCTGGGTTCCATACCCAGTACTGAAAAAAAAAATTAGGTTTATAGCTCAGATCTTTGAGACTCACAGTCTGGTATTCATTTTTTCACACGCCAATTTACTTAGTTTACAGTGTTTGCTGTGTTAGCCTTTATGCTGTTGAGGTAGGCTCCTTCTATTCCTAATTTCTTCAGCATCTTTGTCATGAAAGGCCATCGGATTTTGTCCAATCCTTTTTTTTTTTCTTGCATCTATTGATATATCATGTGATATTTGTCCTTAGCTCTATTAATGTTGTGAATTACATTTATTGATTTGCAAATGTTGAACCTGCCTTGCATTTCTGGGATAAGGCCTACTTGGCCATTAACTATTTTCTTGATGTAGTTTTGAATAAGAATTGCTAATATTTTGTTGTGAATTTTTGCATCGGTGTTCATCAATGTTATATTTCAGTAATTTTCTATAATCAGGGTATCTTTATTTGGCTTGAAGATTAAGGTGATTCTGGCTTCATAAAATTAATTTAGTACTTTTTCTTCTTTTTCTGCTTCATGAAATAATTTGAGTAACATTGGAGTTAGTTATGCTATGAAGGTCTTGTAGAATTCAGCTGAGAATCCAATTTTGCCTGGACTCCTTTTTGATGGGAGACTCTATTGCTGTTCAGATTTCTTCACTTCTTCTTGGTTTGTTTAGGCTTTCTCTGTCTTTTTGGTCCAGTTTAGGTAAGTTGTAGGTATCTAAAAACTTATCATTTTCCTCTATGTTTTCAAAATAGTTTCTAATAATGTTTTGGATTGCCACATTATCTGTGGTGATATCTCCTGAAAAAGAAATACAGAAAACAAATCATTCACAATAACCTCAAAAGAAGAAAAATATTTAGAAATAAATTTAAACAAGGAGGTAAAAAACTTCTATAATAAAAGTTATGTCACTAAAAAGAAAAAGTAAAAACTATTTTAGAAGATGGAAAAACTTCCCATGCTCTTGGATAGGCAGAATAACTCTAAAATGACCTTCCTACCAAAAGTTATCTACATATTCAATGCAATTCCTATCAAAATACAATTGTCATTTTTCACAGACCTAGAGAAATCAGTTACAAAATTCATTTGAAAAAATAAAACACTCAGAATATCCAAAGCAATTCTCAGCCATAAGAACCAATGCCAGAAGGATCATAATACCTGACTTCAAACTATATTACAAAGCAATAGCAATAAAACAGCACAATATTGACACAAAACAGACAAATAGACCAATAGAATGGAAGACTCAGTAAACAGCCCAATATCCATAACCAGTTGACATTTAATAAGGGTTAAAAAGACATACACTGGAGAAAGGGCAGTCTTTTCAACAAATTCCGTTGGGAAAACTGGCTGTCCACATGTATAAAACTAGAACTAAACACTAAACTCTCACCCTGCACAAAAGTTAGCTCAAGATAGTTAAGAGACCTAGAAATTAGACCGGAAACTTTGAAATTGCCAGAAGAGGGTATAGGACCAACACGTAAACATATAGGTACATATAGAAACTGCCTTAATAAGATCCCAAAAGCTAAGGAAATTAAACAAGATTTAATGAATAGAATAGCATTAAATTAAAAAATATGCTTCTGTGCAGCAAAGAAAATCATCAAGATTCTACATAGAGAACCTAAAGAATGGGAGAAGATTTTCACCACCTGCCCATCAGATAAAGATCTAATATTTAGAATATACAAAGAGCTTAAAAAGCTTAACACTAAAAAAATGGGAAATTGAATTGAATAAACACTTTTTAAAAGAAGAAATACATATGGTAAATATATGAAAAATGTTCATCATCTTTAGCAAACAGGAAATGCAAATCAAAACTACAATGAGATTCCAGCTCACTTGAGTTAGAATGGCAATCATCAAGTACACAAATAACAATAAATGCTGGTAAGGATGTAGATAAATAGGAATCCTATTACATTGTTGGTGGGACTTTTAACTAATACAACTGCTTTGGAAATCAGTGTGGAAGTTTCTCAGAAGATTGGGAATGAACTACCATATGGCCCAGCAATAGCACTCCAGGCATCTTCCCAAAGGAAATAAAATCAGAATATTATAATCAGACTTGCATATCTATGTTCATTGTAGCACAATTTACAATAGCCAAACTATGGAATCAGCCTAGATGTCCATTAACAGATGAATGGATCACAAAACTTTAATACATATACAAAATGGAATTAAAGAAGGACAAAAGCACACCACTTGCAGAAAAAAGAATGAAACATGGGAATACTATACTAAGTGAATAAACCAGTCCCAAAGAATGAGTATGTGTATATTCTTTGTAATATGTGGAAGCTAGAGAGATATTCAGAAATAAAGGCAACATCAGATAGATGAGCAAGACTCCAGGAGAATGACTGAGTGTGATTAAAGAAGAGAGAGGAGGGAGACAAAGTTATAAAGAATGCATAGTAGAAACAGTGCTATGAATATTTACAAAATTTCCAATTTATCCTCAAAGACTTGTGGAGTTGAGGGGGTGGAACCCAGTAGGAAGGGCAACAAAAGCTGTGTGCATTTGTTTTTCTAGCAACTTATACCACAATATGATGTGAAATTTTAATGCAACCAATAAAAAATAAAGATTATTTGGCCTAATTATGTAGGTCAGACACAGTAGATCAGTTCACAGAAACTTTTACTCATATTTCCATTTAATCTAGAAGTAAACCCTGTCAGCACAAATGTCAAAATTTATCTCAATGCAAACACTCCCCTGCTGCACGCCTAATCCATCCAAGTATCACCCTTGTCTTGACTTTTTTTAATATGCTTTTATTGGTGAATTATAGTCTCATTTCATTTTTTTTTAATTTTATTTTATTGGCCCACTGTATTCATACATCATAGTGGGATACAAACTTTTGTAGACATACATGCACACATCGCCCAGTCAGCCCCCACCCGATCCCCACCCCATTCTCTCCCCAACCCTCCTTCCCATGCTTGGCTTAGTGGTTGACATCTAGTATTATAGCAATTTATCCAAAATTAAAAATGATAATCTCACATAACAGTTTCATTTGTCTGATACCAAGTGTTTGATGATTTAAAGATAGCATTTCAATATTTCTTTTTGCTTTCTTTCTTACTAGAGCATATTTTTTCTGTTTTTTTAGGTGAAACTATCATATATTTATATATTTATTTTTCAGAAAAAAATCTATCCTCATATGGAATATGAATTCTAGATACCCAAAACGATCTTGAAAAAGAACAAAGCTAGCAGATATATATTTTCTGATTTCAAACCATATAAAGCTACAATAATTGAAACAGTGTAGTACTGTTCTAAAGGCAGATATATAGACCATTGGAGTTAAATACAAGCCTAGAGCTAAATTCTTCCCTATATTGTCAACTTATTTTTGACAAGGTTTCCACAAACATTTGATGGTGGAAATAATAATCTTTTAACTAAATATTGTTGAAAAATAATCATTACATGGAAAAGAATAAAATTGGACCTTTACCTAATCCCATATACAAGTATTAACTCAAAATAAATAAAAGACCTAAATATAAATCTTAAGACTATAAACTTTTAGGAGAAAATCTGGGTCATAAAACCTCACAACATTGAAATTGGCAGTGATTTCTTGGATATGATTTCAATGGCACAGGCAACAGAAGAATATACAAACTCCCTAAAAAATAAAAGAAAATATTGTATATCCAAAGACAATGTAAACAGAGTTAAAAGTTACTAATAGAATTGGATAAAATATTTCCAAATGCTATATCTGAAGGTATATTAATATTCCAACTAGAAATCCTAAAAATTAACAACAATAAAGGCAAACAATACAACTTAGAGATAGGTAAAAGACTAACATAAATAATGAATCTCCACAGATAACCAATCTTAGTTGTCTGTTGGATGAAAACTCTTGTTTCTCTGGTTCTGGTGAGTGTTACCTATTTCTTCTTTGTAGTTAATCTCTTTGAGTATTTTCTCTAGCGCTGGTTTTGAAGACATAAATTCCTTCAGTTTCTGTTTGTCATGGAAGCTTCTTATTTCTCCATCTAATTTGATAGAAAGTTTTGCTGGATAGGAAATTTTTGGCTGGAAGTTGTTTTCTTTCAGAGTTTGGAATATGTTACTCCAAGCCCTTCTGGCTCTCATGACTTGGTTTGGGAAGTCTGGAGTGATTCTAACTCTGAATGTCAGTTGGCCCTTTGTTTTTGTTGCCTTTAAGATTCTCTGCTTGGCTTCCACATTGGTCATTTTGACAATTACATGGCGTGGGGATCCTCTTCTCCGATCCTGTCTAAAGGGAGTTCTATAAGTTTCCTGGATCTGTGTATCAACCTCTTGCTCTATATTTGGAAAATTTTCTGCTATTACTTCCTTGAAAAGATTGTTGATCCCTTTGGTATCACTTTCTTTTCCCTCCTCTATTCCAATTATTCTTAGGTTAGCTCTCTTAAGATGGGCCCATATTTCTTCAATGTCAGATTCCTGCTGTTGGATATTTTTTTCTAGATTAGAAACTATGCATTCATTTTTGGATTGCTCATCTTCTAAGAGTGAGATTCTGTTCTCCATGTGGTCTAATCGGTTGTTTGTGCTTTGAATTAAGGCCTTTACTTCATTAATTGCATCCTTTATCTCTTTTTGGCTCTCTCTGAGTTCTTTTCAAAGCACCTCTATTATTTCTACAGTTATTTTCCTGATTTGATCTTCTAGAAATCTCTGATTTTCTGTTTTATCAGGTTCTGATGTTGTGGGGTTGTGCACATTCATTACTCCAGTGTTATTCCTCTTTCCCATGATTTCGGAGGTTTGTGCCTTCTCTGGGTTATTCCCTTGGGTCACTATGGCTTCACTTAAGGTGCTCTGGATCTCGAGTCTGTATTATCTCAGACCCCACTACTCCTTTACTGGGTTGTATCACAGAGTCTCCGACCCAGGGAGTCGATAGAGGCTGCTTTAAACTATGGGGGGTGCCAGGTTGCACGCTCTCCTATGGTGTGATATCTCTGCCACCCTCACTCCCTCACTGGGTCAAGTCCCAGGAGGCCCAATACTGCGATTTCTCCTCTGTGGCCCGCAATTTGACTCACTGTTCTTGAGTACGCAGATGTAGCTGTACTGGACTCGGTGAATTCACTGCTGCTGCCGCCGCCGGTGGCAATATGGCGCCTCTGCCACGCCCTCGGCCATGAGGCTGGCGTATTTTTTCTTCTCTGGTTTTGATTTCCACTCTGAATCCCTGCAGCGTGTGCTGAGCTCAGCCACTGGGAGCTTTAAATGCTGTCTGCGCCGAAATATCCCGCCTGGCTGTTCCGCAGCGGCTCACCTGGCTTGCTGTAGCCGTCCGTTGAGTTCGCCGAGGCTGCCGGCAGTATGGCGCTGCTGCCGCGTCCTCGGGCTCGTGTGTCTCCTCTGTGGCCCTGAGCTCTGTTCTCAGTCCGCTTTCTCTCTGGAGCCTGGTGGTTTTTTTTGTTTTTCTGGTGATGGTGTTTTCTGGCTATGAAAGGCGCTCTTTTTGTGGTAATGGAGATTGGTTGTTAGCGGGACTCTTAAGCCCCGCTTTTCTCGGTCGCCATCTTCCCGGAAGTCAGAATAGTCTCATTTCATAATGGAGATTATGTTGTCAGTGACATATATGCACACAGCACTTGGGGGCCTCCCAACCCCCGGCTGCTTCCCCATCCCTCCTTCCCCATATAAAGTACTAGATTGACATTGGTATTTTCACATATGTACACATGGCCAATGGTAATAATTCCTACAATGAACCTTCCTCTTCCCGCTCTCCCTCCCTTAGACCACCTTATTGCCTCCACTGAGGTTTCTTCTTCCTTATCTGGAGTCCCTCTGGTATCATGATTACTCCACAGCTTCCCCATATCAGAGAAAACATATGACCCTTCACTTTCTGTGACTGTCTAATCTCGCTTAACACAATGTTCTCCAGGTCCTTTCATTTTTTGCAAGTGATAAATATTTTTTCATCTTTATTGCTGAATAGAATTACTTTGTGTGTATATCTCATAATTTTGTAATCCATTCATATGTTAATGGGCACCAAAGTTGGTTTCATACTTTGGCTATTGTGAATTGTGCTGCTATGAACATGGGTATGCATATTACTGTAGTTCTCTGATTTCAACCCCTTTGGAAAGATATTAAGGAGTGGTATAGCCTGATCGTATGGTAGATCCATTCCTAGTTTTCTGAAGAATATCTACACTGCTCTCCATAGCAACTGAACCAGTTTACAATCCCACCAACAGCAAAGAAGAGTTCCAACTTCCCCACATCCAGGTCAACATTTATTGTTTTTTAACTTCTTGATGATTGGCATTCTAATTGGAGTTAGATGGAATCTCGGTGTAGTTTTGATTTGCATCTCCCTGATTGCTAATGATGTTGAATATTTTTTCATGTATTTATTGGCCATTTGTATCTCTTTTGTGAAGTGTTTACTTAATTCATTTGCACATCTCTTACTTGAGTTATTCACGATAACCTCACAACCAATAAAATACTGAGGAATAAACCTAACCAAGCAGATAAAAGACCTCTACGATAAAAATTATAAAACACTAAAGAAAGAAATCAAGAATATCTTGGAAGATGGAAAGATCTCCCTTGCTCTTGGATAGGCAGAATAAATATTTTCAAAATGGCCACTCTACCAAAAGTGATCTGCAGAATCAATCCCTACAAGTTAATTCCTATAAAAATACCAATGTCATTTTTCACAGACCTAGAAAAATCAGTCATAAACTTTATATGGAGAAACAGAAGGCCCAGAATTGCCAAAGAAATTCTCAGTAATAATGAATCATGGAGAAGGTATCACAATTCCAGACAAAATTATCCTATAGAGCTATAATAATAAAAGTAGCAAGGTATTGGCACAAAGACAGGCACTTATATTTAAAGGAACAGAATAGAAGATACAAAAACGAATCCACCTAACCAGTTCATTTTCAACAAAGGTATCAGACACATAGGTGAGAGAAAAGACAGACTTTTCACAAATGGTATTGGGAAAACTGGTTATCTGTTTGTAGATAAATTGAATTAAATACTTACCTCTCACCCTGCACAAGAGTCAACTCAAGATGGACCAATGACCTAGAAGTTAGACCAGGGACTTTGAAGCTACTAGAGAAGGGCATAGGTTTAATACTTGAACATAAAGGCACATGTAGAAACTTCCTCAACCAGACCCCAAAAGCTTAGGAAATTAAAACAAAAATTAATAAATGGGATGACATTAAAATAAAAAGTTTCTGCTCATCAAAGGAAACCATCAAGAGTCTAAAGAGAAAGCCTATGGAATGGGAGAAAATCTTTGCAATTATCCCTTTGATAGAGAACTAATATCGAGACTGTACAAAGAACTTGCCTCAATTTTTATAATACTCTGAGCTAGAATCTCTGCCACCACTCTTGTCCCTCTGTAGCTTATTCTTCAGTGACCAAAATCATGTTTCAGATCTATATTAAACCATGTCTCTTTTCCACAGAAAAGCTCTCCAATTTTTTTGATACTTAGAAGAAGATACAACATTTTTACAATGTCTTAAAAGTTTCTGTACATTGAACAGTCTAATTTAATGAGGAAAAAACTTCCTGGTTACTTCCATTAACTTATTTCTGATCACTTTTCTACTTTTTCCACTGGCCCTTTTATGGCTCCTTAAAAAAATATTGCACTGGGTATGGTGGCACACGCTTGTAATCCCCGGACTTGGGAGGCAGAGACAGGAGGATGGCGCATGTTCGAAGCCAGCCTCACTGGCTTAAGAGACACTGTTTCCAAATAAAATATAAAATATGTCTGGGAGTATAGCCCGGAGGTAGAAGGGTTCCATCCCTAGTGCCACCAAAAAAAAAAAAAAAAATTGCAATTATATCCACTGCTCTAATTATTCCCTCCATTTAGAAAGGATTTCACCCAAATATGTACACGATTTCTACCTTTATTTTATTCAAGTTTCTGATCAATATCACTGACTTAAGAAAATTCTGTACATTTTATTCACTCAGATATTTCCTTCGTTCCTCTTTCGTACTTCAACTCTGACGTTTCACAATTCTCTTTTAATTACAGAACCAAGCATCAGAAGAGGATAATCTAGGACATACTGCCAGCCTGGGAAGAGATCAGAATTCAAAGTATGTTTTTTACTGAATGTAAATCACTCTTGTACCATCATAAGGTTGAGGATCATATCATGAGTTGGGGACCATCTCTGTACACACACACACACACACACACACACACACGCACACACACACACGTATAATACAGGAATGACTGGGCAGGATGATAGAAAGAAGGCACATAAGGCCTGCTTTGCTTCCTGACAGGAAGTTTAGGGGAATACACTTTTTTCTGTGTTTTGTATGTTTTCAACTGTTAGTGGGAGAGTGTTCATTTTTCTTTAGAAATTCAGGTCAGCTCAGTGGGAAATGTTTTCCTCCCCACTGAGAATTTAAGGAAACTATGGAGAGAGAGGGTTATCGACCCTGAATCAAGTAGGAGCATAAACACATACGATTTTGGATATGCTGATCTAATTTGTTTATTTGGAAGATATAATTCTAAAAGAATGTTTTTGTCTTCTACATAAAAGCAGTGGATCTGTTACTGAATAGTGGAATTTGAAAAAGAATGTGGCTAAGAAGAGGTGGCCATCAGTAAAACCACTACCATATATTTATAAAAAAACTGAGGGCTACCATTGTTTCTGTCTGGGAAGCCAAACTAAGACTTTTTTGAAAATAAATGTTTTTCTATGGGAATGCATACTTTAAAGTTAAATAAATGTCCTTCGTAATGGGAATCCTAGTGAGTTTTGGAGGCAATCTTCATATAACATCTGCACCTATCTAACTTTCTTACAAGAATAACGATAACATTGCATTTACAAAATATTAAAGTGGAGGATTGGTTACACTTTTGTTGTCAGAATCCAGCCCGACAGCAGCAGGGGTTAGAGAGATGATGAGTACCGACAGCCCGATCACCACATGGAGCCGGGTGATATGTCAAGCAAGCTCTCATTTATTCCTCTTCAAGCAATATATATATATATATATATATATATATATATATATATATATAATCACAAAACCACGAGGGGAATTCCCATGGGCAAATAGCCTAGCCTATCAGAATAAAGATCACTAGCCCATAGTTCACAGCCAATCCCAGGCCAGTACATGAGCCATTCATGTGTGTGGAAGCTCCTTTAAAGGTAAAAAGAGAAGAACCGCTCAGTCTCCCCACCCATAATGAATGGGGAAACCAAGCCTTCGTAGCTTCCTCCAGGCGCCATCTTAGCCCCTTTTCTGCTGAATCGTTTTACTGTGGAAGTTCTTAAACTTTATCTAAAGCTTTGCCTTAGTCTGCAGACTGCTCAGGCCGAGGGAGGCTGCATCTCTGTAGGCTCTGTATGCACACACCCCAACATTTTGTTTTCTGTCCATTCTCTGCTATGCATTCTGAACTTGTAATGGTTTCCCTGAAGACTATAAAAAAGGACTCCCCCCATTTTGTGGTACTAGGGATGGCATTCAGGAGCATTCTACCTCTGAGTTATACCCTCAGTTTTTATAAATTTATTTATTTTTAGTTTTTATTTATTTATTTATTTTAATTTTGAAATAGGTCTGACTAGGTTGCTGAGGGTCTTTCTAGGTTGCTGAGGCTGACCTTGAATTTTCAATCTTCCTGTCTCAGCCTTCCAACTTCTGGAATTAGAGATATGTGCCACCATGCCTGACTTAGAGGGAAATTTTATTGGCTACCTGGCAGAAAGATTGTTGGTAGGAATTTTTTTCTTCTTCTTCTTTTTTTTTTTTTTTGTGGTACTGGGGTTCCTGGAAACCCTTCTACATCCCTCCGGGTTGCACTCCCAGACATATTTTTATACTTTTTTTAATTTGGAAACAGGGTCTCTTAAGCCAGTGTGGTTGGCTTCGAACCTGCGCGATCCTCCTGTCTCTGCCTCCCAAGCACAGGGATTACAAGCGTGTGCCACCATGCCCAGCAGAATTTTTTTCTTTTAACTAATAACCTTGCAAATATACGATGGAGATAAACATTGACTTTCTTTTTTCCCCTCTGAGAAGTGGTACACAAAAGAGTGTAAAAACCAATAAAAGCAGCCCTAATGTTGAAGCTATACAATGTTTTGCACAACTGTAAGGCCTAGATTCAAGATTATTTATATGAAAGTTCAGTAAAGAATGTTCATCACATATAAATCATTTTAATTAATTATTTATTTTTTGGTGTTCTAGATTCTATTTTTCTTGTTTCCTTCATTTTTATTGGTGCATTATAATTTAATGTAAGTGTGAGATTATTTGTGTTGTATTCATATATGCACATGAAATAATTTGGTCAATTTCCTTCCAAAATACTCTTTACTTTCTTCCCCTCCTTCTTTCTCTATTTTATTGTTCTTTCTTTTATTTCTTTTGATTTTTCTTTTTTATTCCTTTATTATTTCTAGCTTCCACATGAGAGAAAACATACCTCCCTTGACTTTTATAGATTCTGGCTTATTTCACTCAGCATCATGTTCTTCAGTTTAATTCATTTACCAGCAAAATGGTATCATTTTATTCTTCTTTATTTAACTTTAAAGTATACATATCACATTTTCTTTATCCATTCATCTGCTGACAGACAGGTAGGCTGGTTCTATAACTTGGCTATTGTGAATTCTGTTGCTATAATCTGGTATACAATGTATATTATTATAGTATGCTTACTTAATACTTTGAAAAGATACTAAGGAGTAGTTTATCTGAATCATACTATGGGAACCAATTTATTTAAAGCTTTCAGGTAAGATTTAGAATTCAGCTATGGCTAATTCTAGTTGAGAAGTAGATAAGTAGTGTGTTTTAAAATCCTGTTTCATGATTATGATACAAAATGATTTTTACTGCTATTTCTGTCAATTTCACTCCAAGAATGTATTTCTAATTAATATAAGATGATTGTCATGTTTTCTAAATAAAGAAAAACTGCATTATTTTTAAAGGCATGTATTTTCAAGAATAAAGAAAAAGAAAAGGAAAAGAGAAGTCATAAAAAGTCATAGAAAGCTAGGCATTGGTGGTGCTGTCCTGTAATCTGAGCTACCCAGGAGGCTGAGGCTGTAGGATCTCCAGTTTGAGGCCAACCTGAGCAAGTTATCAAGTCTCTGCCTCAAAATAAAATGAAAAGGGCTGTGGATGTAGCTCAGTGGTAGAACATTTGTTTAGCCTGTGGGAGGTCCTGGGTTCAAGGGTCAAATTCCTGTATCCACCAAATGAAAGAGAAAAATGTCACAAGAAAATTTTCTTTATGGCTTTTCCTTAAAATTAAACTCTACAGAGTATTTTAGACATTTTTCTGCTGGATGAATTTTTCTTGGTTAAACTAGTTTTTAAACTGAATTCAGAAACTTTCATTTGTTTTTGGTATTAGGATTGAATCCGTGAGCATTTTATTTCCAGGCTACACCCCCAGGTTCTTTTTTCTTTTTTTTATTTCTTTTTATTATTTGAAACAGGGCTTCACTAGGTTTCTGAGAGTCTTATGAAGTTGCTGAGGCTGCTCTCAAATCTGAAAGGCTCTTGTCTCAGCCTCTCAAGTAGTGAGATTACTAGAGTATGCTACCATGATCAGATTGATTCAGCAATTATTTGAAGGCAACTGATGTTACTTGCACTAATCTAGGAACAAACAGAGAGAAGTGGGTGTTAAGATGGTGAGGTGTACCTGGAGGAGCCTATGATCTCCTTTGTAGAGAAAGAAGACACTAAGAAATGTGAAGCAGCATGCATTTAGCTAACAAGATAACTCATCTCGATGTGTACATCACTGTACCCCACAGTAGTACAGTTACAGAGGTATCTATGTATAACTGACATTGTCTGAATCCAGGGGCATTTTAACTCTGAGGTACACCCTCAGCTTCTTTTTCTCTCTCTCTCTTTCTTCCTCTCTCTCTTTCTTTCTTTCTTTCTTTCTTTCTTTCTTTCTTTCTTTCTTTCTTTCTTTCTTTCTTTCTTTCTCTCTCTTTCCTCTTTCTCTGTTTCTATGTTATCATTTTTGTGGTACTGGGGATTGAATCTCATGACATTCTATCTTCAAGCTATACCTCCAGCCTGATTTTAACTCTTCATTTTGAATCATTGTCTCACTAAGTTGCAGATGGCCTTAGTAAGTAGCTGAGGCTGGCCAAACTAATGAAGCGGCAGTTCTTCTGTCTCAACCTCCAAAGTACTGGGATTAGAAGTGTATGCTGGTTATTTTTTATTTTTTATTTTTGAAACAGGATTTTATTGAATTTCTGAGAACCTTGCTAATTTTCTGAGGCTCCCAAGTACTGGGATTATAGGCATATACCATCACTTATAATGGATTATATAATATTAACATGGCAAATAAGAAACTTCTGACTGTATAAATTATTTCAATTTACATTTTTGACAAAACTTGCTGTTCTGGTATTTTAAACACTTTTATAGTTATCACGTTATTAATGTTATGATGTTAACAATGTTATCATGTTAAAAATGCTATACATGCACACAGCACTTGTTGCCCCCCACTTCCCCATTTCCTCCCTTTCCAACAGGGTACTGAGATTGACATTAGTATATTCACATAAGTATACATAGTTAGTGGTAGTATTTCTACTATTGAATCCTAGTCTTTCTCCTCCATTTCCCTTAGACCACCTCCCTGGCTCAACTGAGGTTTTTCCTTCTTTATCTCAAGTCCCTCTTGTATCTCAATTACAACCCAGCTTGAGCATATTAGAGAAAACATATGATCTGTCACTTTCTGTGATTGGCTAATCTCAACATAATGTTCTCCAGGCTCTTCTATTTTCTTGCAAATGATATAATTTTGCTCTTCTTTACTGCTAAGTAGAATCCTATTGTCTGTATTTCCAGGCAATAGAAGTTTGTAATCCACTCATCTTTTGATGGACATCTAGTTGGTTCTATAATTAGCTACTGTGAATTGTACTGCTATGAACATAGACATGCATTTATTACTGTAGTTTTCTGATTTCAAGCCCTTTGAAATGGTACCCAAGAGTAGTATAGCTGGATCATATGGTGGATCTATTCCTAATTTTCTGAGGAATCTCCACACTAGACTGTCGGGAATCCAGCCCGACAGCTGGCGGGGCTTGGAGAGATGATGAGTACCGACGACTCGAACACAAACCCACGAGCCGGGAGTCAAGTCAAGCAAGATCTCATTTATTTCTCTCCAAATAATCATATATATAGTACCAAGCCATGAGGGGAATTCCCATGAGAAATAGCCTAGCCTATCCGGGATAAAGATCACTAACACGTAGTTTACAGCCAAACCCAGGCCAGTACATGAGCCATTCATGTGTGCAGAAAGCTCCTTTAAAGGTAGAAAGGGAAAAACCACTCAGTCTCCCCACCCATAATGAATGGGGAAACCATGCCTTCGTAGCTTCCTCCAGGCGCCATCTTTAGCCCATTTTCTGCTGAATCACTTTACTTAAAGTTTTGCCTTAGGTTGCAGGCCACTCAGGCCGAGGGAGGCTGCATCTCCTTAGGTGCTGTATGGACACACCCCATCACTACTCTCAATAGCAGTTGAACTAATTTGCAATACCACAAAACTGTAGATGAGTTCCTACTTTCCCACATCCTCATCAACATTTATTGTTATTTTTTCTTGATGAATGTAATTCTGATTGGGACTAGATGAAATCTTAGGATAGTTTTTATTTGCATCTCCCTGATTGCTAATGATGTTGAACACTTTTTCGTGTATTTATTAGCCATCTGTATCTCTTTTTGTGGTTTATTTTAGTTTTAAGGTGGGCTCTTGCTATATTGCTCAAGCGGATCTTGAACTGATAGGCTCACACAATTATCCTGCCTCAGTCTCCTGCATAGATGGGATTTCAGGCATGTGTCACTGCAGTCGAGCAGGATAATAATTTTCAAATATTATGGTGGTTTATGTAATGGCACAATATATTACAAATCCTGTCTCATAGAAAACATTTAATTTCTGGATATCTCTGTAGTGTAGAAATATGGTTTAGGGGAAGATTTTTATAGTGTTTGGAGCTGTTCATAAAGCAGAACAGGCAGGAGGTAGCGTTCATTGCAGGTGTGGAGGAGGGAGTGAACGACCATCTTTGAAAATGTTAGAAAGATATTTCACACCTTTGATCATGGTTGGAATGGATGATCTCTGATTTCCTTTCAACATTTGTGACTCCACTAGTCTGTGCTAGTCTATGGCATGTGACACCACTCAAATAAGGGTCTTCATTGTAGACTGGAGTAGTCGGGCAATTCTTAGGCAGACATGAAATAGAACCTAGGCTTTCACTGATGGGCAGGATTTAGGTAGGCAGAAGAGCAGAGTAAGATCATTATAGTAGGAAAGGAAGAAAGAAAGCAGAAAAATAGAGTACCAGTGAACTCAGTATCTTTGGAGACAATGAAAAATTTGGCCTGACTGGAATATAGGATTTATATTGAGAATAGAGGCAATAAGAAAGTGAGCAGGCCTAATTGTGATGGGATTTCAGTACTAGTCACTGGGCAGGTAGAATTTTATCTTTTTTTTTTTGCACTATAGAACTTTTAGGTTTATGTCAGTACTAGAATAACCTGTAGGTTGGTTTAAGTGTTTTAGTGACATAAAACATGCGCTTTTCTATAGAAGAGGGGAGAATAATGTGGCTAATTTGGGCATTAATAGATGAAAAACTAGTCTTGGAAAATGGCAATAAGGACAGGGTTTTTATACATATCATCATCTTACTACTTATTTCTTTATTTAACTGGGAGTTGACCCCAGGGAATTCTCTCTGAACTACATCCCAGCCCTTTTTAAAAATTTGTTTTGAAACAGGGTCTTGCTAAGTTGCTGAGGCTGTCCTTGAACTTGTGATCCTTTTGTTTCCGCCTCCCAAGTACTAGTATTACAGGTGTGTGCCACCATGCCTGGCTCACATAATCGCTTTGAATCAAGTCTATTCATTTTATTGGACTCAAAGCAATGGATATAGACTATTGTTTCTCTTCTAATTTCCAGTGAAATTATCTAAAGATAAATGTAAGTTTTACTGCAGCAATTAATGGCATCATTTGAGCAAATGTCATTAGGATTTTTCAGAGGATAAAAGAAAAGGAAGAGGGAGAGAAAGATGCATGGAGAGTAGATTGATTTTAAGGTATTGGCTCATGTGACTGTGGTAACTAGCAAATCTAAAATACATGGGGCAGGCCAAGCTGATGGTACCTCAGCTAACAGTTAAGATGCATTCTGCCCAGGTGTGATAGCACACACCTCTAAACCTAGCACTTGGGAGGCTGAGACAGGAGGATTGCAGGTTTGAGGACAGCCTCAGCAACTTAGCAAGACTTTCAGCCAGCTAGTGACATTCTGTATTAGAAAAGAAATTAAAAATAGAGGGTCTCAATCAGAGATAGAATACTTCTGGGTTCAATCCCTCCCACCAGTAAGCAAGCAAGCAAGTAAGCAATTAAGTAAGTAAGTAAGTAAATAAATAAATTGCATTCTTGAATTCTGAATTCCCAAACACAATAGACTAGAGACAGGCAGAATTTTATATGGCAGTCTTCAGGAAAATTCTGTTTTTTTTAAAGATTTTCCATTAATGTTATATGTCCCTCCAACATTATGGAGAATAATCAGAACTACTTATTTAAATATTATTTACATCTAACAAATACCTTCACATCCAGTTACATCTGGACCACATGGATTGGTGTTTGGTCAAACAACCAAGCACCATAGTCAAGCCAAGTTGATATAGAAAAGTAAACATTATAGCAACGTAATATTATACAAAAACATTGGATTGCTATATATATGTATATATACAGTGTGTGTGTGTTGCTGGGGATGGAATCCAGGGGCATTCTACCTCCAAGCTACACCCCTAGCCCTATTTATTTTTTATTATTTATTTTGAAACAGGGTCTCGTTAAGTTCCAAATGGCCTCACTAAGTAGTAGCTTAGGCTGTCCTCAAACCACAATCCTTCCATCTCAGCCTCCCAAATGCTGGGATTACAAGTGTGTGCCACCATACCTGGCTACTGGATTGCTATATTGATGTGCAACGTATTTGAATAGAATTCACAACAAACACAGATAATTTGATTACTTATAAGAAATAACCATAGAAGCCAATCATTATGACTCATGCCTGTAATCTCATTACTTGAAAGGCTGAGGCAGGAGAATCACAGGTTCGAGGCCAACCTCACCAACTTAGAGTTGACTGTTTCAAAATAAAATAAATATTAAAAAAATAGGGCAGGGGATATAGCTCAAAACTAAAATGTGCATGGGTTCAAACTCCAGTATAAAATGTTAATAATAAATAATGAAAGAAAGAAAGGAAGGAAAGATGGTGGAACAGTTTGTTCTCTCTTACTACCCAGGCCTCTAGTTCATTAAGACATGTTTTCTACTTGCTGAGTAAATGTTATCACATCAGATGAAGACCATACAGAAGCTGAAAAAATTTGTCTTCCAAACCAGCACTAGAGAAAATAAAGAGATTAACATCAAAGAAGAAATAAGTGTTAAACGCCAGAACCAGAGAAACAATTTCCATCAAGCAAACAACTAACCAAAGAAGAACACTACCTCAAATAGAAGTTAAGACTCAAAATGTTAGGAATTAAAAATCATATTTCAGTAATCATGCTAAATAATGTTCTTATTTGTTTTTTACATAGTAAAGAACAGCAGGAACATACTATATACCCATTCCCACAAGGGAAACAGCTGTTTTCTCCCTTCCAATAAATTCATCTACTACCTTGATGAAGGAGATGTCTTGAAGAAGGAGTTGACATAGCACACTGGCCTTTCAGTACCCCATTCCATGGCAATCTGAAAAGCGCATTAGCATCCCTTTCTCCATCATTTATTCTGATCATTTTCCTTTGTGAATTGAAATATGTACATATTTAATCTATATGTATATATAGATTAAAATATATTTGATATATTTATATATTGCCATATACTTTTCTTTTATATATTTAGCTTTTTCCAAGTTTCTTTATCTTACAAATTATTTATTTATAATTAAATAATTTGTTATAATTAATCACTATATTTGGTTACTAAATTTTTTTTTTTTTTTTTGGTGGTACTGGGGTTCCTGGAAGCCCTTCTACCTCCGGGCTACACTCCCAGACCTATTTTTATATATTTTATTTGGAAACAGGGTCCCTTAAGCCAGCGCGGCTGGCTTCGAACCTGCACGATCCTCCTGTCTCCTCCTCCAAAGCGTGGGGATTACAAGCGTGCGCCACCACGCCCGGCTGGTTACTAAAATTTTGAAATGGCTTGCTACGATTATTCAAAAAGAAAAAAAATGTATTGTGCTAAAAGTTGTATTTATTTTATTTTATTCTCCAGTGACTACATTTTAACAATTGAGAAGAAAAGTAGATAATGAATTTTGCATTTGAAGAAGTAATTGAAATACTACAGTTTTAAAACATCCAATTGCACTGCTAGTGAGTTATACTCCAGAGATACATTTTATAGACAAAGAGTTTTGGGGCAGATGATTCCTCCTTAAATCTGACTGAACAGCGTGATTTTCACAAGCAAAAAAAGTCAGAAAGGGAACAGAAGTGGTAGTATTCAATTTAGTGACCTCTGGGCAGAACAAACAATTTAATTTTAAAGTAAAATTAGCTAATATGGAATAAAATTCGATCTCGCCTATTAAAGCACGCATCCTTGAAGGAAGCATTCAATTTGAGATCATAGTAAGGGAAAATGTTCAACTGGGAAGAATGTCCAAGGAGAAAATTTTGGTAATGGGGTGACCTAGAAAGAAGCCCAATAAACAAGTTATGAGAGTAATACTGCTGACAGAGTAGGAAGGCAAACAAGATGGGTCTGCTTAAAAAACAACAAAGAAACCTGTCAGTCAGTTTCATCTTTCCAGAAACTCATTCAGAGTCTTGGAAGTAAAATGGTCTTTGTAAGGCATAAAGAATCGAGATTTGCTAGTTTCTCCCCCAAAGCACTATAGGATTGCAAGTCAGTTTACAGTTACCTTTAAAAAGTCAGCAAAATGAAATTAATCAGACTATGTGCCTGTACCACAGAGAGTATGTGAGGATTAATGAGTTAATTATTGTGAAATAGTAAAACACTTTGGGATATCTGAATGAAAAATGAAAATAATTATTTATGGCTTTGCTAGAATGTCGCAGAAATCATAATTACTTTTTAAGTATAAACTACTTTTTTAGTTTTGCAATGATATATATATATATAGTTATATATATAGTTATATAGTTTTATATATATATATATATATATATCAATGTTATATGTGTGTGTGTAAAAATTAAATTGGTGTCATAATTTGGCATCAGAAAAAAAATTTGACAGAATAAAATTACCTAGATAAAAATAAAGCTAAAAGTAACATGCTATTAATTTTCTTTTGCTAAGCGATCATTTTCTAATTTTAATCTAATAATTTTCTTATCTAGACAGAGAACATATAGCACAGTGCTTGTTACTTACAGCTGGATACATTTGTGGGAATTTGGTTATTTTCTCTTGAAAGCATTTTAAACAAATTGATGGAAAAATGATTGAATGGAAATGAATTGACAATAGTTAATTTACTAAAATGCAGCACTCTTAATATTTGTTGAGTCCAATGCAGCAGGAAAGGACAAGCTAAGCCTTAACAAATGAAAGGAGACGTAGAGGCATGAGCATCTCCAGAATTTAAGGACTGTAAATGATCTAGAGAGGTCATGAAAATTGCCAGCTTTCTGGCAAGACCACACTAAAAATGAGTAAGCCCATGAGAATCTAGCCTAATGTTGAAAACAAAACAAAACAAATTAAGCTAAATTCTTCTTGTTTGTGAATCTTGAATTTCCCTTAATTTTTTCTTGAAAGTTGGTTATTCTATTTTGGGTTTTAATATTATTCTTGATGAGATGCTGACCACTTCATTCCAAATGCACTGATTAAAATCTTCTAGAGCACTCATTTTGTTGTTTAAATAATATAAATAATATAAGGCTTTGTGTTAGGAAGAACAGCCTTCATATCTCTCTTATTCACACTGGCTCTTTGACACCTACTGTTTGATGGGCTCTAGCAAGTTTGCTTTTTTTAAAATCACTTGATGATATTTTCTGGCCAAAAAAAAAAAAAAAAAAAAGAAAAAAGAAAATGAAAGAATGGGCACACTTTGGCACAGGTGTTACTGAAATCCAACACAGGTAATTGTTACCCATATATCTCTGTTTTCCCTAACTTTACCTTCTCACCTTCCTTCCAGGGCATTCATTCTTTCTTCCATTTGCTCCAATTCTTCCTCCTGTTATCTTATTTTCTTTTATTTCAACTTTCTTTACTTTTTCTTCAGCAAAGTTCACCTTATCATTGGTAGACTATACTGTTGGCACTGAAGGCTTGTGAACACTGAAGTCTCATAAAACTAATCTTATTGTTCAAACTGTTCTGCAAAACCAGTGACATTGACTGCAGCTGAGAGCTTGTTGGAAGTAGAAATCTTGAGCGTGGAGCAGTAGCAATCACATATTTTGGAGGCTGAAACAGGAGGGTTGCAGGTTTTCATCCAGCCTCAGCAATTTAGTGAGACCCTGTTTCAAAAAAAAGGGGGGAGGCTGGGGTATAGCTCAAAAGTAGAATGCCTCTGAATTTAATCCCTAGTAACACACACAAAAATGAAAGAATGAATCTTGGAAATCACCATATAGCTTCTACATCCATATTTGTCTTATAATGAGAGCCCAAGTAATTTATAACATGATCAAGTTCAAGAGCTGCTAATCTCAAAAACATTGGTGCCCCATAAAGTCCTGAAAGTTTATACTTATCTAACCAACTCATGGGCCACATGCTCCTTTTTTGGCGACACTGTTCCTTTCCTTGTGTTCTCTATATGAGCAGGAACTATGGGTTCAGTGAGTAACTCAATTTTAGAATCCCAGGGAGCCTTCCTTCCTTTTTTTTCTTCCTTCCTCCCATCCTTCCTTCCTTCCTTCCTTCCTCTCCTATAACAGGAATTGAATCCAGGGACTCTCCACCATAGAGCTACATTCCTAGATTCCCTCAAAAATTATTTTTTGTGGTGCTGAAGATTGAACCCAAGGGAATTCTACCTCCAAATCAACATCCCAGACACATTATATTTTTATTTTATTATTTTGGAAACAGGCTTTAGCTACATTGCAGAGGGCCTCGCTAAATTGCTGAGGCTGGCTTAGAAACTGCTATCCTGATGTCTCAGCCTCCCAAGTACCGAGATTAAAGGTGTGCAACACTACACCAGCCCTACCCAGCCCTTTTTATTTTTAATGTTGAGACAGGGTCTTGCTAAATTTCCCAGGCAGGCCTGGAGCTTGTGATCCTCCTGCTTCAGCTTCTTGAGTAGCTAGGATTACAGGTGCCCACCACCAACATTGACCAGGGAGTCTTTCTTGATTTCTTACTTTTTGCACCACCCATATGTAATGTCATCAGTATTATAATTTTTATTTTCTAAATATATTTTGAATATTTTCTCCACAAATTTCTGAAACTGCCACTTCCATGAATCTCACATTTCTCACCGAACTTAAGTGTAATCTTTAGATTGGTCTCTCTGCCTTTCATCTTGTTCTCTGATTCCTTCCCCTTGATAATTCTAGGCATCTTTTTAAAACTCAAATCTGGCCGGGCGTGGTGACGCACGCTTGTAATCCCCGCGCTTGGGAGGCAGAGACAGGAGGATCGCGCAGGTTCGAAGCCAGCTGTGCACGCTAGCTTAGGAGACCCTGTTTCCAAATTTAAAAAATATAAAAATAGGTCTGGGAGTGTAGCCCAGAGGTAGAAGGGCTTCCAGGAACCCCAGTACCACCAAAAAAAAAAAAAAAAAAACTCAAATCTGATCTAGCCTTGTCATTCTCAGAAACATGATTATGATTTCCTTTTTGCCATAGGATACATTCTAGTTCTTATATGAAAAATTTTTGTTTTATTGTAATTGAGAAATAACACTTGTATATATTTATGTGGTGCATAAGAGGTTTTAAGGCATGTATACATTGTGGAATGATCAAATCAGACTAATTAATATATCTATCACTGAAATGATCACTTCTAGATAAATAAAGATTAACATAAATAACTTAATGTTATACCTTGTGTAACTTTTTAATCAATATCCTCCTCCACAGCTTCTCAATGTACCATGTACACTATAGTCAGGTACAGGGACTTGTGACTTCTTAAATGTGTAATTTTCTGGAGAGTCTATACTTCTGTATATTTTTTCTGGGGAAGAAATGCTCTTCTGCACATATGTCTACATGTCATATAGTCAAGGAACAGATTCAAGGAACCCTCTAGGTTTGTGAGGCTCTCTCCAATCTCCTCTCCTTGCACCTCTACAACACTCGTCACAGTGTACTGCAATGACTTTTAATCTGACATGGACAATAAACTGGAGAGATCAAATTTTCTTTTATTCTTGATCTTGCATAGAACAGACGCTTAATAAATATTACTGGATCAATAAAATATTTTTTTTGTGCAATTCCTGGGTTTGAACCTGGATTTGAACTTAGGAAAATTTTCTCTGAGCTACACCCCCAGTCCTTTTTTTTTTATTCTTTACTTTGAAACAGGATCTCACTAAGTTGTGGAGGGCCTCATTAAGTAGCTGAGGCTGGCCGTGAGTCCTGTCTTCGACTCCCAAGAACTTGGGTTTCAAAAGTGTGACCCTTCCAACCAGGTTAATAAAAAATATAATTGCTATGTTTGAGATAAATGTTATAAATCAGGATAATTCACCATATGACCAGAAACCACATATTACTTAGACCAAAATATTTTGTTAATATATTTGGACATACTAATTTTTATGTGATAGGCAACCATTGTTTTTCCTCTAGGAAGAATTCAGATGATTGATAGGAATGTTAAAACCAATATAAGAACTGGGTGAGATTGTTCTTTGACTTAGGTTCTAGGAAAAATAACCATTTTATTTTATGACTTCTAATAATTCAGATAAGTACAAATAAATCTTCTATGAAAATGTATGTACGGATTTGATATGAACATATGATTTCATTTCTCTCAGATAAATACCCAAAGGTGAAAAGGAAAAGCAATGGTAAATTTGACCTTATCAAAATTAAAAATTTACTCTGCAAAATCCCATAGAAAGAGGGCAAAACGAGGAGCTACAAACTGCAAACAAATACTTAAATCTACAGATTAAACAAAAGACTACTATGTAGAGAACTCTGAAAACTTAGCATTAAAATAAAACAATTCAATTATAAGATTTACCAAAAAAAATGACTAGACATTTTAACTAATAGGAGACTCAAATGGTGAATAAGTACACGAAAAACTGTTTAACATCATTGACCTTCAGGGAAATAGAAACCAAATCACAATGAAATAGTACCATCTATCTACCAGTATTGCTACAATTAAGTAGTGACAACATCAAAAGTTGGCAAGGATGCAGAGATGCATCCCTTGTTTATTGCTAGTTGGAACATAAAATTGTATGAGTCACTGCTAGACATGGTGCCCAAGCCTGCTATCCTAGTACTCGGGAGGCTGAGATAGAAGGATTTTAGGTTCAAATTAGCCTCTGAAACTTAGTGCGACCCTGTTTAAAAAAAAAAAAAAGGAGCTGGGGTTGTAGCTGAGAGGTAGAAGGACACTGGGTTCAATCCCCAGCACCTCAAAAAGTAAAAATGTATAGTTAACTTGAGTAATACTTTAGTCCAGTCGTATCATAAACATCCTTATATCTGTTTTAGAAAAATACCGTAACCATCATATACCATTGAGAAATTCTAATCGATAAAGTATAATTTATTTTAATTGATTGACATTTAATATCTCTGCACTATAGATGCTAGTTCACATCCAATAAAATAAATCAGATGTACTGGTACTGGAAATATATTGCAATTTACATTGAACCTCCAGAACTGAATGATAGAGTAGCTGAAGGAAATACGATCATCAATAACGTGAATGTTGAGGTGGGTGTACTTGGGAAACTGAGACAGAAGGATCATAGTTCACAGGCAGCCTCAACAACTTAGTGAGGCCCTCTTTCAAGTTAAAAATAAAATAAGGCCGGGAGTACAGCTCAGAGATAAAATGTCCCTGGGTTCAATCCCCAGCACCACACTAAATATAATAATAATAATAATAATAATAATAATAATATTATATAATCTGTAAAGTGGCAGAAACATGCTGGATAACTACACCTATTTATCCCCTGGAATAATATGAGAATTGAATGAGACTATATATGTAAAACCACTTTGAAACTGAGAGAGTATTTTTAAAAATTTTTTATTGGTGCATTGAAGTCATCCATCTTAATGAGGTACAAGATGGTAGAGGCACACATGAACACATCACTCATCTAGCCCTTCCCCAATACACACATTAAATGGGAAGAGGTTTTTTTTGATACCACTAAGTTAAATAACAGTAAATATAGACAGAACAATTAAATATGTTTCTCTTTAATACTATACTATGTATGTATGTATGTATGTATGTATGTATGTATGTATTTTTGTGGTACTGGGCATTGAACTGAGGAGTGATATACTTCTGAGCTACATCCTCATCCCTGTTTTTTATTTTTTTAATTTTGAAACAGAGTCTTGATAAGTTATTGCATTCTGATATTTTTATTAGTCTTTTAAACTGACAATAAATGTTTTAATAAATTTCTTACCTTGATTGAGTAAATCTATTATTAAATGGGATAAATTTTCTGGATATATAAAGTTGCAATTAAGATTTGAAGTTTTGAAGGATTTTAAACTATTTCTCTACTAAGGCTAAATAATTGTGTAATCTCTCAGGTGTAGCCTTTGTGGTTGCCTTAGTTGTTGCCTTGATTCTAGACATCTTCATATCACACAGCATCTCTTGAGTGGCTCACTCTCCTCTAGCTTCTTTCTTAAGTCTATCCCTCTAGAAGATGCTCAAAACTAGGCTGTTTAAATTGTTCATATAGCTTTAAAACAATAGCCACTGGGGTACATGTGATAACACAAAAATACATATACACATATGTAATTTTAAGAGTAAAATGGAAGTACGTTTAATATCATTTGTGGACTTTAGAATTTGCATCTAGAAATATAAGAAAAATGATTGAAATAAAAAAACTCCAACCCACTGCTCTTCTCTAGGACATAATAATGAAGAAACACACACACACACACACACACACACACACACACACACACACATATCACATCACATTTAAAATGCCCTTGCAGGAAGCTGAAACAGGAGGATTGCAGATAAGAGGCCAACCTCAGCAACTTAGTGAGAGCCTGTTGCAAAATACAAAATAAAATAGGCTGGGGATTCAGTGGTAGGATGCACCTTGGTTCAATCCACAGTACCAAAATACACACACACACACACACACACACACACACACACACACCAAAATCAAAAACAAAATGGCCTACCAATATTAAGATGTTTAGAAGAGGAGTGCCATCTTTGTTTCCTCAATTCTTGTCTCACATCATAGCAAGAATTTTGACAAAGTTTACTTCTATTGGAAGTCTCTCAATCTCTCTTAATGAGGACAAAACTGTTCTGAGTCTTCATCTTCCTGAAAACTGTTCAACAAGAGTTAGGACATTTCTTCAACACCTTCATGCCTCCTAAAAAAAACATATGTCCTCTGATGTTTGCCTCAAACATAAACAATTCTTGTGTGTGTGTGTGTGTGTGTGTGTGTGTGTGTGTGTGTGTGTGGTATTGGGGATGAAACTCAGGGGCATTTTACCTCCAAGCTACACTCCCAGCCCTATTTTTCAGTCTTTTATTTTTTGAAACATGATCTCACTGAATTGCAAAAGGCCTTCCTAAGTAGTTGAGGCTGTCTGCGAATTGAGATCCTCTGGTCTCCGCCTACAGAGTGCTGGGAGCCACTATGCCCAGCCTAGGCAATTTTTATATTCTTATTCTTCTTTTTTCCAGAGGAAGTGTTTAATTTTTTTCTCCATATCTAAAGAATAATTTGTTGATTTTTCAGAACTGATCTATCCTGACATCCCTATCACTTGTTATTGTCATTTGTTTTTCAATTAATAGCTTTTGGAATTTTAAAGTGATAATGTTTTTTTAAAGGATATTTTTCTCTTTCAAATTTTTTCCTATGTAGTTTCCAAAATTCTTCAGTAATTGGATTCAGCCTGAGCATCCTGGATTTTGCTATGTGACTCAATGTAATCCATTACTCCAATTTGTTTATTTTACCTTCATAAAAAAAATTGAGTTTGGGACAGGTGTGTGACTTTCTTCTAATCAGTAGTTCAGTAAAATGGAATCTAAAGAACAGGATCTGTTACTGATATTCTAGCCTATGAGTGCTAGAAAGGAGATAATCCCAAGTTTAGTTGAGGCCATGTGTCTAATAGGTGAGAGCAAGGGTTGGACTCAGATAAATCTCCTTTGCATCTTACCTCTCCTCTGCTGAGCGGTGCCACCCTACTTGTGCTACTTAACATTTTTGAACCATTTTTTACATTTGTAGAATAGAGACAATGGCCAGACAGATCTCATAGCTTATGGTGAGGATTAAATTAGATACATAAAGTACATTGTGCTTCCTGGCATGTAGTAAATGTTAGTAGCTTTATTATTATTTATGTGAAGTCTGGGAAAGAGAACTGGTACGTCAAAAAAATAATTTTGGAAATTGGTCAAATTTGAAGGTCAAAGAGAAGATCTGCAGAAATAAGTAAAGGTCTCGAATGAATGATCAGAAATTATCCTCTCCACTAAAAAAAAAAAAAAGGAATTAAGTGAATGGGCAAGACACTAATAGCTGTTTCAAAAAGAATTGCACTAAGATCAATAACTTTTATACAGTTTGGTGTTCTAGGATGGTCATGGGACATGTTTTGAGAACAGTAGCCCAAGACTAGACACTGGTGACCTGGTGACAAATGAGGTGGGGTGACCTGCAGACAAACCACTTGATTTCTATATATTCCAAGTGTGTTCATTTTGAGTTTCTATGTAAGTTACTGGAGATACAGATTTTTTTTTTAATTTTGAACTTCTTATATGATTAATGCTCCATTTGAAAATCTTTGCAATTATGAGATACCTACAGAAAAGACAGCTTTTTGTAAAAGATGAGTTAGAGGAGGCTAGACAGTGCTGTAAAGAAGGGTTAGATAACTATTTAGAGAATGCACCAACCCAATGCTTATCCAATTACCTAATTTCTTAAACTAAAAGCCATTTACCTTAAGGGCAGAAAGCTCTTTAATTCTCTTTTGTTTTAATCTCACAATTTATTGCCATATGTTTCAAAGGTCTAATATTACTGTATTTACTCTATTATCCTAGACCTTGCTCTAATTTATAGCTCTTCTTACTCCAAGATATAGATATTAGTTTAGGGTTTCAACGGAAAAACTCTGATGATGAGCACTCTAGTAAATGGTAGGTTTCCTTTTTTTAATTCAATTTGCATGTAACTTTCTGGAAATCAATATATTAAGTTAGTTTTATAAAATTAAGGCCATCTACTATAATAAACAACAAATGTAATGTAAAAACATTTATACAATAAAAATTAAATGTGCATAAAATAAGTAAATTTAAAAGCAAATCGTAGTAAATTTTAAATATTTGTCATGCTTTATAAAATAATTTAGTATCTTTAATATTGAGGGCACAGTGTATTGATATACATTTATAGCCAAATGTGACACAATTGCACATAGATTTCCACTTTTTAAATAGCTATACTATTTTTTTCATATTTTATTTTATTTATATGTGGAATATATTGAAAATGGTATACATTTAGACTGTACTGGGTGCCCTTTCCCCTCCTCCAGTTCCCCTTCCCCCTCTCCCAACAATAAATGTCCAGGTTAACCATGGTATATTCATACTTTTACACATATTTGGATATAGCTCCTCTATTAATTAACCTCAGCCTTCTTCCTCTCCTATCCTTCCATTCTAGCTTTGTTGAGATTTCCCCTCCATTATCTGGAGTCTCTCTGGTATTCCCACTACTCCCTAAAGAAAAAAAAAAAGGCTATACTATAAGACTACATGTTCAACATTGTACTTATAGTCCTTCCTTCCTCTCTTCCTTCCTTCCTTTCTTTCTTTCTTTCTTTCTTTCTTTCTGTATTTCTGTATTTCTGTATTTCTGTATTTCTGTATTTCTGTATTTCTGTATTTCTTCTCTTTGTGGTACCGGGGATTGAAGGCACTCTACCTCTGAGGGGTACCCCCAGCCCTATTTTTAGTTTTTATTTTGAAACAGGATCTCACTAAGCTGCAGAGGGCCTCCCTAAGTTGCTGAGGCTGGCTGCAAACCTATGATCCACCAATCTCAGCCTTCCAGGTGCTGGGATTACAGGCCTGTGCCTCCATGCTGTAATGTCTATCAATCATCTCTTTTTTAAAGAATTCAGAAGCGTTTAATGTTATAATTATTTAAGTACTAATTATTAGTATACAGTACTTAGCCATTTTGGTTATGATGAATTTTGAATGAATTTGAATTTGAAATTTGATTAATGAAAATTTACACATGAAAATTAAAAAATTATCTTATATTGATGTCTTCTGTAAATTCTTTTGTAATTAAAGTGGATTACTGAAAACTGCATGTATTTGGTGTTGGATAGACTGATCTCATAGCTAAGCTCCTCACTTTATCAGCAATTTGACCTTGGGAAAGTCCACTTGACCTCCTGAACTACACGTTTCTCACCTCTAAAATGAGAATCATTTCTTTTAGTGATGTGGGGATGCTTAGCAATAATGCCTGTAAAGCCTATGGCAAAAGGCAGGGTTTAGAGTAAGTATGCTAGAATGGTGTTTTCTGATATGAAGAAATATTGAAACTCATCAACATTCTAATGCAATATAATAACACTAAAACAATTAAAGTAATCATAATATGTCAAGATATAATTTGGAGTCATTAGGTAATAACTGGTTCATGACCAATACTCAGTATTAAGACAGAACATACATAGAACACTTTTCTTTCTGTCAACCATAAATTTATTTTGGAATCAAGTTCTATATTTAACAACACATTTATCTGTTAAAGCTGTGTGACTTGTCCATTCATCCACTTATTCTCCCTGTCATACACAGTCCTCCATAATCAAGGTTTCTCTACCTCTCTGAATTTGATTTTCTTCTCCAAAGGGGACAAAAGGGAGGCATCTAAGAATCTTACATAGTAGATGCTTATCTATCTCTTTTATATATCTGAAGAATACTCAGTAAAAATAAAAAGGCTTAAAAGAAGATATTTCCAGCAGTATAAAAGAAAAAAATTGCTTCTTTAGGATAGTTTATTAAAAAGAAAGTTGCACTGAATTCACACCCATATTAAATTTTGGTTTGTTATCCTTATTTTTTAAATGAAGATAATATGATAATCTCTTAAAGTTATTTGAAGAATTAAAACAAGTAGTATAAACACTTCTATTGATGCTATAAACATATACAAAATTATCAGTGCCAATCTCTGTATAATGTATGGAGAAGGGGAGAGAGTAGGATGGGATCCTAGAGGAAGCTCATCAAATGCTGTGTATATATATATATATATATATATATATATATATATATATATATATATTCCTCTCTGTCTGAACTTTATTATGATATAGCATTACAGTGCAGCAATAAAAGTATTTAAAATTAAGTAAACAAAATTAATAAATAAGTACAATGTTATATACTATATATACTAGGTACTATATATACTACATAAAACATACGCTATATATATGTGTATATATATAAATATATATATATATATATCTAGTAGGCAATGTTTAGTTTCTTGCAAGTTGTAAGTATTCATTAATTTTAGTATTTGAGATAACTATAGTGTTGGTGTTGATGATTATCATGTTGATAATGAAAGAAGAATGCCAGGCGAGTTTTGAGATAAGTGGGATTATTTAACTTTATATATTTAGAACTTTATAAATTTTTTCCTAAAAAATGACATTATTTTTTGGTATCCCTACATGTAACAGATATCCAAGACAAACATTCTGCCCTGGAAGATACATATTTTAACATCTAATTATTTAGATGTAGTGCATAATTAGAAAGCAAGAAGAACAGAAATATAATTGTATAAAATATACAGAAATTGTTTATCTGAGATGTAGCACATATAATACTCATATGATTTAAGCAACACAAAGTATGATGTAAATCATTTTACTAAGTCAGATTAAAGGTGCTATTACTCATGGTTATGTAACACCATCTATAATTTCTGTGTTAAGCTTGACATTATAAATCCTTTAATCTGCGTATTTAAAAGCTGTTCTATGGCTTATTTTTCAAACAGATTCCCGTTAACACATTTACTGCTAATGAACCACTAACGCGTTCTCTCTTTCTTAGATAAACGCTGTTGACCAACATTATTATTTGCTCCTCATATAATTATTTTTTTGGCTTTTTAATTTAATTGCTTCAATAAAAAATATACCAATAATGCATTTTTAATTACACTTCCCAGGTGACCTATGTAAAAAGAGGTTTTATAATGAACCCACAATAATTAGCCTGTCACAGTCCAGTTTGGGGCTATTGTCTAGTTGTCCTTTCCATGGCTTGTTGTGGCATGACTAGAATTCTAAAGACCTTGTGTATTATCTCCCATAATACTTAGGAAGGTATTAAAAATGTGTGCAATACTGGCAGAAGCAGGCTTCTAATTATTGTCAGCTATTTCTAGTGTGACGTGGTAAATTCCCTTGAGAACAGAAACAACAGCCCACTCCAGGGTTTGTAATAGGCCCTAGAGCCTAAGTAGTTGTAGACAGAGCTGTTTCCCTCCGGATAGATAATTGGTTTACATAGCAGCTCAACATCTGAACCAAATCCATTTTTTTTCTATTGTGATTTCACTGTTTACTCTAATATACATAAACTATTTTATTATATTAAATAGCATATGACTCATTCTTTAATAGCTGAGTAAATTTGCATGTTCTGCCTCACCTGGAATATTAATGACTATTATGTCTGCCTATTTTTCATGCATGAAATATTAAATATTTGGCTTGTTAAGTACAGATGCTTACTATAAATAATGTGTTCTGGCAACTTGGTAAGTATGATTATCCTTTAGTTTCATTTTTTCATATAAGAAAGATGGCTTCCACTCAGAGAAATGCTGATTTCCAAGAAATTTGAAGATAGCTGTAATAATTAGTATGATACAATCAATTATTGAGAAGCATTTGTAAATGTTTGCATGCTGAAACTGACAGCAATATAGTGACAGTTTATGATGTAAAGAAAGTATATCCAGTTTTCAAGGGCACACAGACACTTTGCTTCATGTAATACATAATGGCACTGCAGTATATGGAATTTGCAGTCTGGCTTGGTTCATGTATCTCTGATTTCTAACTAAGAGACTGCTACAGTTGAGTGTTGTACAAAATCTCTTTGTGTTTTCATTTTACATTTTAATCAAATATTTAAATCATGACTTTTTCCCTTAATCCCCAATGAGTGATGGCAAAATGGTAACATAGGAAAGACAGTCCTCCTCAGCAGAATCTGGGGACACTTTTAACTGTTGTACATTCCTTCTTCCCCAGCCCTTAATCCAATCCAACAGTATAATAATATGTCAGCCAGTCCTTTCTGTTCCTATTCCAAACCATGGACATTTCCCACATGTACTCAGTGGAACTTTGAGCAACACATTTTTTTAATATTCACTAAGTACTTTCATAAGCTAACAGCATTTCCTTCTCTACTTTTAAGAAGGCCCAGTAAATAATTTTCTGGCCTCAGAATGATAGGATTATTTGTTTAACTTGTATTTAATGTCACATGAATGGGAACAGAGATTGTTAACTGTGACATTGTGTTTTTTATTTTCAGAGAAATTATCTGTAATTAATAAGACTAGAAATTTAGAACTAAAATACATATTGTAATAGAACAAATTAGTGGGTTTTACTGTGTTTTGACATCAAATTTAATAGAAAGAGATCTCTTCCTCACCTCCTGGTAAATTGGGCAAGTAGTTTCATACCTTGAGACAAATTTCATAATCTTTTTGAGCCTCAGTCCTCTTATCTGTAAAAGGGAGGGAGTCAATAACAACTTCTCAAAAGAATAAACAGATTTTTAAAAGTGTATTGCACATGATCACAAAATTAACCCTCAGTTATCACTTTCTTTTATAGCCCTTAAAGTAATGTTTTTAAATATCCAATTCTTTTTTTATGAGTTCAAAACCAAAATTTTGTATGACTTTACATAAAATTTGAGTTATTTGCAAATTTATTCTTTGAAAAATTGCTTTTCAAATACTTTGTACTGTATGCATTTGACACAATATGAGATGTACATACTTGTATCTTATTTTGAACATTAAATTTTTGAGCTGTATTTTAGTAATATTTCAATTGAAATTGAGCCATATGTATTTTAAGCAGATGATAAACATCTCAAAAAGAACCAAAAAAGACTATAACTCTACTACACAAGCAAAAAGGCATATATATAATATAAAAAATTTATACATTTTAAATATATTCTTCTAATATATATTTCTAAAATACATATGTATATTTTATATACTATATATATATATACAAATACATATATATTTTAGAAGAACAGTAAAAGAGTAAAAACTGCAGTCCTGTGAGTGGTCAAATATCACCTTTTGACATTTTAATAAACTGTTGCTTAGATAGAAATATCAAGCTATTACTAATGGCTATTAATGTGTACATGCTTCATGTAATTTTATAGTATCTTATTTTAATATCTGTAATTTTAATGAATTGCAATTTAGAAAAGAAACAATTTTCATTTACTTTATATAACATAATTATGGATCAAATTAACCCCACACTAGTCTTAATTACATTTAGTTTCATTTGGCTGATCAAGCAATTAACATGCCACTGTATTTTGGAAGTAAAAACCAAGTTGTTACGGCCTTCCTTTCAAAAAACATGTACTTGTTCATCTAAAGTGTAGTCACCATGTAAAATTATTCCTGAGAGCCTTTTCCTTCTTTGTGTTTTTCTCTTAATTTCTTTTCTTTTTTTTCCTTTGGTTTTCTGTACGCTCTTGCTGCTCAAGAATAGGTGTAATGAGAAAGTCCTGCACCTGGGGTCCTCTTAGATGCTACAGCTTAATAATATCTCCTTCATGCCACCCTTTATCTGCTACATTCAGATTGGTTTCTATGCATTTCTCTTTTAATTGGAACTAATTTTAGGTTTGCCATTACTTGTGATTAAACAGCCTCTTTACCACACATATATTTCTGCCCGTTTATGTATTGTTACCTTCACAATTTTCCTTAGAAGAGAATGATTTGTCAGGAAAAGACCATCTTTTTATTCCATTAGCTAAGTTATATTTGTAAGGAGCATAATTTTAACAGCAATAAAAAATATTGAGTTTAATAATAATAGCATTCAGGACCATATGAGTATGACTGCAACTAATCCTTTTCAACTAATTGAAAATGAAAATGGCCTTTTGCAATATGTGTGTATTGTGAATAATCCTAATTAGGATAATGCAAGGTTATTTTAGCACAGTTCAGAGGCAGGGTACAGGCTCAGAAAAACAGCTTAGCTGAAGTGTAGTACATTTAGAATTACCTTGGAACCTAGGAGAAACCACAGGCTTCAAGTCATGAACACCACCGAAGAGAGGTCCTTGGGAAAGCACTGGTCCCCATTGTATTTAAGCAGGCATAAAAACTACTAAAAAGGACCTCATACTGTGATAGGTCTGATATTTCTCACTGGGAAAAATAATTTCTAAAATCTAGATAATATCCATGATAGAATTTAATCTCAGAACAGCTACATATGATATTTTTGAACAAACTCTGTTCAGGTGTATTACTTGCTTGTTTTCAAAAGGCTTTATTTTTATATATTATATGTTTTTTCCTCTTCAGTTTGCATAAAGATAGTAGCTTTCTCTTGTTTTCCTGTGACATTTCATATTGTGGACTGGATTTGTCAGATAGCATCAGTCACACCTGATTACATTATATCATGTCAAGAAATAATGAAGAATAGTCTTGCTCTAAAAAAAGAAAAATAAATAATGAAGAATAAAGTATTTTTCTACTTTCTACTGAAAAATACAGGACTTATTTCCACATATCTTTTATGTAAACATTCCCTTTCACATATAATGGTAGACACAAATACATTAAAGTGGTAAAAAATGAAGGAATCCAATAAAATTGGCAATTATAAAAAAAGCATGGTCATTGTAACTAATTTTATTTCACTTGTGTGACAAAGAAATTATAGCTCTTATGTGTCTGGAGCTTTTACATATTTATTACTTTAAAAATATATAGTTAGGTGTTGGGTGTTTATAATCAACAGTGACTAAAGATTGACTTTTATTATTAATTTAAAAAAATTTTTTGAGAAGCTATGTCATATTTACAGTAAGATTTTCTATTGTCTCCCCTTTTCTAAATTTGCTTTCCTAGTTCAGTAATCATCCAAATATATACTCTGTCGATAAGTAGGGTGTTTAGCAGATAAGTGTGTACTGATTGTCTTAAATCAGCTAAAACTGTAGTGATGCAAAATATTTAATGATTTAATTTCTAATTTGACATGAAGTAGATAAAATAAAGACAAAAACTAGGAATTTTCTGTAGTCTCACCGACCTCCAGAAAAGACTACTTGGAACACTCCAGTTCTTGTAGAAGTCGTGATTATTGCTTTTTGCAATGAGAGAGAGCATGGCCAAGGAAGTTGTGTGGTATCTCAGTAAGAAGGTGTTGGGAAGAAATGATATAATTCAAACTTTGTAGAATTTGGGGATGGTTGTGAGGAAGTGAGGATTTGCTCTGGCCTTGGTCATCAGTAAGTGTGTACATTTCTTTGTATTGGGTATCTGGATAATTCTTTAATACCTTTAATTCTAAAGAGAGAGATGAAAGCAAGGCTAAAGCTGTAATTGGTAGAAACATCAGGCCAGGACAGGGGGATCTTTAGTCATTTTTTGTGGCTTAGAAATTGTTCAGGTTTTATCTATATTTAGAAATGGTTACAGAGTAGTCTTCCTTGTGCCTTGTTATGTCATGATCACAAAGTGAACTTGTCGGGTGTTGGTGTTCTGTGAAACCACTCTTTTCAAGAGGGGATACTACTTCACTGATACCCCCAGAGAGGCTCACTGTGACACAAAGGTCCAGGCGGCAGCACCAGCCTATCAGTTCAATTTTTCTTTAATTTCTCCTCCCATTGTGTAAGAACATACCCTCTCAGGGAGGACATTCCAAACCACATTTAGGGGATAAGAAAGCCTACACAGTAATTCTCTGATAAAGTTTTGTGGAGATGCCTATGAGATACAGCACTGTATTGAAATGAGGCCTTGATCACAAATGGAATCTGTCAAGCCAAAAGTAATATGGCTTTTGATGGAAACATAAATTGTATAAATAAAGTGTTTTTCTACTTTTACCAAAAGATACAGGAATCATGGTCCACCATATCTCTTATGTAAATAGAAATTTAGTTAGAATAAAGACAAGCAAGTCAAGTCTACATCAGGCACCAGTTAAGAGAACTGAGCAGGATCCAGGCTTAGGCAGAGGAGATCCTTTCAGCAGACATGTTGGCATATGTCACAGCAACTGAGCAGACTTGGCATCACCCCATGTTGGATACTTTGGGATTTGTAAATTTTAGGGAGACTGAGGATGTCAAGCACATTCTGTTCTTTTCCAGAAAACAAAAGAATGAGTATTTTAAGTAGTTCACAGATTAAACTGATATTGGAGGATTAACAAAGCACCAAGAAGACAAAGAGGTAACACAAAGATGAGATCTGTACCTCCCTGGAAATATGGGTAGAGAAGGGGGAGAAAGGAAGTGGCTAGGGGCAAGAACAGCATTCAAGATGACTTGTTGCTCTTCCAAATCTTATGTTCCCAGTGCTGATTATAAAGCTCTTTTAATTCCAAACCTGCCCTTCCATGTTTTGCTTTGCCACGATTGGACTAAGCTCTAGTAAACTTAGCCTCTTCTTTGCCAGCAGTTTCCCTGTTCGGTTCTGTTTGTGTTCATATAATTTTTATAATTATGTGAATTTTTTGCAGTATTGGACATGGAACCCAGGAGGATTCTACCTCCAACCCACAACCCCAGCCCTATTTATTTTATTCTTTATTTTGAAACAGGGTCTCACTGATATTTGGAGGGCCTCCTCACTAAGTAGCTGAGGCTGTCCATGAACCATATTTCTCCTGTCCCAGCCTCCCAAATGCTAGGATTACAAATATGCAACTACTGACTGGGATACTGACTGAGGTTTTGGTTAAGATGGAGTAAACAATAGGAATGGATTATGGAAATTTTTGGCAGATATTGATCTTAAAAGTAATGATAATAATAATAATAATAATAATAATAACAATAACAAACAAACAAAAAAAACAACCAACAAACAAAATACCCATCAAACAAAACTAAATCCCTATGCCTGATATGGCACCCTGACATTACAACATTTAACTCTGGCCTCGCTTGAGTTACCTCTTGTGTTGGAACCTACCTGCTGCTAGTAATGCTTTCTCCTTTCTCATCTAAAAAAAGGTGACCTGTTGTCTTAGAGCACTTACCTACCCTTTTGCCAAAATTTCTCTTCCTCTCTATTTTGTAGAAGGGTCTTCATAAATGTCTAGAAGAGTGCCCAGGCTATATTCTCATGGATGGAATATTTGGCATATCTAAGAGGAAAGAAAGGAACCAACTCTATAAACAAGTGTGTAATTCAAGTTAGCTCCTAGATCACATCTTCTTGTCATGAAGAGGATAAAAAACTGGCCCCATTCAGTTCTTCCAAGTCTTAGTTACAGATTTTTTTGAGATATCAAGTACCCATCAGAAAAGAAAATTTATAGGACTCAGCTCTTCTATATTTACATAAAAACTAGAAAATTTGTAATATTATGTTAATAGTAGTAGCAGTATTTTGGTACTGGGGATTGAACAAAGGGGCATTCTACCTTTGAGCTCTATCCCCAATCCTATTTTATTCTTCATTTTGAAACAGGGACTCACTAAGTTGTGAAGGTCCTTGGTAAGTTTCTGAGGCTGGCAGTGAACCTACAATCCTCTTGTCTCAGTCTCCCAAGTTCTAGGATTACAGGCAGGCACCACAGTGCCCACTCCCATGTTTAAAAATGTGCCTAGCATTAGCCATGTAGTTACTCTTTTCACTGTTTTCCAAAGTGGGTTTTGTAGAACATTATTCACACAAATATATTTTATGAAAACAATTTCAAGGGACAAATATATTCTGAAAATTTTGTAAGTTTTCATACTTCACATGCTAATTCACAGTAACTATTATCATACTAAAAATTCTGAGAAGTCCTCAAGGAAAGAAAACTGGTAAACTTCCTATAATTTATCATTTCCCAAACTTATTTGATCTCAGAACTCTTTTTCTAGTAACATCTGCTAGCATTTCTTTGAACCAACTGTTCTTTAAAAATGTATGTTGAGAAATGCTGGCCATAAATTTGCTGAGATGTCAAATCACAGGAGGAGAGTATAACAAATATTTGGTTGAGTAAGCTTTTACTAATGGGCGATGTAATGTAATGAGAAGAAAAGGCAACATAATAACTACAGTATAATTTCTTTTCTTCACTCTTTTCTTTTTTGTTCAAGCCCTAGCCTCTGTCATAGTATTTTTCCCATTAGTTTTGAGCGATGCATGAACACTACAACCTCAGATAGGACTACAAGTCAGAGAACATTAGTGAGAGCTCTGTGGAGCCTTGAAACATCATAAATAAGATCACAACTGTTCTTTTTTAAAGAAGGGTGATGGATTAGGAAGAATTAGCCACAGGGAGTATTACAAGCATTCATCTTCCTTCATTATACTTTAGAGACACATGGTTATATGGCATGCAATTCTTTGCCAGACAAAAATGGAATGGCCAAAACCCTCCATGAATATTTAATAATTACACATAATTTATTCTCAAGTGGAATTTACCAAAGTAGGTCCTAGAAATAGTTCCTTTCATTTGGATGGCAAGCTATGAGAGCAATGTAAAATCTTAATAAGCCACACCACGAAGAAAAAAAAAGGGTCCTTTTATTTAAACCATATTTTATAGGTAAATGCTGGGAATTGTGGCTTTCAGCTGATATTTCCTTATTATGATTTGGTGATATTTGCAACAAGGGTTTAATACTTTTGACCTGTGTTTTATTACTTATCAGTAATTTTATAGCTAACAACCAAACTGAAGCAAAATCAGAGAATGGACACAATTACAGAGGAATTTACAGAGCATACAGTTCATCTGCCTCTGACAAGCCAATATAAAATCTCTCCACTACCTTAGAGGGTCACCCTCAAATCAGGGTTTTCTAGTTTGTTTGATTAGACAATATTTTAAAAATTAAGAGAAAATTTTGCTATAATAATGTGGTGGTTTCACTGACTAGAAAATCAGGTTTTCTTTTCTAGTCTTCCTTTTTTAGAACATTAACCAATATTCTACCTAATGAGAATTATTTTCATTTCTCAATTGAGGAATCTGGGAGAAAATAAAATCTCTTTGGTTGCCAGTCAGTAAATGTATAAAAAAATGAATACAATAACCATGAAAACAGAATCAGCAGGATCCCTCAGAATGAAGAAATGAGAAAATGGTATTGACTGAGATGTTGCCCAACAACAATTTATGAAGTGCAGTGTTTTACTCTCTCATTTGAATCAGACTTTACGAGATATAGGCAAATGTGCCATAATGGCAGTAGCCAAAAGTCAATGTACCAACATGAATCAATGAAAAATAAATATGGGAAAGTGAACTGCGGTGCCTCAGTTTCTCAGACATTCTCATTGTATTGACTCCATTTTTAACATGTGCAGAATGGTGGGGTGAAATGACTCTGCAGGAGCCTCTCAAAAGCCTGGGACCGAGGGCTATGGTGGAGTTGTCCAGGCTGAGCCAGCCTTACTACCAGCAGAACCTGTACATGGCACTTCAGTCATCCTGCTTCTCTGCTGCCTCACTACATTCACAGGCTGGGGGTAGGTGGGGGCCAGGGGAGGAGTTAAGAATTCAGTGGCAAAAGTTGAAGAAATTATGAGGATTCTGACATTTAAGAATTTCTTTTTGCTGTACCTTATAATTTTTAAATGTCAGAGAAAATTGGAGTGGCTATTAAGTCTGAGATCTTAGTACGGTTAGGTCAGTTTTATTTTACTAAAATTGGTTTGTTTATTTCTAGCAAGTAAGCACTGTGCTCCAATATGACAATTTCTTTTCTTCACATGTAACTACATCATTGTTGTAAGACAAAGAGATACAATTTCAAAGACAAAGCAATAAAAACAAAGCAGATTTGCTTTATTGGCTATGTTTTTTTGTCTATTAGTGCAATAAAACAGGAATGAAGCTATCATGTTGGATGTGTTTCACATTTGAATAGTTTTATTATTGAAATTCTTATCAATATGGCATAGGTGCATGTATTCAGAGATCCAAAGAGTCGTCTTTAAAGTAATATTGATATTTAGTTTTTCCATCGTAGTCAATTAAGGTATAAAATAGTGTTTTTGGAAAAGTGAACCCAAAAGGAAAAATACACTAAATTACACTTTTATTTAATTTTCTACCAAGGAAAGACAAGACTATTCCAATACCTGTAATAAACACCAAGTCACTTGGTGTGTGACTCATCAGTGGTGGTGGAGTTCTAGATGTATACATGACTCTTTACTTTTTCTATTATCTTTTATATATACAAATAATTTTATAATGATTTGTTCTTTATCCTTACCACTTGGTTCAAAGGCCACATTCTTTTTTGGTTTGTTTGTTTAAGATGGAGTCTTGCTATGTTGTCTAGGCTGGTCTTGAACTCCTGGGCTCAAGTGATACTCCTGCCTCAGCCTCTTAGGTGTTGGGATTATGGACACCATTTTCAGCTCAAAAGGCCACATTCTTCTTCTTTTTTTTTTTTTTTTTGAAGTACCACTAATTTATTTTATTTTATTTAAAAATTTTTTTATTGAACATAAATGGTATACATTTAAACTATACTTGGGTGCCCTCTCCCCCACCCCCATTTTCCCTTCATCCCTCCCACCAATGATTGTCCCGAGTAACCATGCCATATTCATAATTTTATACATATTCGGATGTAGACCCTCATTAATCAAGTTCAGCCTTCCTCCTCTCCTATCTTTCCATTCAGACTTTGCTGGTATTTCCCCTCCATTATCTGGAGTCCCACTGGTATCCTCTATGTTCCCTAGTTTGGGCATATTAGAGGAAACATATATACCTTCTCCTTCTGGGCTTGGCTGATTTCACTTAACATAATGCTATCCAGGACTATCCATCTTCTTGCAAATGATATTATTTTATTCTTCTTTATGGCTGAATAGAATTCCATTGTGTGTATTTCCCAAAGTTTTGCAATCCATTCATCTCTTGATGGAGGAAAAGGCCACATTCTTAATGAAACTTCCAAGATTACACCAGGTGTGAGCATTTTCTCCCTACTCTGAATTTTCAAAACATTTTACATGTTCCATACATTGATTATTATTTTTCACAGTATGTCTCATCATTAACTTAAAATTAATTGATGTCCTGTTCAAATGTTAGAAAAGCAGAGCATTTGTCTTACATGTATATTCACCTGTCTTACACAAAAGAAGTAACTCTAATTTATTAAACATATGAGTAAAATATTGATGTAATGAATATTCACTTGAGGTCCATCGTTTTAGAAATAAACATCAGAGTGAGACACACACACACACACACACACACACACACACACACACACACACAGAGTTGGACAATTTTACACAAAACAGACAGATTTTAGAGTCAGGAGTGATCCCTGAGATCTTGTCTTTTACTTTTGGCCCACTTTTCACTCATTAAGATCTGAAGCTCAGAGAAACTTAGCACTAAAAACCATGAGAGTCATGTGTGTAGCAAAATCAAATACACAAGTACAGTTCTGTGGATATTTGAATAAACATTGTTGAGAACTTGGGATATATTTTATTCTTTTTAGTGTATCTATGGACATCAATCTAAACGTATCATAAAATGGTATTTAAAATTTGAGACATATGTACATCATTATACAAATGGCTTTTTAACTTCATGCTGTGATTTCTTTAGGGGAATGTGTGTATGTATGTATGGCTGTGGTTTTGGGGATTGAACCCAAAAGTATTCTATCACTGAGATTTTCTTCTGAAAGAGGGTCTTGCTGAGTTAATGAGACTGGCCTTGAATCTACCATCTTCCTATCTCAACCTTCCCAGTACTAATTACAGGTGTTTGCCACCATGCCTAGCTCCATAAGGTTTTTACACATTCTTCTATTAATAATTATTTGGCTTATTGGGTTTTTATTGACTAATATTTGATAAAAATTTTGTTCCTTACATTTTCATACACTTACGTGATTACTTTTTAGTGACAAAATCTTAAATGTAGAGAATGTAGAGTTATGTTTTATTTTTTTCCAGGTTGGATTTTTCAGTGGCATAAAATGAGATTAATATTCCATCTAGGAGGTATATTAAGGAGTTCTGGTGGGGTCAACACTTGTGGAGTGGAAAAGAAGTAAGAAAGTAAGCAGCATTTGTGAGAAGTTGGCTACCATGCATTATCAAAGAAAGACTGGGTTGATTTCCCTGGGGAATCTTTAAGTTGGAATGGCCCATACAAGGGCCTCAAGCTGGAGTGAGGTGGTTTGGTCCTGTATTGACTGATGGCTGATGAAGGCTTCTCATGAAAGGGTTGGTCACCTTTGGGCAAGGCCCCTTTGTTCAGCAAGGGACATTCCTGAAGCTAACTGACATTGTTAGTTAGCAGCAATCCCAGCAGACAAAAGACCGTGCCTTCCATTACTGTACCAGAGGTGTGTACCACCATATTGGGTCAAATGAAATGCATAGGATATAGATTGACATATTGTGCCTTGTTTCCATCCAAAAAGTTGCTAGTTATACTAATTGTATCAGAATTGTATGAGTTTTTATTGTCCCCCAGTTTCAATTATTCTTTTTTAAATTTATTTTATTGGTACACTGTATTCATACATTATAATGGGATAAAAATAATACTTTTGTAGACATACATGCACACATCTCCCAGTTAGCCCCTACCTGATCCCCACCCCGTTCCCTCCCCATCCCTCCTTTCCATGCTTGGCTTAGTGGTTGACATCTAGTATTATAGCAATTTATCCAATACTAACGTTGATAATCTCACATAACAGTTTCATTTGTCTGATTCCAAGCTTTTGATGACTTCAAGATAACATTTCAATATTTCTTTTTGCTTTCTTTCTTACCAGAGAATATTTCTTTCTTTTTCTTTTTTAAGGTGAAACTATCATATATTTATTTATTTATTTTTCACAAAAAATCTATCCTAATATGGAATATGGACTCTACATACCCAAAACGATCTCGAAAAAGAACAAAGCTAGAAGATGTATATTTTCTGATTTCAAACCATATAAAGCTACAATAATTGAAACAGTGTAGTACTGTTCTAAAGGCAGATATATAAACCATTGGAGTTAAATAAAAGCGTAGAGATAAATTCTTCCATATATTGTCAAGTTATTTTTGACAAGGTTTCCACGAATATTTGATGGAGGAAATAATTATCTTTTAACTAAATATTGTTGAAAAATAATAATTACATGAAAAAGAATAAAATCAGACCCTTACCTAATACCATATACAAATATTAATTCAAAATATATAAAAGACCTAAATATAAATCTTAAGACTATAAACTTTTAGAAGAAAATCTGGGTCATAAAACCTCACAACATTGAAATTGGCAGTGATTTCTTGGATAAGATTTCAATGGCACAGGCAACAAAAGAGTAAATAAACTCCCTAAAAAATAAAAGCATATTGTATATCCAAAGACAATGTAAACAGAGTTAAAAGTTACTGATAGAATGGGATAAAATATTTCCAAATGCTATATCTGAAGGTATATTAGTATTCCAACTAGACATCCTAAAAATTAACAACAATAAAAGCAAACAATACAATTTAGAAATAGGTAAAAGACTAACATAAATAATGAATCTCCACAGATAACCAATCTTAGTTGTCTGTTGGATGGAAAATCTTGTTTCTCTTGTTCTGGTGTGAGTTACCTATTTCTTCTTTGTAGTTAATCTCTTTGAGTATTTTCTCTAGCGCTGGTTTTGAAGACATAAATTCCTTCAGTTTCTGTTTGTCGTGGAATTTTCTTATTTCCCCATCTAATTTGATAGAAAGTTTTTCTGGGTAGGAAATTTTTGGCTGGAAGTTGTTTTCTTTCAGAGTCTGGAATATGTTACTCCAAGCCCTTCTGGCTCTCATGACTTGGTTTGGGAAGTCTGGAGTGATTCTAATTGGTTTGCCTCTGAATGTCACTTGGTCCTTTGTTTTTGTTGCCTTTAAGATTCTCTGCTTGGCTTCCACATTGGTCATTTTGACAATTATGTGGCGTGGGGATCCTCTTCTCCAATCCTGTCTAAAGGGAGTCCTATAAGCTTCCTGGACCTGTGTATCAACCTCTTGCTCTATGTTTGGAAAATTTTCTGCTATTGTTTTTTTGAAGATATTACTTATCCCTTTGGTTTCACCTTCTTTTGCCTCTTCTATACCAATTATTCTTAGGTTAGCTCTCTTAAAATGGGCCCATATTTCTTCAATGTCAGATTCCTGCTGTCGGATTTTTTTTTCCTAAATTAGAAACTATACGTTCATTTTTTGAATGATCTTCTTCTAAGATCAAGATTTTATTCTCCATGTGGTCTAGTCGGTTGTTTGTACTTTGAATTGAGGCCTTTACTTCATTAATTGCATCCTTTATCTCTTTTTGACTCTCTCTGAATTCTTTTCGAAACACCTCTATTCTACAGTTATTTTCCTGATTTGATCTTCTAGAAATCTCTGAATTTCTGTTTTATCAGGTTCTGATGTTGTAGGCATTCATTGCTCCAGTGTTATTTCTCTTTCCCATGATTTCGGAAGTTTGTGCCTTCTCTGGGTTCTTCCCTTAGGTCACTATGACTTCACTTAAGGTGCTCTGGATCTTGAGTCTGTGGTATCTTGGTCCCCACTATTCCTTTACTGGGTTGTATGGCAGAATCTCAGACCCAGGGAGTCAATCGAGGCTGCTTTAGACCATGGGGGGTGCCAGGTTGGGCGTTCTCCTATGGTGTGATATCTCTGCCACCGTCACTCCCCCACTGGGTCAAGTCCCTGGGAGTACAGTACTGGGATTTCCCCTCCAGAGCCTGCAATTTGACTCACTGTTGTTGAGTGTGCAGATGTAGCTGTAGTGAACTCGGTGAATTCGCTGCTGCTGCCATCAGTGGCAATATGGTGCTGCTGCCATACCCTCGGCTGTGAGGCTGGCGTATTTCTTCTCTGGTTTTGAGCTCCGCTCTGAGTCCCTGCAAGTTGTGCCGAGCCCAGTCCCTGGGAGCTTTAGATGCTCCCTGCGCTGAGAAATCTGCCAAATTCCTCCTGCCTGATCCGCAGCGGCTCACCTTGGCTCGCTGTCCACCGCTCCTCTCTGGAGCCTGGTGGGCTGTTGAGTGCGTTGGTCTGTAGCCGTCCGGTGAACTCGTCGCTGCTGCCAGCAGTAAGGCGCTGCTGCCGCGTCCTCAGGTGTGAGGCCGGTGTATCTCCTCTGTGTCTCTGGGCTCCGTTCTGAGTCCCCCTCCTCTCTCCTGAGATCTCTCTCCTTGGCTTGTAAGTGATGGTGTTCTGAGTTTTCATGTGGTCTTTTACCCAGGTGTGTGTCTAAGTTCTAAGTTTCTTCTCCAGTAAGAAATCCAATATGAACCTCAGTCATAGTGGATTCGCTATCACCCTAATTATCTTATTTTAATCTGCTTACCTCTGTAGAAGACCTATCCTTAAACATGGACACATTCTGAAGTATGAAGGGTTGGGATTTCAGCATACGGATTTAGGAGCACAGAGTTCACCTCATATCACAAGATGTGAAATTCAACCTACTATCCATTCGTTGACAGCTTACTCTGCTTATTGATTATACCTTATCTGGTTTGCCATTTTTAATTTCTCATTTCTAAATTTCCATGGAGTATTTAAAGGATTTGGGGTAAAGGGAGATAAACATGTAGATTCAAATCATTGCTTTTTTTTCCAGAAGTTTCTCAATGCCCAAGTGGGTAACAAAGAGAAGACAGAGCAGAATCTTAGTGATCCCAATAGCAAGCTCGTCTTCCCTAATTACAAGGGACCTGCACCATGTGTGTTTGAGCAAATCTTTAATGAAGAATAAAACTCAAATGCTGTAATGTTTAGTGTTCATTGTTTGAATTACTCTAAACTTTATGGCTTTCATTTTAATATTGTTTATTTATGTATATTTAAATATTAAGATAATTATTAAAATTAAAGCACAAAACACAATGGAATGTTTGTAAATTTTCTGGGATCATGGCTGGGATATCATAGTACCAATTATATTCTTGGAGTAAGATACAGTAATTTATAGTGTTCTGTCTACCTGTGTTTAACTCTCAATCTTAATTTCTAGTCATATTACCATGAGTCTTTATAAGCTACACAGCACTGTTAACAAAGAGGGCTAAGAATGAGTCTTAAAGTTTTATATTGTAAGAACATTTTCTGTGAACATATTCTGTTTCCCCCTCTTTGATGTCTCAGCCCACACAACTAATACAACTGTTCGTTTTAATTAAAATGGGAAAATATATTACTTAGAAAGCTTAGTCTTAAGCAGAGCTAGGGACAAAATCTATAGTTCCCATAATAGAAGATGTTCTATAAAATGGAATAAAATGATAAATTGATAAATACATGGTATAATTATTTGTTCCCTGTTATTATCTATCTTTTTCAGTGGTAAGAATGTACAAAAGAATTACATAGCTTCTATTTAATAAAGCAAGAAATACTATGAATTATATAACTTAAGGAAAAAACTGTTTGAAATTATAATTCCTCCCTGATTTCTTTTCATTTCCCTTGATAAAAATTAATAAAAATCCTCCTGGCTATTTTATTTCATTGCTTATTACGTGAGGACACTTTGTCAAAGGGGAACTTTTAAAAATGACTTTATTTTACATGTGTCAATGGATGTGTTGGTAATACATTGTGAAAAGAACAAAAGCAGTTGTCTTATGAGATGAATTTCAGATACCAAATAAGTACTCTAGGGAAGGAGAGAAACAGAAACATGACCTGTTTACTCTAGGAGCTTTTCGAGTTCTCTAATATGTTTGAAATTATCTTGACGCCATCCGATAAAGGTCAAAGTCTTGCTGTTGCATGATTCATTCTATTCTATACCTTCCTTTGCCTGTACTATGTTAAAAGTTGTTAGGATTCTGGAATAAGGATGTCCCTTCCTTCTGCTTTAAGTATATTTGGGTGGGTCCACTTACTATTATGTTTTGATCCAAATAAATTTTTCACGTCTCTACTGATAAAATAGATACTTTTTGAGAGAAGGAAATAAGGAATATTGAGTTTGGAGAAAACAACCCAAATAAGCCACTATGCTCATATGTATTGGAGGGTGATGAGAATCCATTATGCCTCTAGTCTATAGCTTTGTGAATAGATTATGTTTTAATGGAAAGGTACAATAATCTAGCGCTACATTTACGAAACTACTCATATTCAAAGTATTTTCAGTGTATTTCTCCTATAATATAAAAAATAGAAAAATACATTATTATTTCACTGTGTTTACTTATCCATAGAATGATATTTAGGAATAGGAAATCCAATCACATTTCTTTAGAGAAGTGAAGACTTAAAATGTATTTTATTTAACATTATTTAAAATAAAATGTCAAGGTACTACTTGGGTTTAGAGGAATCTTAGTTTAAGCTTCACTTTAAAAGGCAATTTTTAAAATTCTAACCACTTCAAGCTTGCTACTGGGGAACATATAAAGACTAGGTTGGATCCATCATAACCCTCTAGTGATGAGAAGCAGAATGGTCAAAATAGCATTTACTGAATTTCTACTGAATGCCAGACATATTTCCCTATTTAAAAAAATTCATAATTCTCAACTATTCTCTTAAAAAAGTTTACTTTACCTATTATTATAGAGAAGAAGGAAAAGAAGGGGGAAAAAAGGAATCAAAGAGTAATGGTGCTATCAGCATTTGAACACCAGATCATCTTATTCATAGGCTGTACTGATTCCAGTCACTGTCTCAAGAGCCAGCAGTGATTTCAGTCTGAAATTCTTAAAGTCAGAAAAATCTGGGGCAATTGATAGCTTAGGTGGGTCACAATTACTTTTTTTTTTTTTTTTGTACTGGAAATTGAAATTGGGGAAATTCTACTTTTGACCTTCCAGCCTTTTACTTTTTCCTTTTTAACCATGGTCTCCACTAAGTTGCCAAGGTTGGCCTTGAACTTGCAGTCCCCTGACTCAACCTCCCAAGTACTAAAGTTCTAGGCAAAATATTCAGCCTAGTAGACACACACACACACACACACACACACACACACACACACAGACACACACACACACACTCACCTCTAAACATAAATTCTATAACCCATACTACTGTGAGTTCCCTCCATCCATGAGAAGTTGCCCAGCTAAGTGCCTAGGAAGACCTCAGTTGAAATGGATGTGCTAAGATGCACAGAAATGGCGTATTTTGATTCTTGAGGTAGAATAACCAGCCCCTGGCCCAAACAGCTTGTGCTTTCTCCTGGGCACCTCACTATGTTTGTGAACATGGAACTCTTTTTGTATTTTAGGAACATTTGCCTAACCTGTCCAGTCCTTTCTTCTACCACTCTTCATTTGGCTCAGCAGTATTAAGCTACTGGCAATTTTAGGACACACCAGGTTCTTTAAACCATGTGTTTCTCATCAAGTTGACCTCTCTGTTTAGAATGTCAAAACCGCTTACTAACCACTCTTTTACTAACATAATTTGTCTACTTTAGGTCTCAGTTCAAAGGCAGCTGTCTTTAATTCTTTGCATAAGTTTACAAATAAATGAAAGCAGTCTTCCAATATGTCCACACACTGCATATACCAATATTATAAAAATAATTACTAACCAGCATATACCAACATTATAAAAATAATTACTAACCAGCTGGTGTGGTGAGGCATTCCTGTAATCCTCGTACTTAAAAGGCTAAGACAGGAGGATCACAGATGTGAGGACAGCCTCAACAATTTAGCAAAATCCTTAGCAACTTAGAAAGACCCTGTTTCATATAAATGGCTGGGGTTGTAGCTCAGAGGTAGAAAGCCCCTGAGTTCAATCCCCAGTATCATCACCAAAATATTAAGAGTAATGATGATAATAATAATTACTACTCAAATTAAAATGAATTATTTTCTATCTATAATTAACATTTTCATATTTTATGCTAAGCTCATTCTGTACAGAAACAGTGCCTTCCTTGTTGAAATTGGTGTCTGGATCAGAGTAGGACCTAGATAAAATCTATTTAATTAGTCACTTAATAAAAGATATGAAATATAAGGCCTTTGAGCCCATTTTAGCTTTTTTTGTCAAAGAATCCCCAATATATACACACCATTCATATATAGTAATTGATAATATATTACATTTAATTAATGATATGTTCATAATAATGATGAATTATATTCTCATGATTAAATATTACAGTATACATGAAAGTACATATCATAGTTTCATGTTTTTGTTGGACAAAAATTTAAAAAAGAACTCACTGGGAATCAGATATTCCTTTGTCTTGTTTTGGTTTTCAATGTTGAGAGTGGAGCTTAGGGCCCCCTTAATGGTAGGCAGGCACTCTACAACTAAACTAAATCCAAGGTTTCAATAATTTAAAATTACTTTTTTAAAGGAGGGAAAATCCTACATTCTTCAAGAATATTATTATATTATTGTTCATCTTTCCATGATATTTTGTTTTAGTACTTCAATAATTTGAGCATTTTGAGTCAAGTGACATGAATACAAGGTTAATGGACAGAATGTTTTCAACTTTGTTTTTAACACTAGAACTTTCCAGAGGAAAATTCCAAAAACTTAATCCATTTTCAATGAAGTACCATCAAAAGGGCTATTGTATGCTACTTTCAATTAGGGTTTTAGAATTCACATTAAGGAAATTCTAATAGCAAGTTCTTTAGTTCTTTAAAGCAAGTTAAGACTCAAATTTATTTAAGACAACATAGTCACAATGAAACATTAAGAATATGTCTTAAAGTCTTACCATTTGGGGAGTTTATAAAATATTTGTGTTTCTAAAATAAATATTATATTTATTTAAAACTTTAAATATATTTCTTGAGAAAAACAACAATTTCAAAATTATTTCATAGTGATTAATTTTACAGCATTTATTATACTGTACATCAAATTTTTCTTCCACCATTTTGAACATAAGACACTCTCAACATAAAATAAATTCTATAAAAGTCAGAGGGAATATTTCAACAGAAGTCTTATTTTTTCATTTTTTTAATTGATGCACTGTATTCATACATCATAGTGGGATACAAACTTTTGTAGACATACATGCACACATCGCCCAGTCAGCCCCCACCCGATCCCCACCCCATACCCTCCCCATCCCTCCTTCCCATGCTTGGCTTAGTGGTTGACATCTAGTATTATAGCAATTTATCCAAAATTAAAAATGATAATTTCACATAACAGTTTCATTTGTCTGATACCAAGCTTTTGATGACTTAAAGATAACATTTCAATATTTCTTTTTGCTTTCTTTCTTACCAGAGAATATTTTTTTCTATTTTTTTAGGTGAAACCATCATATATTTATATATTTATTTTTCAGAAAAAAAATCTATCGTAATATGGAATATGGACTCTAGATACCCAAAATGATCTTGAAAAAGAAGATATATATTTTCTGATTTCAAACCATATAAAGCTACAATAATTGAAACAGTGTAGTACTGTTCTAAAGGCAGATATATAAACCATTGGAGTTAAATACAAGCCTAGAGCTAAATTCTTCCCTATATTATCAAGTTATTTTTGACAAGGTTTCCACGAACATTTGGTGGTAGAAATAATAATCTTTTAACTAAATATTGTTGAAAAATAATATTTACATGGAAAAGAATAAAATTGGACCCTTACCTAATGCCATACACAAATATTAACTCAAAATAGATAAAAGACCTAAATATATATCTTAAGACTATAAACTTTTAGAAGAAAATCTTGGTCATAAAACCTCACAACATTGAAATTGGCAGTGATTTCTTGGATATGATTTCAGTGGCACAGGCAACAGAAGAGTATACAAACTCGCTAAAAAATTAAAAAAAAATATTGTATATCCAAAGACAATGTAAACAGAGTTAAAAGTTACTAATAGAATGGGATAAAATATTTCCAAATGCTATATCTGAAGGTATATTAATATTCCAACTAGACATTCTAAAAATTAACAAAAATGAAGGCAAACAATACAATTTAGAGATAGGTAAAAGACTAACATAAATAATGAATCTCCACAGATAACCAATCTTAGTTGTCTGTTGGATGGAAAATCTTGTTTCTCTGGTTCTGGTGTGTGTTACCTATTTCTTCTTTGTAGTTAATCTCTTTGAGTATTTTCTCTAGCGCTGGTTTTGAAGACATAAATTCCTTCAGTTTCTGTTTGTCATGGAAGCTTCTTATTTTTCCATCTAATTTGATAGAAAGTTTTTCTGGGTAGGAAATTTTTGGCTGGAAGTTGTTTTCTTTGAGAGTTTGGAATATGTTACTCCAAGCCCTTCTGGCTCTCATGACTTGGTTTGGGAAGTCTGGAGTGATTCTAATTGGTTTGCCTCTGAATGTCACTTGGTCCTTTGTTTTTGTTGCCTTTAAGATTCTCTGCTTGGCTTCCACATTGGTCATTTTGACAATTATGTGGCGTGGGGATCCTCTTCTCCAATCCTGTCTAAAGGGAGTTCTATACGTTTCCTGGACCTGTGTATCAACCTCTTACTCTATGTTTGGAAAATTTTCTGCTATTACTTCCTTGAAGAGCTTGTTGATTCCTTTGGTTTCACTTTCTTTTCCCTTCTCTATTCCAATAATTCTTAGGTTAGCTCTCTTAAAATGGGCCCATATTTCTTCAATGTCAGATTCCTGCTGTCGGATATCTTTTTCTAGATTAGAAACTATGCATTCATTTTTGGAATGATCATCTTCTAAGAGCGAGATTCTGTTCTCCATGTGGTCTAATCGGTGTTCATGCTTTGAATTGAGGCCTTTACTTCATTAATTGCATCCTTTATCTCTTTTTGGCTCTCTCTGAATTCTTTTCGAAGCACCTCTATTATTTCTACAGTTATTTTCCTGATTTGATCTTCTAGAAATCTCTGATTTTCTGTTTTATCGGGTTCTGATGTAGTGGGGTTGTGGGCATTCATTGCTCCAGTGTTATTCTTCTTTCCCATGATTTTGGAAGTTTGTGCCTTCTCTGGGTTCTTCCCTTGGGTCACTATGACTTCGCTTAAGGTACTCTGGATCTCGAGTCTGTAGTATCTCTGACCCCACTACTCCTTTACTGGGTTGTATCACAGAGTCTCTGACCCAGGGAGTTGATAGAGGCTGCTTTAGACTATGGGGGGTGCCAGGTTGCACATTCTCCTATGGTGTGATATCTCTGCCACCGCCACTCTCCCACTGGGTCAAGTCCCAGGGAGTACAGTACTGGGATTTCTCCTCTGTGGCCCGCAATTTTACTCACTGTTCTTGAGTATGCAGATGTAGCTGTACTGGACTCGGTGAATTCACTGCTGCTGCCGCTGGTGTCAATATGGCGCCACTGCCATGCCCTCGGCCGTGAGGCTGGCGTATTTTTTCTTCTCTGGTTTTGAGTTCCACTCTGCGTCCCTGCAGCGTGTGCTGAGCTCAGCCACTGGGAGCTTTAGATGTTCCCTGCGCCGAAAGATCCCGCCTGGCTGTTCCGCAGCGGCTCACCTCGGCTTGCTGTAGCCGTGCGGTGAATTCGCCGCTGCCGCCGGCAGTATGGCGCTTATGCCGCGTCCTCGGGCGTGAGGCCGGTGTATCTCCTCTGTGGCTCTGAGCTCTGTTCTCAGTCCGCTTTCTCTCTGGAGCCTGGTGATTTTTTTGTTTCTCTGGTGATGGTGTTTTCTGGCTATGAAAGGCGCTGATTTTGTGGTAATGGAGATTGGTTGTTAGTGGGGCTCTTAAGCCCCGCTTTTCTCGGTCGCCATCTTCCCGGAAGTCCCTCAACAGAACTCTTAATAGAAGTCTAGAAGCAGGATATTAGAGAATAAGCATTGGAGCCCTCCAGAGGTCATTAGGAAAACTTTGCCAATTTTTCCGCATTTTTTTTTTACCACAATAGTGGCAAGATACCACTATCTTTGCAACCACATTTTTACTTATTCATAATTTCTTTCCTTTTCTTTTCTCTGTGTGTAGGCATGTGCTACCCTGATAGGTGGGTCTCTTCCCCTGCCCCTTAGGAGAACCTGCAGCTGAGACAGGAGGCACAGCCCTAGAAGTCAGAAGTGGAGGTGGGGCAGAACCTGCATTCTCCCACCTCACTATCCCCACCCCAAGACCCTTGCCACAGAATACTCTTTCTCTCTAGGGAGGGACTCTGCTGAGCGCCCCTCCCCGCAATATTGGTCTGCAGACCTGGAGAGGCAGGGGTGCCTATTCATTAAAAACCTCCATGTCTCACACTCCTTTCCTGGATTTTGCCTCCCTTGTGACCCCCACCTCGATTTCAACCTCTTTTTCTAGTTTATTTGAAACAGGATTTTGCTAGGTTGCTGAAAGTCTCACTAATTACTGATGCTGTCCTCAAACCTGTAATTCTCCAGTCTCTGCCTCCCAAATACCGAAATTACAGGGATGGTCAACCATACCTGCCTCATAATTTCTTTTTTTTTTCTTTTTTTGGTTTCTCTGGTATGTACCTATAATCCTAGCTTCTTGGAAAACTTAAGTAGGAGGATTAAAAATTCAAGTCCAACCAATATAGGTAATTTAGTTAAAGCCTGTCTCAAAATAAAAAAATACAAGAATCTGGGAATATAGCGCAACTGTAGAAGCCTTGCCCAACAAGCACGAAGCCCTGGATTTAATATTTGGTACTAAAAAAGAAATACAATTGTGGGCAAAAATCATGCAAAATTCAGAAGTTTCTACATTACTAAAATATAAAATTCTATATTCTTAAATATATTATAAAATATACAGTTTCTATATCGCTAAAATTTTATTTGGAAAATTGTCATAAATGTTTTATTTCCTCAGTAATATGAGTGTTTATTTTAATAAATCTTCATCAACATTGAAGGTCATTATTTTTAAAAATCTTTACTTTTTTCAGTGAAAAAATCTTATTTAACTTGTGTTATTGATTTATAATGAAGCTTAGTATATTTATAGTTTTTTATATGTTTATGTAAATATCTGTAACATTTTCCCATGTGAAAAAAACTGGGTGTTTATCTTTCTTGTAAATGCCAATAGGCTTTATAATTAGTACATATGTTGTTTTGTACTTAATAACTATAAACATTTCAAATTCATTTTCCACCTTTTTATTTGATTTTAAATCAAAATTATGTTGACTCCTGATATGAAGAACTTTAAACATTTTAATGTAATCAAAACCAACATTTTCAATTGTGGTTTTGGGGTTTCATTTCCTGCTTTGAAATATTCTTTAAGTAGTACAGTAGCTTTAAAGCTTATCTATATTTTCTTGGAGTGTGCTTTATTCTGATGTGGATAATGGTGTGGGTGATTATATAGATATACACATATATGAACACACACATTGTAGTGTTGAGCATGAATAAAGCCTATGCTGTTACTTTTCAATAGCACGAGGTACATACATAAGAATCTTGAAGGTTCTCTTCAGTGGGAATGAGGAATTGTCTTAATGTCTATATCCACTCCCAACCTCTTGTTGAAATCCTAGGTCTTCATGTAATGATATTAGGAGATGTGGTCTCTAGGAGGTACTAGTTCATAAGTCAGAGCCACTGTGAATAGGAATAGCACTCCCATAAAAGAAAACCTATAATGTTTCTTTGCCTCTTCTGTCATGTAAGGATGAAGCTAGAAGATGGTTGTCTACAAACCTGGATACTAGTCTTAATCAGACACTGAATCTGCCAGGACCTTAACTCTGGACTTCCAAGCCTCCAAAACTGTAATAAATTGATGTTTTTTAAAAAGCAAGTTGTTGCTGAGGGTGGTTGTGCATGCTTGTAATCCCCGCACTTGGGAGGCTGAGACAGGAGGATTGCGCAGGTTCGAAGCCAGCCTCAGCTAATTAGTGAGGCTCTCAGCAACTTAGTGAGTACCTGTTTTCAAATATAATACAAAATAGGTCTGGGAGTATAGCCCGGAGGTAGAAAGCCCCTGGGTTCCACCCCCAGTACCTAAATAAATATAAAAATAAAAAGCAAGTTGTTTATAATAGTCAGTCTATATAGTACTTTGTTGAATGCCAGTATATACATGCTTTCTGGTTGCATGGTTTTGTGACATTACTGCTGCCAGCATAAACCTTCACATGTTAACTAGTGCATTACATGTATTTCTGACACTACATGACTTTCTTTTATGCCTTCCATGATGAGGGTATGAAAAATTAAAAACACACTATGCTTCCATTATAGATAAGAAAAAGTTTCTTAAAATTGGGGCTTTTGCTAGAATACCATTTGGATACCTTGCCATTGCTACTATAGACAAAGGAAGTGAAAAGTATCCCCAGAAGACTGCTTAGTAAAGTCTTCCACTAAAAAAGACTGTTTTCTTCTATGTTACCATGTCAGTTCTGGTAGTCCTATTTTATTTTGTCTCATAATTTCCCCCCTTTGATGATCACCTTGTCTCTATTTGCTCTCATGATTATTTTACGTGAATCATAGACACTTGGACTATTGGGAAAATGACAGGTCATTGTATTCAGACCTCTGTACCTAGTGCATGTTATTGCCAGACACTTATATTATTCCCTTTAGAATTATATTTAATCTCTTTCTGAATGTCTTATTGATGTTTCCTCAATGACCTCTTTGGGTGGCTATTCCAGTGTTAAATTGCTCTTGCCTTTAGGACACTTTCTCTTATAAGTAATTTAAACATGCCCTTCTTATTTCTTGTAAAACATTCTAAGTCAACCAAGAATGATTCTTCACTCTACTGTATATTATTTCTTTCTTCTCCAGTAAAATACCACATGTCATGGGAGGAGAGCTCTCCATTCAACATGCATGCCATTCAGAAGGACCTTAACAGAATTCTGCCATTTCTGTGTATATAAAAGTAACAGCTAAACATTCTCTAAAATTCCTTTAGCTCTTATACTCTGTGATCGAAAGATGCCTACGTTTTCTTGAGGAATTTTTAAATTACTCCCTCTTCTAGTTTGTAATGCTTATGAAACTTTGGCTTATGTGTTTAAATCTATTAGTTTTCATTTCTGACCACATAAAACTATTAATTGTATCTTATAGCATTAGAAGATTACTTATCACATATTACTTAATGTATTATTTGAAATACATATATATATTTGATATATCTCTTCTAATGATAAATTATGGCTTTTTGGGGGGTTATATTCTTGATTTTTTATCTTCTTCAACGATCACATCATTTTTCCATTTCATCTGAAGATTTTATGAGGATACTTGTCCCATGTTAACAATTTCCAGACTCTTGTGCTATTCCTTGCTAAACTATCTTCAAATTCTGTCAATTTTCTCCATAGGCTCACAAGACTGCTTGCATATTTGTTCTGTTTTTAAAGAACTTCATGGCTATCTAATACTTTCTAAATGCAAAGGCTTTATTTTTTGAGACTCAAATTGCAAACAGTTCAGTGGATACTGAATATGTTCTTTGTTTATGGAATGTTGGTTTAGTAATTAGTTAAGTGATACAAAGTATCAATAATGATGATATGATTGGGTTTTCTTACTGCCCATAAATGGTAACGCCTAGAACTACCAAGAGATTCTTTTTATTAGTAATATGGAACTGAAGGTGTGCTCTTTAGGTAACATTCCCCATATACTTTATTGAACAAAGTGGAAAAACAATCTTTTTCCTATGAAATTGCCTTTTCTTAGACTTCTGACATGAGAAAAAATAGGTTCAGTGCAATTTCTAGCTGCACACTGGGTAAAATTTACAGGCATAGTTAGCTGGCACAGTAAAGTCTATGTTCCTCAGGGATTTGGAGCTGCCCTATAGAATCCATGCTGTCTCCGACAGCCATCCCAGCCCCCATTCCCTTGAAGGTTCACTTTCTGCAGTGACAATTAGACTGTTAGTGCTTTCACAGCTTCTCTTCAAAGTTTTTCCTTTTCGCATTTCAATTATCACCCCATTCTCTACTTAATGTGGATCTCCACTGTCTCCAAACCCCCCTCACAGTGTGGCTTTTTTGTGCTTAAGCCTGATGGATGTGCCTCTGTTTCTATTGTACACAGTTTATCTGAGCAATTGTCACTATTGATTGTGAGCCTCCTCCCTAAAACTTTCCCAACAGGTTAGCTTCCTACCAGTTTTCTTTCTAGCTATGCAAAATAATGATAAAAAAAAACACTCTGAATGCAGATAAGCTGAATTTGAATTCTGACTTCTGAATGCCATATAAACTCAAAGATACCACTTAAGTTCTGCCTGTGAAATGGTGAGGACAATCAGTGCCTGCCTCCAGCACTCTTGTGAGGATTTAGACAGCACACATGAAGGTACTTAGAATATTCTCAAGTCCATAGAGTGCTTATTATAAACACCGTAGCTACTCTTCTTCTCAAATTGGTACCTGAGATCCCCCCCCCCCTTTTTTTTTTTTGGTGGTACTGGGGTTCCTGGAAGCCCTTCTACCTCCGGGCTACACTTCCAGACCTATTTTGTACTTTTTTATTTTTGGAAACAGGGTCTCTTAAGCCAGCGGGGCTGGCTCGGAACCAGCGCGATCCTCCTGTCTCTGCCTCCGAAGCGCGGGGATTACAAGCGTGCACCACCACGCCCAGCCTGGATTATTATTTTTAATCTTCAAGTTTCCATCCATGATCTTCTTTGCTTCTGATACTAAAAACTATTTTAGGGGTATTTTGTTCTTTTCTTGGTAATAAATAACCAATTTTATACTCATTATTTAAGTGCAAATTTTCAACTGGTATCTTCAAGACTTGAATCGTTAGCTAACAACTGGTCATAAATTGGATGTCCCATGAACATCTCAAATTTAACACGTCTAAGTCAAAAACCCTTTTCCATCACTTTTGTATTGCTGTTGGTGCACTGACTGGCAACTTCAGCTATGGAAGACTTCCCAGAATGGGATCCATACCCACAGCAGAGCATCTGCAGTCAAGTAAGAAAGAATTCAAACCCCTGTTTATATATTAAAATCAAGAATGGAATCGAGGCCTGCGTGGTGGCACACAGCTATAATCCCAGTACTTGGAGAGCTGAGACAGGAGGATCACAGGCTCCAGGCCAACCTCACTAACTTAATGAGGTGCTCAGCAACTTCCTGAGACCTTGTTTCAAAAAAATATTTTTTTTTAAATAGGGCAAGAGATGTATCTAAAAGGTGGAACTTTTTTGGGTTCAATTCTCAGTAACAATAACAAAACAACAACAACAAAAGGAATAAAATCAGGGTTTTCTGATATTTAAAAGTTGGATGGACACTGGCTCCCTTGCTGAGCAAGTTGTTGGACAGAGAGGCAGCCAGTGAAAAGCGTAGGCATCCCCAGCCAGAAGGACTCAGCAACAATGTCCTCACTTTTTCATTTGCATTCGGGATTTTGTGGCACACTCCAGCTTTCATCTATCTGATTAAATAGATTTGGGTTAAGGGCCTCACTAAGTAGAAACTGAGGCCTTCCGAAAACTGAGATCCCTCCTGTCTCAGCCTCCCAAATGCTGGGATTTCAAGCATGCACCACCATGCCCAGCTTTGGGTTTAAACAAATCTACCTAACCAGTTTTCTTCAAGTAAACCATACAGTAAGACAAAACTTTCACTCTGTAATTTTAAACTCTCATCTACAACATCCATTGTTATTCTGCCAATATTATTGACTTCACTCTGGCCCTCATCCTTCTGGAGCCTGCACCTTGGCTGAGGCTCTCCTTGTTTGTTTTAATAGGTAGTATGGAGTCTCCTTAATGGTGTCTCTGACTCCAGTCTTACTCCATCTGTGATCTGCTGTCCAGTCTACCATGAAACTCTGTTTGACCTTATTTGTTTTAGGATACTCATGTTGCTATAATAAAATACTATAAACTAGGTATCTTACAAAACAGAAATGCATTTTGTGGCAGTTGTGTAATCTGGATCAGGGTGTTGTTGTGCCACGTTCTGGTGTGGGCTCTCTCCCTTTACTGTGGATTCACCTTCTCAATGCAGGCTTACCTGGCCTTTCCTCCAGCGCATCCATGTTTTCTCTTAATATGAAGCCATGCATTCTGGCCCCCTAGGACTTCAGTTTTAGAACTTCATTTAATCTTATTTATTTTCTAAAAGCTCTATGCCCAAATATAGTCACATACCAGGGAGAGAACTTCAGTGTATGAATTTGGACAATGGGGGAACAATTCAGTCTAGAGCCCTGTTCAGCAGATTCTCAACCTCCCACCATGTTGGATGCTAGGCCCCAAGTCATGGCATCTAAGGCTCCCTGTGATCCTGATGCAGCCTATCTCTCCTGCTTCAGTTAGAATCAAGCCTGACCCAAAAAGTAGTAGCCATATCATCATACCCTGCTTACCAGTTTCCTATAATATACATTGTGCTTTCTGGATTTTCTGTATAGATTATTCCTGAATGTATAGTTTTGGTATGTTTCTTATTTTCCCTATAGATTCTGTTCAGTTATCTTCTTCTTCATCAAAAAGTGCATTAGTAATGATTTACTTATACTCTATTCCCTATCTTTCCACCCTGGGTCAGGTTAAGTATCCTTTCTTACTGATCTCTGTGTAAGTCAATATTACAGTATATTATTATAATTTATTCACTTGTATGTTTCCCTGTTAGTTTCTCAACTCTGAAGTCTGGTGTCATGCATCATCATCATCATCATCATCATCATCATCATCACTAAAGTTTTTTTTTTACCCCTCAGTGGTTAATGGATGGTTAAATACTCAAAACATTCTTGTTACTGAAAAATGCTTTTGAGCATCACCTATGATTATATAAACTGACAAGTATGACCATCAATGTTGCTGTCATAAACAACAAAGTCTTACACTCAGTGAGGACATTGATTTTATTATACCTTATTACACATGACAATGGACTTACATTTTATAGGGCATGGCTATCAGATAGCAAACCACTGCTTAACTGCACAGAAAGAGTATGGAGCACTGGGAGTGGGACACAAAAGAGAGAAAAGACACATAAGTAAATGTGTTACTTATTTTCATGGCAACCTAATGTATTTGGGTGTTGGGGCGTGTACGTACAGTGCCTAAAGAGATGCAGCCTCCCTCGGACTGAGCGGCCTGCAGGCTAAGCCTTAGGCAAAGTTTAAGAACTTCCCTAGAAAAGGGGCTAAGATGATGCCTGGAGGAAGTTACAAAGGCGTGGTTTCCCCATTCATTATGGGTGGGGAGACTGAGTAGTTTTTCCCTATAAAGGAGCTTTCATACACATGAATGGCCTGGGATTGGCTGCGAACTACATGCTGGTGATCTTTATCCCAATAGGCTAGGCTATTTCCTCATTGGAAATTCACCTTGTGGTTTTGTGCTATATATATGTTGCTTGAAGAGGAATAAGTGAGATCCTGCTTGACTTGACTTCCGGCTTGTGTGTGTTTGTGTTCGAGCCATCAGCACTCAACCTTTCTGATCAGCCCCGCTACTGACGGGCAGGACCCCGTCATTTGGGAAGGGAAAACACAAGAGCAGACAAGAAAAATGCCTCAATCATCAAATTACCTGAATTATCCACATCTGAGTTTCTATTCCCATGGTCCTTCAGTGCCCAATCACCACCCAATCACTTATAGACAGACACTTTTCCCTCAGCAGCAGACATAGTCTGAGGTGTCCTGGATTGCAGGGTACCTAGCTTCCTACATTTAGAGTATGATTTCCTTCTTTCCAACTAGAATTCCATTTAAACTGAATGCAATTGTTCTAGGAAGACTAACATTTCTACGGCCACGCCTTAATTGAGAGAGTTGGATAAACCATAGCAGCTCTACGTATATGTGTATATGGAGTAAGTGTCTCATTCTGGCCCAGAATGAGACAGGAAGCTAAGGCCTCCTCTTGCCAGATGGATTTGCCACAGTGGATGCTCTTTTGGTTTTTATTGCCTGGTCCCCAGGTTAGTAGATACATACTTACAATCTCAAGATTTTTTACTTTGTCTTGAATTTTGTATTCCTGGAACTGGGAGTTTGGGGAAAAGTCTGTGAACAGTGCAGTCCTTCCTAATGCACGCACATGCACACACACACACACACACACACACACACACACACACACACACACACCTGTCAACTCTCCTTCCTTATTCCATTTTCCAAAAAATACTGTATTTGCTTTGGGGAAGTGCCATGTTCTCTCTTCTTAATTGATCATGTGACATGAGAACAACCATGTCAAGGGCAGGTTAAAGGTCTTCCTGCATGTCCTTGCTGTCCTCTGGATGTCATTGTCACTACAGCCCTTCTCCTACGCCACAGGTTTGTGACCACTGTCAATCTTGCCTCGTGAAATATTGGCATTCCTGAGACAAATGTTCAGTTACTGGAAGTTATTTTCACAAAGAATTTCCATATGTGTAGTCAGCCATCTCTCCTATTGTTAGTAACAGGAATATAAGGGTCTAGCATACATTACAACAATAGTAAAGTATAATTAAGAATAACTCCTTCTTAGTCATTAATAAAGTGTTTTAAGGGTTTAATTATTTTCAGAATTTGTAGGTACTAGTGGAGAGCAGGAGATAAAACCCAGGGGTGGGATAATTCACTTATAAGATAATTTTTATTGTTCCTGTAAAATGCAGCTGTGGTTCTTTCTTTAGGTAACATATGTTTCTGTATTTTAAAACTGATAGCCTGATTTGTACTTCTCAAGTAGAAGCAAAACAAAATCCTGCCTCAGAATTGAAAAATAATTTTTTAAAAAAATGTCAAATAGTATGTGAAGTTGAGAATTCTCTAAGGCAGAGGAATCCAGTTTTTGAGAGGGTAGCGAAATAAGCAAAATGACCCAGACATAGAATTTACCCTAAGAGAGAAAATAGCTGGGAGTGGGAAACCAATTCTTCAGAGGACAAAGATAGGAGGATAATTGGTTCAGAAGAAAAAACTTGTACCTGAAGTAGAGAAAAAGCAGGTTGATAACCCTTGTGGGACTAGGAAGGAAAAGAAGCGCTGCTGAACTCATAATCATGGAGGCTGGGATGGCCCCCAGTCTTAGAGCCTATACTGTGGAAGTTAAGGGACAGAAGAAAAGGGAGTCATTGTTCACTTGGAAAGACACTAAACTGTTTTCAGGCCAAAGAAAATTCAATACCAGGATTGAAACTATGAGGAAATAAAAGGATAAATGAAACACTATAGATGGAAACAAAACATTAATAATTTTTAGAGAGATTATTGAAAGACAAATAAAACATGTTTTCCAAGTTACTGAACTTATTCACATTTCTGTTGCTACTAAAACTAAGCATATGATTTCAAAATAGGTGAATCAGTGATGTTTCTTCCTATATATTTGTTTATAGCTATTTATAAAATATTTGTACTTACTCAAAATGATGCCCAAAGAAACTGCACAATGATGTGTGAAATGGTGAAGAAGTTAAGCTCTTGGGCGACTAGAGTTGGGGTGAGGGGTTGTTGTCTGTGATTGAGGAGAAAAGTATAGACCAGATTCTTCCCTCACCTATTTCCTAGCCATGTCTATATAGTGACTGTTAAGAAAGACTCGATCCCTGGTGAGGGCAAGTTTAAAACTAAACAAACTACTGTCATGCAAATCAGGAGATAGTGAGGTCTTCTGACCTGCAGAAAGTTATGGAATTTATCTAGAAAGTTTTAATTTCAGAGCAAATGACAAAGAATAACAGGGTAGACGACTTTGCGGCCCTGCTCCTATTTCCTCATTCAACTTGTGACTTCTAGCATCTGCGTTTATTCAACGTTAGGTCTTGGGACCAGATGTGCCAAGAAATATCTTCCGTGAGTGGCCTTCAAAATACGCTTCTCACGGATTACATATAAATACCATAGTACTTTGGGAAGAATAACTTTGTGGTATATATTTTACATGAGCTCCACTTCCCTCAACTTGAGTAAGTTATCATCCACATGGTAAATGATGTAATAATGGACATCTTTTAGCACCTCTTTTCCTTGTCTCATCGCCTACCTCTCCTACTGGTGGTTTCTTCCCCTCTCAGATAAACTATTGGCACCAGAGTCCTTACATTATCATCTGATGCTAGGGACACGCATACTATGGCAACTCTCTGAGACTGTGTATTTTTTGGATGATTGTTTTGGAAAGATACTGGGGATTCAACTCAGGGGTGTTCTACTTCTGAGTTAACACCCCTATTTCTTTTAACTTTATTTTTAGTTTGGAAAGGGGTCTCACTAAATTGAGGAAGGTCTAGATTTTTATTTTATAGTCAGCCTTCAATCATTTCCCATTCATTTTGTTACCTTAGTAAAAGTTTAAAAAAAATTCTTCTTATAGAATTATGAATACTTATGTAGATGGGGGTCTACCAAACTTAACCAGGACCTCAATGTTATTAATTGACTAAAGGCTTAGATAATTTAAGATGTGCCTTTGATTTTTTTTTTTTTTACATAGATGAGCCTGGAATAGCCCAGAACTCTGGATCTTAACTTTACTTAGCTTCTCAGTGAATTGGACTTGGCACTTGACTATCTTACACAAATTTGGCAAACAGAGAATGTAACAAGTCTCAAAATAACCCCTTTTAAGCTGGGCATGGTGGCGCAGCTTGTAATCCCCACGCTTGGGAGGCTGAGATAAGAGGATTGCGCAGGTTTGAAGCCAGCCTCAGGTACTTAGTGAGGCTCTCAGCAACTTAGTGAGACCCTGTTTCAAATAAATTATAAAATAGGGCTGGGAGTATAGCCCAGAGGTAGAAAGTCTCTGGGTTCCACCCCTAGTATCACCAAAAAATAAAAAATAACCCCTTTTAGAACAACCAGAACGTAGAGTGCTTAAACTCTTCTAGGCATTGTTCTAACTTTAGCAAGTTTAGTTTAAGAAGTCATTTATTTTTCCAAATTTACAGATGAGTAAACTGCAGAAAAAAGAGGTTGAACAACTTGATGAAGGGCATACAACTGGCGAATGGCAAAGTTACAGTTTGAACTTTGAGAGTGGCTCTTAACCCAGCACACAATATATGTACAATTTTGCCTCTGAAAACCTTATCTTCTTGACTAAGTAACTCACCGTCTGTGAGAGGAACATACAACAAAGACAAATAGACTACAAATGGCAAAGCTCCATTTGCTACTTAGCATCCAACTTGCATCATCACCTTTGGAGGTGAACGGATCAGTCACACACTCAGAGGGACCCAAGAGCTCGCCTGACCCACCAGTTTTCCTTCTGGAGCATTCACAGTCGTAAGAAGCTCACAACTTGATCCTGTCCCACATGATATTAAAATGCGTGTATGTTCTATGAGGCCGAGGACATTTATACTAGCATAGTTTATCTGTATTATAGAGTATCAGTCCAATTATTTCAGAGAGATAGCTCAAATATAATCCCTAAGGCAATTTGAATTCCTACACTGGTAAATCGGCACAGAGATGTGGGGTGTAAATCCCTTTGGTACTGTAAAAAAAACACTCTATGGCAGATTGTTCCAATTTACAAATAGTCACTACCCGAATTTTCGTTTGTCAGTCATTTATACATATATAATCAACTGTCATATTCTAGTTGAATGAACCAGAAGAGTTCACTTTTCCCGATTTGATCCAAGAAGATGGTTCTGTGTAAGAAATTCATAACTGACTTTAATATAGTTTTGTTCAGCTGTGAATGACTGGGAACTTTAGGAGAAGAGGATGACGATTGTCTGCTGCCTGGTGGTAGCTGAAAGGCAGAGAAAGCCCACAGAAAGAGAAGCTAGCACTGAGGGTTTTGTTTATTGAGCTGCTTGTTTTTCTTGTTGGGGCCTATAATTTATTTGCCTTTGTATAATTTATAATGTTTGGGATTTTTCTGTTTAGTTATGATTTGGCTTTAGTTCATTTGCTTTTATTGCAATCTGCAGAGCACAGAATTTATTTATATTTTATACAAAAATTTTTTATCAAGTTTTCCCCATTCAGATTTATAACTAAAAGCAGCTCTGACATTTTTAGAATATAATCAACAAAAACCAAAATATTCAGATTCATTTGCGAGCAGAATAATTTCGGTGTGATGTGATCATGACTGGTTATTTCTATAGCAGAGTATGGTGGTGCAAACTAATAATCCTAGTACTTGGGAGGCTGAGACAGGAGGACTTCACAACTTAGACTCTGTTTCAAAACAAAAAATGAAAAGGGCTGAGGTGTAGCTCAGAAGTAAAAGCTCCTGAGTTAAATTTAAGGTAAATGCCCCTGGGGCGTAGCTCAGAGGTAAATGCTCCTCAGTATAAAAAAGAGAAAGAAAGAATGAATGACTGAAAGAAGAGAAAGAAGTTATTATTTTTAAAGCGAATGGCATTAAATGTATCTTTACCACATATTTCCATAATTCCATATTCTTCTTTTAAAGATTAAGGTCATCTTATTTTTAGTTTATTCAAATCATTAATATATTCTTGTTTTTTCTCTACATAGAAACTTTTGATAATGAATCCTTGATTTATTAGAGCTTGAGGCTTTTTGAAAGTTCAATTTCACTGTGAAGTCAAGGTCTCAAAATTCCTTATGGGTAAATGCTTTCTGCTTTATTTTCATCTCATTTACTGGATTAGTTATGAGTTCAACTAAACTTTTGTTTGATATTTTGTGGGTGTTTGTGTGTGCGTGTGTGCATTTCTGTAGGTGTGGATGCATATAACTGTCTAAAATAAATTAGCAAGTGAAAGCAAATATTAACATTATTAACTCATTAAATAAATATAATTTAGTAAATTAGGTAATTTGAATATTTACAAGATATCAAGCTTTTCTTCTACTAATAAGGTTTATTTTAGATGTCTATCTGGTTTGAATAGCCTTTTATATATGTATGTATGTATGTATGTATGTATGTATGTATGTATGTACATTTGGTGTGCGGTATTGAAGGTTGAACCCAAGGGCATTCTATCTCTGAGATGCATCAGCAGCCCTGTTTTATTCATTTGGAAACAGGGTCTCACTAAGTTTTGGAGGGCCTCACTAAGTTGTATATAAAAGTATAGTCTGACTAGGACAGGTGGCACACACCTGTGATGCCAGTACTTAGGAGGCTGAGACAGGAGGATCGTAAGTTCAAGGCCAGCAGTATAAAGTAACTTAGTGAGATCCTGGTCCAAAATAAAAAATAAAACAGGGCTGGGATATAACTCAGTTAGACTGCCCCTGTGTTCAACTCCTAGTATGAAAGAAGAAAGAAAAGAATTAATGAAGGAAGGAAGGAAGAAAGAAAGGAAGGAAGGAAAATCAGAAGGAAGGAAAGAAGGAAGGAAGATTTGAGCAAATAATTAAAAAATGAAAAATTAACTTTTCCAAGATGAGGATATATGTTTTAGTCAAGAAAAATATAAAAATATTTATATTCCCTTCAAATTTTGTGTCTCAGGGGTAGAATAAAGGTTTAGATTATTCATCTATGTACTTTCTGAAAAAAACAATAAAATAAAATTACACAAAAGGAAACACAGATTTGATTCTTTGAGGGCGATCTAATGGTATTTGCATATGATTGCAATTCCCGTTGTTATTTCTTTCCCTAAGCAGATATTTAAATATAGACATATATTAACTCTTTAGCACATCAGAAATAGTAGGAGCCCTCAAGCAACATCTCTAATACATAAAGTATTGTGTCCTCACATGACATTAGTAAGATGAACCAGGGAAAATGAAATTTTTGTGATAACTGAGTGTAGCAAGTTGAGCTGGGAGGATTTTATGTAGAAATTAGAGCCACAGTCACAGCTCAGTGAAAGTGCAGAATGAAGCAACTGTTACACAGTATGCATTTCATTTCTGAACATTCCTTTTTTGACTGAATTTTATCTTTGAATGAAAAAATTATATTGAGAGAAGGCAACAAATACGTAGGTACAGTTGACTTGTCTTTATTTGTGGTTTTATCAGATGTATATTTACCCCAAATGGTTTTCATTTCTATTATTTATGACCTTTATATACATGAAAAGTACACTGTACACTTTTATTTATTTATTTATTTATTTATTTATTTATTTATTTATTTTGTGGATCGTATTGAAAATGGCATATATTCAAACTGTGCTTGGTGCCCTCTCCTTCCCCCACTTCCCCTTCCCCCCTCACAACTTTTTGATGAATTACTCTTTTCCATCTGCTTTTGGTTTCATAAAAAAAGTTGTATCCATTTGTAGACTCTTCATTTCATTCATATTCACCTTAAATAGCAGCCTATTTTTAAAATACATACTAGTTAGCAAAATAATATAGGCATGTAGATAACATATGGGTATTACCATGTTTAAAAAATCAGTTGCTGAGAGCAGTGTCATATACTTGTAATACCAGTACTTGGGAGGTTGAGAAGAGAAGCCCAGGTTCAAGGACAATTTTGCCAATTTCATGAGATCCTTTTTCAAAATAAAAACAGTAGGGATGGAGTATAGCTCAGAGGTAGAACCCTCTTGGTTTTAATCCCTGCTATCACGCGCACGCGCGCGCACACACACACACACACACGTTTGCTTGCTTTGGGTACTAACTGTATCTGTTATCATCATTCTTCTATCTCTCTTCTTTGTGTATATGTGTTTATATATTTATGTACACATTAAAGCATGAACCATATTCTTCTTATTCTTTTTTGTACTGAGGATGGAACCCAGGGTCATTCTACTTCTGAGCTCCACTCCCAGCCCTGTTTTTTCTTTATTTTGAAACAGTTTCACTAAATCACACAGGACCTCACTGAGTAGCCGAGGCTGTCCGAGAACCGGGACCCTGCTGTCTCAGCCTCCCAAGTACTGGGATTACAAGTGTGTGCCACCACGCCTGGCTTCTAAAGCTTTTATAAATTTATATTAATATTTTCCAAGTCATTCTGTTAGGTTTATACTTTATATGTTGTGTTTTCTAATATTGTGTAGCTAAGTAAATCTTTCTTAAATTCCACTAATTTCTCTATAATACTTCATGGCTTTCCTCTGTAGGAAATTACATTATTTGTGAATGATTAACAGTTTAATTTTTCTTTTCACTCCCCATAGGCCAGATTATGCCAAAATAAGAAACAAATATAGGATGTCAGAAACTTAATGAATAAGTGAAAAAGTAATAATATTGCATAAGATTTTAATATCCCAGGAGGTGTGTGCATGCCTGTAATCCCAGTACTTTCCCAGGGTCTCACTGAGTCGCAAAAGGCCTCACTAAGTAGTAGCTGAGGCTGTCCTCAAACAGTGCTCCTCTTGCCTCAGCCTCCCAAATGCTGGGTTTACAAGCATGTGCCACCAAGCCTGGCTTCCCTACATTGTTTTTAATAGAGCACCTTTGACCATGACAGGTGAGCACATGGTAAAAAGATTCTTTACTACTGGCTTTCTTGTGGCTCCTTGCTTATCAGATCTCTTATTTTTTCATTATCGCAAACATCTATTTTTAATGCAAAATATTTGGTTGGGGTAGGGTTTTTATTACATATTATCAATACCATTGATAAATTAAAAATATATTTTTAATTGTACAGAGGATTTATCCCAAAGGTGTTCTGCTGCTAAGTTAGTCCCACTTCTTTTATTTGTGTTTTGTTATGAAACAGGGTCTCACTAGATTGCTGAGTCTCAGTCACTACTCTCCTCCTCCTCCTCCTCCTCCTCCTCCTCCTCCTCCTCCTCCTCCTCCTCCTCCTCCTCCTCCTTCTTCTTCTTCTTCTTCTTCTTCTTCTTCTTCTTCTTCTTCTTCTTCATCTCCACCTGGTACTCAAATTGAACTTAGGGCATTCTATGTCTAAGTTACCCCCCTAGCAACCCTCTTTTTTTATTGGTGTATTGTAATCATACTTCTTAATGAGGTACAAGATGGCAGAGGCATACAAACACACATCACTCATTTACCCTGTCCCCAATTCCCACTCCATTCCTTCCATTCTCTCTCCTTCTCATGTCTGGCTTAGTAACTGACTTTGATATATTTGTGAATATACATTGTGGACATTAGGGAAATTCTTTTTTTATTTTTGGTTTTGAAATATGGCCTCACTAGGTTGCTGAGAATCTTGCTACATTGCTGAGACTGTCCTCAAGCCTGTGATCCTCCTGTCTCAGCCTCCCAAGTACTGGGATTACCACATGCACCACCACACTCAGATAATAAATGCACACTTTAAGTCTTCACAAAATTTACGCATTTGGGTGCAGAAGATTACAGTTCTAAGCAGAAGCATAGTCCTAACACTATTTTCTTTTGTTTTGAACTTGTGTTTTGGGAACTTAGTTGTGTTATGATCTTGGGAAAGTCATTAGCCACTTCTGCCTCAGTTTCCTATGGAGTTGATAATTTTATCTATTTCATGGGGCTGTTCAAATTAATAAATGAGCTTAACAGAATGATATCTTGTACATGGTATGTATTCAATAAATGCTAATAGTATTACTGTTCTCTTATAAATGGGAAGAGATTAAACATTATTATTTTCTTTTTTTACCTTTGAGATATTTTATTTTATTTTATTTATTTTATTTTTTAACAATTTTTTATTGAACATAAGTAGTATACATTTATACTATATTTGGTGCCCTCTCCCCCCCGCCCCCCCCCACCAATGGTTGTCCAGGTTAACCATGTCTTATTCATAATTTTACACATGTTCAGGTGTAGACCCTCATTAATCCAGATCGGCCTTTCTCCTCTCCTATCTTTCCATTAAAACTTAGCTAGTATTTCCCCTCTAATATCTGGGGTCCTACTGGTATCCTTTGTGTTTTCTAGTTTGGGCATATTAGAGGAAACATGTGTATCTTCTCCTTCTGTGCTTGGCTGATCTCACTTAACATGATGCTCTCCAGGGCTTTCCATCTTCTTGCAAATTATATAATTTTGTTCTTCTTTATGGCTGAATAGAATTCCATTGTGTGTATTTCCCACAGTTTTGCTATCCATTCATCTGTTGATGGTGATCTGGGTTGGTTCCATATTTTGGCTATTACAAATTGTGCTGCTATGAACATAGGTATGCATATGTTGCTGTATTTCTCTGAATTCAACCCCTTTGGAAAGATACCCAGGAGTGGTATAGCTGGATCATATGGTGGATCTATTCCCAACTTTCTCAGGAATCTCCACACAGATCTCCATAGTGGCTGAACTAATTTGCACTCCCACCAACAGTGTAAAAGAGTTCCTCTTTCCCCACATCCTTGCCAGCATTTGTTGTTGTTTGATTTCTTTATGCTTGCTACTCTGACTGGGGTTAGATGGAATCTCAGTGTAGTTTTGATTTGCATCTCCCTGATGGACAGTGATGAAGAACATCTTTTCATGTATCTATTAGCCCTTTGTATCTCTTCTTTTGTGAAGTGTCTATTTAGTTCATTTGCCCATTTCTTGATTGGGTTGTTTGTTTTGCTAGTGTAGAGCCTTTTGAGCTCTTTGTATACTCTGGATATTAGCCCCCTATCAGAATGGTGGCTGGTAAAGATCCTTTCCCATTCTGTAGGCTTCCTCTTTAGGTCAAGGAATCCACAATGAAAGAAACAAAAACAACAATTCCATTCACTATAACCTCAAAACCTATAAAATACCTAGGAATAAACCTAACCCAAGATGTAAAAGACCTCTACAACAAAAACTACAAAACATTAAAGAAAGAAATAGAAGAAGATCTTGGAAGATGGAAAGATCTCCCGTGCTCATGGATAGGCAGAATAAATATCATCAAAATGGCCATTCTGCCAAAACTGATCTATAGGTTCAATGCAATTCCCATTAAAATACCAGTGACATTCCTCAGAGACCTAGAAAAATCAATCATGAACTTCATATGGAGAAGGAAAAGACCTAGAATAGCCAAAGCAATTCTCAATAACAAGAAACACGCAGGAGGCATTACAATCCCAGACTTCAAACTATACTATAGAGCAATAGTAGTAAAAACAGCATGGTACTGGCACAAAAACAGATATACTGACCAGTGGATTAGAATAGAAGATACAGAAACAAACCCACACATCTTTAGTCAATTAATCTTTGACAAAGGGGCCAAACACATACGCTGGAGAAAAGACAGCCTTTTCAACAAGTGGTGCTGGGAGAACTGGCTAACCATTTGTAAAAAGATGAATCTAAACCCCTATATCTCACCTAACACAGGAATCAACTCAAGATGGATTAAAGACTTAGAAATTAGACCTGAGACGGTGAAGTTAGTAGAGGAGAACATAGGTTCAACACTACAACATATTGGCACAGGCAGTAACTTTCTCAACAAAACCTCCAAAGCTCAGGAAATTAAAGCAAGAATAAATAAGTGGGACAACATCAAACTAAAAAGTTTCTTCTCATCAAAGTAAACATTATTATTTTCTAAGGTCCGTTTGCATAGATGTGATTCATTAGATTAGAAAAGGCAAATTTTGGAAAATTTACACTTATAGTTTGAGCTAAAGATGATAGGCTTTTATTTGTATAAAAGCTATATTTGTCTCAAATTGGACACTGTGCATTTTGATTCTCAACTTTCTTCTCTTAAGGTGTCTAACGATTGATCATTATGGCATTAGGCTCACTGTGCAAAATTTGCCAAAGTCTCTTGATGAAGATCACCTAGGTCCCTGTTTAAAATGCTTCCTCTCAAAATTCTTCCCTGGAGATTATGATTCAATAGGCTATGGTGGGTCTAAGGAAACTTATTTTAATAGTGACCCAGGGAAATCTGATAAATACATCTGTGGCATCGGACACTAGAATAAAATGTAGAAACTGTCCCACTTCTGTTTTCATCTCAGACAAAAATGCATTAAAGAGTTAAACTTTATTGCATTTCATTTTACTACAGAATGGAAATAATCACAATAGCCCTTAAGTGGAGGGAGGATGGGTGTGAAATGCATCTTCACATTTTTAAGAAGCAATAATAATTCCAACTTCAGCCAAACAATAGTCTGAGTTATAGTTTTGTCTTCTTGGTGTTTGCATTTTTGTTTTATCACCGGATGAATCCAACCAGAATTAATATCATTTTTCTTGAATCTTCTTGTACTAGAGAACAATTTCCATTTTTCTAATTTCCCTTATGTTGCCCTAAACTTTCTTCCATCATCTCAAAAGTGCCTTTAAAATAAACATTCGTAGTAACTTCATTTAGAATGTCTGTGCTATAGGGAGAGTGAATTCATAGTAAGAGGTTGTCAGAGCAGCTCCTGTAAGGTGGTTGAACCCAGAATGAGTAAGCAAGCCGGTCATACATGTATTAGTTTATACACAGAGCATGGTGGAGAGACAGGTTGATTATACTAAGATTCTGCACTTCATGAAGTAGAAATACCTCATGCAGAACAGGATGTTTTAGCCATTGGTATAAAGAGAATGCTGTTCTGGTTCTATGTATCATACATACTTGTTGCTTCATTTACTCCTCATCAGTTGAAAGTTTTACTAAGGCTCTCTCAATTTATTTAAAAATATAGAACCATGAGGTGCCAGATGCAAACATGTTAAAATATTCATTCAAAATCGTGTTTTCAAACCCGTAAGAAAAGTTGCGATTTAGCTCTTTCAGGCCATTTACTCCATGTTACACATGTTTAATTGGAAAATGGATAAGATGATGTCCCTGCCCTTCTTACGAATGCAGTTCTCCTCTTCTGACTCCGCCAATTTCACTAGAATAGAAAAGTAGAATTATTTTTAATAAGAAGCTCCTTTCCTGCGTATATTGCATTGGTTCTGATTATTGAGTATCGCCCTGTGGTTCATTTGTATCCAGCGCTGGGAGTTCTGAAGAAGGAGCAATTAGGCTCTAACAATGGGATTTCAGCACATAATGGACAGTGTGCCAGGTATTTAGTTTCAGTATCTTCATTTCTGTTCACGTCTCTGTGTACTTTGTGATTTTCCCTTAATTTAATTTTAGTACCATTATTGTATCTTCTGTTTAATTTTTTATAGCTTGCTATATAATTAAGCTTTTATTTGGAAGTCATTTTAAACCCACTGCATCGTTGTCATGAAATTGTTGGTAATATGTGATTACATTATGCTGTCTTTTGCCAGGACACTCTTGTAAATGAAGCTTTATCCTCAGAGATTTTCTTGGCTGAAAATGTAAGTAATTAAAAAGTAAACAAATATTATCTGTTACATATGCTGCAATAATAAATACTTCAGTATAATGCAAGTTAATGTCTCTTTGGGGATACAGTTTAATCCTGCTACAACTTGTTTTATAAATGGACAAATAAATGAGTAAGCACTTAATATCTTATGTACTGTGGCACGCAGATGCCTGGGGCCCTTATTTGTTCTCTCTTTGAGTATTTACACATTTCTTAACTGGCATTATCAATAATCTTTCAGCATTATTTCTTGTTTTATTACAATGCCAGCTATGGAGAGAGAGACAAAAAAGAATCAGTTATCAAACATTCACAACATCCAATGTAAGTGATAGTCTAGAAAAATATCCACTCTGCTTGTAGGATCAAAGTTAATACATCCTGTTTGGAAAAAATATTTATCAAGATGTATCAAAAATTTAAAGACATGTAAGACCTTTTGTTCATTAATTAACTTCTTAGAAATTATTTTAAAAATCATTGAGAGACTCAGGCATGGTGGTGGGAGCCTACAAGTCCAGTACTTGGGAGGCTCAGACAGGAGTATTACAGGTTTGAATCCTGCTCCATCAACTTAGCAAGACCCTCAGAAACTTAGCAAGCTTCTGTTTCAAAGTACAAAAATTAAAACTGGGCTGGAGGCATATCTCAGAATTAGAATGCCCACAAGATCAATCCCCAGTACTACACAAAATACATGAATAAATATCATTGGGCAATACACAAGTGAATTTATACATGATGCTCATTGTAGTATTTTAAATATTAAATATTATAAATAACCTAAGCAAAATGCTAGTAAATAATTGGCTAAACAAAATATGGCAAAACTATAATATGGAGTGTTACACCTATTAAAAATAAAGATAAGATCTGGGTGTGGTGGCACATGCTTGTGATCCCAGCATTTGGGAGGCTGAGACAGGAGGATCGTGGTTCACAGACAGCCTCAGGTACTACTTAGTGAGGCCCTTTGCAACTCAGTGAGATCTTGTTTCAAAATAAAGAATAAAAATAGGATTGGGGAGTAGCTCAGATATCAAATGTACCTAGGTTCAATCCCTAGTACCACAAAAAAATCAAGATAAAGGGAAAAATGTATAACATAAAAGGTTTATAGTGCATGGATAAGCAACTGAAATAAAAATAGTGTAAGCCACAGAGAGTTTTCCGGTAACTATTAGATATGTTAGAAAGAATTCATGATGAGCATGTCAGCAAGATGGTGAGGTAGGAAACCATCCTTCATTCTACCACAAAATAACACTAAAGAGTATCCATGAATGACAATAAGCCAGGGAGGGCTAATGAGTGCAATTAGGAACCTTCAGCAGTAAATGGAACAAAAAAGAGGACAATAGCTGTGATATGGTCACTGGGAAGACTGGCACAGTTGGGACATCTAGAGATGGCTGGGGACATTAAAAAGGAGTGAGAGCTCCCAGTATAACCCACTGTCATGGGTGCTACTGCTGGCTTGCTCTCCAGAGAGCTTTGACAAATCTTGCCACTGAAGAGCTCACCAGGCCTTGAAGCAGCCTTGGCCCCTGTGTGGCTGTCACAGTATGGTAGGGTGTATCATGATTATTGGAACAGACTTTAGTGTCTAGCTCTGCAGAGCCACTTGCCATTGCTGCTGCAGAGGCTCTGGAACACACTGCTCTTCCCTGCCTACTCTCCAGGAGATAACTCTGTTACACCACCAAGAAACAGAATGTCACCACCAACCCTTTCCCCTTCCCTTGTCCAGAAGCTGTGGTCAATCTCTGCATGTACACACTCTAGATCTGGTTTACACATCACTTCAGAATGTGTCTGTGCTCAAACACAAGAGTCACGGCTGCTGTGGACTAACTAAATTTTGGTTAGTTAAATAGTGTGTAGAAGCTGGGCATGGTACCATATGCCTGGAACCCCAGAACTTGAGAGAATGAGACAGGAGGATTATAGGTCTGGAGCCTCAGGCTCCAGAAATATGGTCACTAGTTGCATGTTTACTGCTCCAGATTGGAACTTTATAGCTGCTTGGAATCCTACACCTGACAGACAATGAAGTCACATTGCACCAAGTGCATCTGCACCCTGGCTCCTGGAGCTGTGATGGCTCTGCACCTGTGTATTCTATGGACCTCAGCTTTGTGGCCACTCCATGGGAGGCTGGGCCTAGCTACTGTCACAGTGGGAGTGTGCTCATTGTAGATTCTAAAATCACTGTAGCCCTTCAGTTGCCTACATTCTGGAACCCACAGTCTAGATACTCCATAAATTTTCATGTTTACTTTTTTCTTTCTTTCTCTCTTTCTTTCTTATTTATTTATTTATTTATTTATTTATTTATTTATTTATTTTTGCAGTACTGGGGAGAGAACCCAGTGGCATTTGAACTCTGAGCTACACCTTCAGCCCTATTTTTTAATTCTTTATTTTGAAAAAGGGTCTCACTGAGTTACAAAGGGACTCACTAAGTAGGTGAGGCTGTCCGAAAACCATGATTCTTCTGTCTCAGCCTTCCAAATGCTGAAGTTACAAGTGTGTGCCGCCACACCTGGCTTCAGTTTCCATGTTTTCTACACCGTACCAATACTATACTGAGGGTACTTGCATTACTTGACTGAGGGGCTGCAATCCCTCTATACAAGCCTGCACGCCAGGTCCTGGATTCATAGTAACTCCACCAAGTGCCAGGCATCAGGCACCAGTTCCATTTCAATGAGGAGCACACTTATAAGCTTGACCCAATGCTAAGGGAGATCTCCTTGTATGATTTCCACCATGGAAGAAAAGAAATTAGGATTACCCTAGAAGTCCATGCCACCAAATATACCAAGAGTGAGTCCTCACTGCTGCTTTGGACATATGTAGCCTTGGACTGGGAGGAGTCCTTCAATGTTTTCTGATACCGATCTCAGCTGATAGACCTCCATCAGACATATAATATTCCTTAAAAACTAGGATCACACACCTCCTCCAGTTGAACCACCCTTAAGTGAAGGTCATTCATCAAAGAAACCCATCTCTAAAATCTGGAAGAGGTGACTACTGCTCCATTAAATGTGCAGACATCTATGCAAGGCTACAAGAAACACATATACAAAGTAATCAAGGAAACATGATATACAAAGTTAGACAATACTATTCCAGTAACTGGCTCTAATGTATTAGATAACCATAAATTGTCAGAAAAAATAAAAATAATTGTTTTAAGGAATCTCATCAAACTACCAGAGATCACAGGTAGACACCTCAAAAGAAAAATCCAGAAAGGTGCTATGTGAATAAAATAACAATGCAAATAGAGATGTAAATCATAAAACAGAAACACATTCTGGAGATAACACATTAAATGAAGTGCAAAATGCAATAAAGTAGGAACCGGAAATTTGATCAAATAGAAAAAAATAATCATTGAACATATATAGGCCATTTAAAGTTATCTACTCAGAGGACACAAAAGACAAAAGAATTAAAAATTGTTAAGAAAGCCTATGGGAAGCTGGGTGTAGTGGCACATGCTTGTAATCCCAGTACTTGAGAGTTTGAGACAGGAGAACAGCAGGTTGGAGGACAGCCTCAATAATTTATTGAGAGTCTCAGCAATTCAGCAAAACTTTGTTTCAAAATAAATGATAAAAAAGGCTGAGTTGTAGCACAGAGTTAGAATGCCCCTGGGTTCTAATCCCAGTTAAAAAAAGAAAAGAAAAGAAAACAGAGCAGAAAGGAAGAAAGAAAGAAGGAAGAAAAGAAGAAAGAAAGAAAAAGGAAGAAAGGAAGAAGAAAAAAGAAAAGAAAGAGCCTATGGATTATATGAGACTCTACCATGTGGACAAAGATGTATATATATCATGAGAATAACAAAAGGAGCAAAGGCAGAGAAAATTGCAGAAAGCCTAAATAAATAAATGCTGAAATTTATGCCTGAAGATTTCCCAAATCTGGAGATACTGACATCCAGAAATATAAAGTTCAAAATTTCTCAAGCATGTTCAACCCAAAGAGGTCTTGAGAAAGACACACTATTAAAAAAAATCAAAGAAAAAATAAAAATTTTAAAGGAGAGAAAGGAAAAATATCACAAACAAGGGACTATTGATAAGGTCATCTGTGTATTTCTCCTCAGAAATGATAAAGCAGACCTGAATTGGATGATATATTCAGTCTTGGAAAAAACAACAACAAAAGCTGTCAACCAAGAGTACTTAATCTGGTAAAGCAGTCCTTCAAAAATGAAAGCAAGGTGAACACTTTACCAAATAAACAAAAAATGAGGCAGTTATTTGAAACTGGAAGAACTGAACCACACCATCAACCAATGAGATCTGACATTTTATATAATATTTCTATTGAACAACACTATATAATTCCTCCCAAGCATTCATAGAATATATGTAATATATTGTCTATCCTGAGCCAAATAAAGAAGATAATAGACATCAACAACTTAAAGAACTAAAATCAATCATCTTTGCCCCAAGTTGCTAGAAAACAGTAAAAGAAAGATAATAGCAACATCTCCACACACTTGGAAAGCACACCACACACTGCTGAGTCAGTCATAGGTCAGAGAAGAACTCTCATGGGAAATCAGATAATACATTGAATTGAATGAAAATGAAAACACAACATATCAAAATGGATGCAGAGCAAATTAAGCAGTACAGAGAGGGAAATATATAACACTAATTGCTTACATTAGAAAGAGAAACATTTAAGCTAATTTCTCACATTAAGAAACTAAGGAAAAAAGAAAATTAACCTAAATAAACAGAAAAATAAAAATAGTAAAAAGAGAAAACCAATAAAATTGAAGAACTGGAGAGAAACCACAAAGCAAAATTTCATTCTTTGTAAAATAAATTATTTTATAAACCTTTGGCTACTAAAGAAAAAGACTACTAAAGAAAAAGAGTAAGTAACCAAATTATGAACACAGTTTAAAACATTTAAAAACATTTTAAATCCACAATAATCAAGTCAGTATGGTACCAAGAGTTCACAACTGAAGAGAGTTCAACAAAGGTAACAAATGAGTTGGGCATGGTAGCACAATCATCTTGTAATCCCAGTACTTGGGAGGCTGAGACAGGAGGATTCAGGTTTGGAGCCAGTCTCAGTTACTTAGTGAGATCTTCCACAACTCAATGAGACCCTGTTTCAAAATAAAGAATAAAAAATAGGGCTGGGGGTATAGCTCAGAGGTAGAATACCCTTGGGTTGAATCCCCAGTACCACACACACACACACACACACACACACACACACACACACACGGACAAATGGAGGAAGAAATGTTCACCTTTCCAAAGGTGATGCTGGGACAACTGGATATCCACATGCAAGTAATTAATTAATTTCTTAAATTTTAGGTTTTTTTAGTTTTGTATCATGCATAAAATAAAAATGTTTTTTTTAATTTTAGCCCTAAATATAAGAGTAAAAACAATAAAACTTCTAGAGAAAAATATATAGTGAATATTTTTGTGACCTTGGAGTGAGCTAAGAGTTCCTAGATATGACACCAAAAGTATAATCTGTTTTAAACAAAGGATATATTGTTTACCAAACTTAAAAGCTGTACTTTAAAAAAAATAATTTACTAGACATGGGCATGGTGGCATATATCTGTAATTCCTGTACTTGGGAGACTGAGATAGGAGGATCGCAGGCTTGAGGACAGTCTAAGGAATGTAGCAAGACTCCCAGAAACCTAGTGAGACTCGGTTTTAAAACAAAAAATAAATAGGGGTGGGGGTTTAGCTTGGAGCTAGATTGACCCTGGATTGAATACCCAATACCATGAAAAAAAAAAAAACTAAGAAAAAACAGAAGGAAGGGAGGAAGGGAGGGAAGGAAAGAGAGAGAGAGAGAGAGAGAGAGAGAGAGAGAGAGAGAGAGAGGGAGAGAGAGAAGAAGAAGAAGGAGGAGGAGGAGGAGGAGGAGGAGGAGGAGGAGGAGGAGGAGGAGGAGGAGGAGAGGCAAGATGGCAGTGGCGGTGGTTGCCACTGCAGCAACAATAGCTGGCAGCAGCCAAATAGGATAGGTATTCCTCTGAGAAACCCTGGACATCAGATTTTGGTTTATGTCTGATTGGGACAACATATAGAGACATTTATAGCCATGACTTCCTGACTAAAATATAAGAAAGAAGAGATGGACCAAGAGGGTGGAGACAGTGGCGGCAGTGGCGGCCAGTACTTGGGAGAGCTAGATAAAAGCAATCCAACCCGCCTTGAGCTGTTGGAGAAATCTCCCCAGATAACGACTGCTCCTGCCCCACATGCTCAGGAATTCTGGACAACATACTATGTAAAATGCTCGGGAGGAGGGCCAAGATGGCAGTGGCAGAAAGGGCCAGTATCAGGGAGAGGCAGGTAAATTCATTCTAATCCACCCTCAGACTTTTGAGGAAATCTTCGCAAAATTCGACTGCACCTGCCACACTTGTTCAGGAACTCTGGGCAACATACTATGTAAGAAAAATGTTCGTGGTGCGTCAGATGGAGCCCCGCATAGTTGAGTCGGCGCCAAGTGTCCCAGGAGCCAAGGGCGCTCCTGGCCACCGGGCTCCTCTGCGCAGCTCTGGGGCTGGGTGCGCTCAGAGCAGCAGAACCCGCTCTCCATGGTGAAGCTGTGGGCCTCCGCTCTTGGTGGGGAGATAAAACACATTGCTACTAAGTACTTAGGCTCCCAACTTCTGCAAAAGACACATACTGTTTTCTTTTATTAAAAAATATTGAAGATGGAGGAAGATGGTGGCAGCTGTAGTTGCAGCTACAGTGGCGACCACAGCCACAGTGGTGATGGTTGGCAGCGGCCGAATAGGATATGCATCCCCCTGAGAAACCCTGGACAACAGATTTTGATTTAATAGCTGATTGGGACAACACACAGAAACATTTCCAGTCATCACATCCTATCTGAAATATAGGAGAGAGAGTGGAAAATGATGGATTTAGAGGCAAGACTGCAGTGCAGCACCTGCCACTGCAAGAAAAGTGATTTTTGGAGGGATATCCCAGAACAGATCAGAAAGGAGACTGCTCCTGCCACACATGCACAGGAATAGTTAATAACAACATACTCTAGGAGAGACCAAGAAGGCGGCGGCGGCCAGTATTCAGTAGAGGCTGACAGATCCAACCAAATCTACCTTGAATTTTTGAAGAAATCTCCCCAAAAGTAGATTGTTCCTGCCCCACATGCTCAGGCACTCTGAACATCATACTATGTAAGAAAAGTTTTGTGGAGATGGACCAAGATGGCGGTTGTGGCGGCAGCCAGTATTTGGGAGCAGCAGACAGATCCAAACCAATCCATCTTGAATTTTTGAACATATCTCCCCAAAAGTAGACTGCTCTTGCCACACATGTGCAGGAATTCTGGACAACATACTATGTAAGAAAAATGTCCAGGGCAAGTCAGAGGGAGCCCCGCCCATATTGCTGGGCGGATTCACTGCACTGGGTGTCTCCAGAAACCTCAGCTCATGGCTGCTGCATTCCCCTGCGCTGTGCTGGGGATCAGGGTGTGCTTGGAGCAGCGGATCCTGATCTCCATGGTGAGGCTGTGAGCCTCTGCTTTCAGTGGGGAGATAAAATCCATTGCTGCTAGGGAATTGGGCTCTTGGCTTCTGTAAATGACATGTGCTGTATATATATATATATATATATATATATATATATATATATATATATATGGAGGGGAAAATGGGAACCTCTGTAAATGTCATGCCCACAGTGGTGACAGGAACCAGAGCCTGCTGCAGGGTGAGGCCGGGTCTGGAGGCAGAGGGCAGGGCCTGGAGCCTGCCCTGCGGCAAGGCCAGGTCTGGAGCCAGTGAGGCCAGACCCAAAGCATATTGTGCAGCAGGCCTGGAACTGGGGCCTGCTTCACAGCAAAGGGCCAGCGGGTTTCAACTGTGTGGCCAGGAAGCAATAGAGGCTGCCCCTTCCTCACCTAATCTCTCAGCAGATTTACAGATCCAAGTGATCTCTATTTAAAAAAAAATATTAGTTGTAAGTGGATCATCCTGTCAAAGTTACCTTCTGGCTTTCAGGTTTTCAGTAAGTGGAAATAAGTGTGGAGAAACAGAAGCTCTGATACATTGTTGGTGGAATTGGAAGTTGGTGCAACCACTTTGGAGAACAGTACAGAAGATCCTCAGAAGAAGGAAAATGAATTTACCATATGATCCAGCAATACCACCTCTGGGTATCTACCAAAAGGAATGAAAACCAAAAAAACCAAACTAATGCACAAACAACCATGTTCATAGCTACACAGTTCATCTTTGCCAAACTGTGGAATCAACCAAGATGTTCTTCAACAAATGAGTGGATTTCAAAATTACGGGATATGTACACAATAGAATTTTTCCCACCCATAAGGGAGAACAAAATTATGGCTTTTATAGTGAAATGACACAAAAAATAAGAAACCGGATTCTTTTCTTAATGTGCAAAATATTAGGGAGAAATGGGTAATAGGAGGAACTCTAGATGAAGAGGGACCCTGTAGAGGAGCAATGAAGGTGACATATCTGAGGGGATAAGAGGGAGAATAAGGGAAGCTCTTTAAAGCACATGATGTACTTAAACATATCAAAGTCAATCAGGAAGCCAAGCATGTGTAGGAGGGAGGGGGGGGGGGAAGGGGTTAGAGATTGGGTAGGGGCTGATTGGGTGATGTGTGCATGTATATTTCCACAAGTTTTTTTTATCCCATTGAGATGTATGACTACAGTGCACCAATAAAAAGTTATTAAAAATAAGAAAAAAGACATGGTTAATAGGATAAAAAATAACAGTGTGAGAAATTTTGATATGTCATATATATGGCAAATTATATATAGAACACTTAAAATTAAAAGAAGGCATGCAATTCAGTTTTATCAAAGAAAAATGATAATGGATAGTACAGAAAAGATAATGTAGGAATGATATATCCTGCACCAAAAGATGTTCACTATTGCTGGTCATTAGAGAAAAAAATGCAAAGTAAACCACCACAAGAGACCACTACACATCGACTTAAGTGGCTAAAATAAAAAAATTCAGCCGGGCATGGTGGCACACGCTTGTAATCCCCATCCTTGGGAGGCTGAGACAGGAGGATCGTACAGGTTCGAAGCCAGCCTCAGCTACTTAGTGAGGCTCTCAGCATCTTATTGAAACCCTGTTTCCAAATAAAATATAAAATAGGTCTGGGAGTATAGCCCGGAGGTAGAAAGCCTCTGGGTTCCACCCCCAGTACCACAAAAAAAAAAAAAAAACCAAAAACAACAACAACAAAAAAAAAAACAGTAAAATCAAAAGATTCAAGCATGAAGAACTTGGAATTCTCTTGATTGTTGGTGGCAATGTGACCTGTTTTGGACACTTTATAAAACTTTTTGTAGTTTCTTAGAAAGTTAAACTTATCAGGTAAGCCAGAAATTCCTTTTCTAGGAACTTATTCAAGATAAATTATACATATATATATATATATGTATAATATATATATATGTATATGTATATGTATATGTATATATGTATATTATATATGTATAATATATATATATATATATATATATATATATATATATATATATATATATATATATATATTGGTGGTACTGGGGTTCCTGGAAGCCCTTCTACCTCCGGGCTACACTCCCAGACCTATTTTTTTATACTTTTTTATTTGGAAATAGGGTCTCATAAGCCAGTGCGCACGGATGGCTTCGAACCTGCGCGATCCTCCTGTCTCTGCCTCCCAAGCGCGGGGATTACAAGCATGCGCCACCACGCCCGGCCTCGATAAATAAAATATATTTTACATAAAGATGATATCTATCCAAGTATTCATGACAACATTATTATAATAGCCAAAGTGAAGAAATAATCCAAAAGTCCCTTAACTCGTAAAAGGATGAACAAAATATAGTATATCGTACAATGCAGTGTAATTTAGCAGTTTAAAGGATTGAGCATGTCAAAAACATGTTCATGGAAGGAGCCAGATGAAAAACACTGCATGTTATCTGATTATCGTCTTTTGAAATGTCTAGAAGGGACTTATTTATAGGGACAAATATCACCTGCCTTGTTACCTGGGACTTGGGCATGAAACCTAATCAAACTGTGTAGGGATGAAATGGAACTTTTTGGATTGGCAGAAATGTTCTAAAACTGGATTGTGGTGATATCTGTACATCTTTATAAAATATATCAGCATTATTTTTTTATTTTTTATTTTTGGTGGTACTGGGGTTTCTGGATGCCCTTCTACCCCCGGGCTACACTCCCAGACCTATTATATATTTTAATTTGGAAACAGGGTCTCTTAAGCCAGCGAGGCTGGCTCCGAACCAGCGCGATCCTCCTGTCTCCGCCTCCCAAGCGCGGAAATTACAAGCCTGCGCCATCAAGCCTGGCTAAAATATATCAGCATTATTGAACTGCATATTTATAATGGATGATAGTTGGGTGTGTAGTGGCACATTACTCTAATCCCAGTACATAGGCGATTGAGACAGGAGGGTTGCAGGTTCAAGGCTACCCTCAGCAACTTAGTGAGGCCCTCATCAAATTAACAAGACCTTGTTTCAAAATGAAAAATTAAATTGGAATGGGGCTGTAGCTCAATGGTATGTAGAATGCCCCTAGGTTCAATCTACAGTAAACCTCCCACTCCAATGGATGATTAATATGATATGCAAATCATTTATTTTATAAATCTGTTAAAAATAAGCAGATATTGACTTATAGCACTTCTTCTTAAAATGTAATATATACTTATATAAAATAATAATAACCTAAGTTCTTCAGTCTACCCATTCATGATCTAGAATTATGATTACTACTCATTCATTTGCTTTGTGTCTCATATTGTTGAACAATGCAACATTTTATTGACAGGTTGGGTCCCGCTGGGCGGGACCTTAGAAAAGGAGGAGCCTCTGCTGGGTGATATCGGAAGACAGGCGATATCGCGAGAGGGGTAGTTTCCACGGGACATAAACTTTAAAAGGAAGGGCATTTTCCCTTCCAGCGTCGGAGGAGCTCGGAGGTCTTCAGGAGCGGTCCAGCTCCTATTCTCCGGGGAGACCGCATTAAAATTATTTTTCTTCTTGGCGCACCGGTCTCTCTCGCCTTTTATAGCGCCTAAAAACCTAACATTTGTGTGTGTGTGTGTGTGTGTGTGTGTGTGTGTGTGTGTGTGTGTTTTACTGGAGACTGAATGCAGGGGCATTCTACCAACCATTAAGCTACACACCCAGTCCTATTTAATTTTTTTTTAAACAAGGAGGCATTCTACATCAGAGCTATACTGGAGCCCTTTATAATTTTTGTCTTGAAACAAGGTCTCACTAAGTTGCTGAGGTTATCCTCAAACCTGAAGTCCTTCTGTCTCAGACTCTCAAATACTAGGATTAGGGGCATGTGCCACCATGCCTGGTTCATGTCTTAGTTTTTAAGTGAAAAGAATCACTTGATAAGTGAATAATGTGTGCAATATAACTTACTTATTAGAAAACTAAAATTTTATGTTTATTCAAACTACATTCTTATATACCCCATGGATTCCACCGTTTTTAGAAACACAGTTAACATTCTGGCTTTTCCCTCTGCTTCAGTAGTTTTCAGAGCAGGTGAACACCAAATGCATAGACACCTTTATCAGGGAACATTCGTTTAATGGCCGTCTCAGCAAATGCATATTTATACTCAACTTGTCTATTTTACAGTTTACATTCTCGGACACTAAAATATCATTAGGTAACTTTCTTATGTGATATTCTAAAATCATAAATTAGAAGTTTCAACATGGCTGTGCTTCTGGTGGATGCAGAGTGAGACAATGAGAACGAGCAAGTGGAAAGGTTGAAATCAAAGATACTTTGTGTGTTTTAAGTGTAACTAGACTTAAATCTTGCTTTCTGGTCTCTGACGTCCATCTCTATTTTATTCCTTTTTATGTGAGTAAGTGTTCATGCATTTAGTTTTTTTTTTTAAATATCAAAGTATCACATAAGGGTACTTTTTTTTTTGTACTGAGGATTAAGCCCAGGAGCATTTTACCTAGAAGGTACATTCCCAGCCCCTTTTAATTGTGATTTTGAAAGAGGGTCTAAGTTTCCTAGGTTGTTCTCAAATCTGCAATCCTCCTGTCTCAGCCTCCCAAATACTAGGAGTACAGGCATGGCATCACTATGCCCAGCCATGAAGGCCCTTTTTATGTACTTACCTGTACCTAATGGCATGCAAAACTACTTAAATATATGTGACCTTCGACATATAAAAATTTGTATTTTAAAACAAGTTACACATATATTGAAAGGCTTTAGTATTACATTCAGTTCTTAAGTTATGCTTTAAGTATTGACTTTTCACTAATAGTTTATGAAGATGTAGTGGGCATTCGTACAAATATCAGGTCATTTCACTTCACACTAAGTTTCATTCACTTTTATAGCTCCATAAAAGAGTTTCTCAAAGAGGTATAAAGACAACGGATTATCACAAAGTGTTTTCATATATAGCATTTCAATTTAGTATTCTTTTTAGTTTTTCATTAGTTGGGTTAGTTTTGATTTTTGTTTTTTAGTCTTAAAAAAAAGAAAGTCAGTCAGATTTCCAAACTCCCACGCATTTCCAGTAGTGTTGCAAGTCTTGTTTCTTTGCTGAATACGTGGGAGTTCACTGGCCTCTGAGAGATTCACATAAAGGAAGAGGCAAAGAAAGTCTCTTGGGACAGAGAAATAAGCATTCATTCTGTCATCATCTCCTTCAATGCTAGAAAAAAAAAACAGGTAAGTGCTGCTATGAACTAAATTCCTATTCTTTAAAGGTAAAATGTCTTCAAGTAAAACTTAATATAGGTGAAGAACTGTGATGAAAGAAACAAATATTAAACATGTAGGAGACATATAGCTCATTCATTCTATCTGCAATCCTGTAGTGGTGAAACCAACCGATGCATTTAAAGAGGTCTAGGCGTGTGGTGGTCATCCATGATTGCTGTTTCAAGGCATAAAGGAGAGAATCAGGGCACTATTCATCAGAAACAGAAGTGTCTTAATTAATTTGAAAGGGATTATAGAAATAAATGGATGGGAAGCACTAAGGTATTTCCACTGTGTTTATTCAATGCCAAATTGTTTAGATTAAATTAAGAAAGAAACTAAAACAAAAACAATAAAAGTGCTTCGTGTTTGTATACCTCTTGATGCAGGTTAGAGGTTTGATTAAAAAAAAAAAAAGAAGCAACCTATCTTTCTAAATCCACAGCAAGGGTGTTTCTGAAGGCTTTCAGCCCTTATGAATTCAAAATTGCTATATTTCTTTCAGACTCAGGCCACATATCAGACATCAGCCCTTCTATACTCTACTTCCTTTTCCTCCTTTCCTCTTTGTTCAGTGGATGATAAGGGATACCAAATCAATAGCTGTGTAGAAGAAGATATAACATTCCCAAAGACACAGGAGACAGGGAATAGAAGCCACAATTCATTTTTCTGTCTCAGTTTAGATTGTATTTATACCACCTGCTATGCCTGTGGGAATGGAATCGCTGGTAGTGTCTTTAGACACAAACTTTCTCTTAGTGATTTTCCTTTTTCTATTCAGCATGATAGGATTTTTTCTGAGAGAAGTAGCCTATGGCACTTGGCTGAAGAGATGAGACATCAATGAGATATAGGAGACAAAGAGTGACAAATTAAAATGACAAGGCTGTCTTATAAGATTGTGATCTAGTGAAATGAAGTATTTCTGGCCCAGTCAATGTAGACAGCATTATGCTATGTGGTAATAGATTGCAAGACCTGGGCAGCCTATATATATCTCTGAGATAACTGAATTTGTCACTATCAACACTCTTCCAAATTGTCTTTTCTGGCTTTTGAGAATATTAGCATGGACAAAGATATCCCTATAAGTCAACTATTTGGGGATCATTTATTTTTTCTTTAAAAATATTTTTTGTAAAAATAAAATTTAATAATATGTTAATAATTGGTATGAAATTAATCTAAGGAGAAGCCTTGAAATAGATAAGTCACAGCCCCAAAAGTGATGGTGAACTTTGGCACTGTGCCTTATTGAATGTCTGGTCACATCTGTTCCCTCATAACTCTAAGAGGTGGTTGACCACAAACTCTTGAATTTTAGTCCTCACTGCTGGACATCTCCACCTGGTGTTAACACCACCACTCCAAACTCAACAAACCCTAAGTAGAATTTATGCACTTTCTTTAGAAATAGCAGTGGAAATGCATGTGTAAATTATCATGCAAAAGTTTTATCTGGGCTTAGCTATTTGTTGGCAAATGGGGAGCAGAGAACAGAGAATTTTAAGTATGTATAAAGGAGGAATCATCTCTAATATGTTCTTTTTTCTTTCCCTACATTAAGCTTGATAAATAACCAAGTCCTGTAATTGCTTTTTTGCAGTATCTCTTACATCTCCCTTCTACTCTACTTTGTAATACAGGTCTTCATTTCTTTCCAAAGTGAGAACCAGAACTCCTTCAGGGCTTCTTACTATATTATATAATATTTTGGAACACTGATAATTCATAGCAATAATTTTTTTCCTTTCATGAAAGTCTCTCCTGATAATTGTGGCCAGTTATATTTCTATGTTGAAGAATTGGAGCCAACTATAGTAGGTTATATGTTGTGTACCTTGGAAATCTAAGATTGTTTGAGGATTCCAGCCAAGAAAATGTGACACCCTCATAAAATAGCACTGTCCCTTGTTGCAGGTAGCCAAACTTATCTCTTCCTCAAGGATTACACATCTATCTTTCAGATAGTGGCAGACTGTTCACTAGTCCTGCTTTATTAACACAGTCATAATGAAAATTGGAGGCTGGTGTTTTCTCTCAGCTGTAGACAGTTAATGCAGGTCAAGATGATTATTATATTTGTGTCTTTACTTAAATGTCATACTAACTTTTAGCACTTAGATTATAATTTTTTTGTTTTTTGGCACTGGGCATAACTCAAGGGCACTTTACCTTCACTCTACACCTCCAGCCTTCCTCTGTTATTTTCTTTTTAAATAGGGTCTCCCTTAAGTTGCTGAGGTTTGTCGTCCAACATGCAAACCTCTTAGACCAGCCAGCCTCTCACTTACTAGTATTACAGGCATGAGCCACCACACCCAGCTAGAATATGCTTTTTAAAAAATATAGCATGAGAACATTTTTTTTCTGTTATAATTCAGATTGAACTCAGGAGAATTCTACCTCTGAGCTATACCCCCAGCCCTTTTAATTTTTTGTTTTGAAACAGGGTCTCACTTACTTTCTGAGGCTGTCCTTGAATTTGGGATTCTCCTCTCTCAGGAAAAACCTGCCACGCCTGAATATTTTGATGATTTCTACTTTACAAATATAAACACAATGTTCAGATGATTAGTAAAGAGTTAAATGAATAATTGTCAAGTTAATTGTTGCAAGTCTTTGACTTCCATAAATTCAAGAATCTTGGAGAATCTCTTTTGTACCCACTTGTACGAAGGGGTTCATATAGATCTTTGGAAGCAAATGGAGTTGAGTAGAACAGTGTTTTGTAAGCCAAAACCACAAAAGAGTCAGGCATGGTGGTGCTTGCCGGTGATGCTAGTACTTCAGAAGTTGAGACAAGAGGATCACAGGTCTAATGCTAATCTCAGAAATTTAGCGAAAGCCCGATTCAAACCAAAATATAAAATAGAGCTGAGGTTGCAGCTCAGAGGTAGAATGCCCCTGGGTTTAATCCCCAGTATCACAACAAACAAAGAAACAAGCAAAATACCCCAAAATAACAACAATAAAACCTTGCAAAAGTTAATGTAATTATTCTTAGAACTAGAGTTCCTTATGATGAGCCATTAACTATGTGTAAAAATAAATATTTTCATTTTAGGAGAAAATATAAATTACCTCCTCTAATTCTGCTATTCTTATCATATTAAAATATAGATTTTTTTACTCAGTTTTCTTTTTTATTTTTTTTTCAGTGGAAAAACACAGGTAAATCATAAAAGGTAAAAAAGAAAATTTGAACAACCATATAAAATTCAGGATCCAAATGTGTTTTGTTTTACAGTCATGAAGGTAAGGATCAATAAATATAATTTATTTTTGTTAAGTTGGTGCATATAATTTTTCTTCTAGTACCGAGGGGGAAAAGATGAATTACTTCAACATCAGTGGTAATACTCTGTGAATGAGCTAACTGATGATGGTCATAGTAGGCTCAATTGGATTTTAGATGAATAAACAATTTCAATAAATTGAATTAATTAGATTGGGCTTAAGTGTGCAAGCAGTTCATTTCCTGAAATCATGTACAGTAACTTGTTCAAGAAGTGCTGGTATATAATTGCCTGAAGTCAGAGGATAAAAAAGAGAAAAAGCTGCAAATCCATTATGTTCATGTTAACAGTCTAACTAAACTAATTAACTGCTATTTGAATTTTCACACCTCAATTTCATGATCTTTCTTGCCTCAAACCTCTGAGCGTCAAAAGCAACAAATAAAAAAAGAAGCATTTGAAATACAACTGTACTAAGAATACAGCAAAATATTTCTTTTTGAAAGCAATCTACTCTTTTCTTCATCTTCCTGTCTTTACATTGCTTGGCATCACCTTTCCCTTTCCATCCATCTCCTCTATACAAATTTATGTACTAATCAGTTATCTGTATGCAAGTGACATAAAATATTTCCTTTACATTTGTTAACTGAACCTAATTGTTATGTTCATAACCACTTTTAGTATTGAGTTAGGATGCCTACTCTAGAAAAGCATAGAAGATCTGCAAATTCAAATTTCAAAATTAAATAAAAAATTAAATTGAAAATAACAATATCTGCCCCTCCATGTTTTAAAATATATTTTAAATGTCTGTTCATTTATCTACCTGGATTTGAATACATTAAACTATCATCTATAGTTAGTATCAATTTATTCATACCCTTACTCTAATTAGGATCTGCATTTTTATATTTTATTTTAAAGAAAAATAATATAAAAAGTGTTCTTATTTAGTCATTTGTTCTTATATAAAAAGGAAAATGGCCAATAGCCAACAAAAAAAATCACAGCCAAAATTTTCACATTAAACTGCATGAAAAAATTTTTGTCTTACAGAAATGGTTATTTAATATAGTTTAAGTAGCTTTTTATTCTGGTATGATCAGAATTCTCCATTTCCTATATTTTCCAGTTAATAGTGGCATTATAATATATGGAAAGTACTCCCCAAAGCCTCATAATTTTTATTACCATATTAATAAGTCAAAATGCCAACTATACCTTTGAAAATTTGAAAAGCATATTCTATTTTTGTGTGTGTGCTGGGAATTGAACCCAGAAACATTCTACCTCTGAGATACATTTCCAATCCTTGACTTTTTTTTTTTTTTGAAACAGGGTCTTGCTAAGTTTCTCAGGCTGGCAGAGAAACTATGATCCTCTTGTCTCAGCTTTTCATATACCAGGATTACAGGTTTGCACCCTATATTAAGCTGCATAGCCTATCCTAATCTTCAGATAATATGGTCTTTGATGCCATTTTAATAAAGTGCTGTTTATAAAGGTACAATAATTCTCATAGCATATTATACCATTCTCTGCTAAAAGATATTCTAATATTACTCAACAATTAATTCTATGAAGATATATTATTAGCCAGGCATGTTGGCACACTCTTGTAATTCCAGCATTTGAGAGGCTGAGATGAGAGGGTCGTGGTTCAAGGACAGCCTCAGCTACGTAGTGAGGCCCTTTGCAATTCAGTGAGACCCTGTTTCCAAATAAAGAATAAAAAATAGGACTGGGGGTGTGGATTGTAGGTAAAATGTCCCTGGGTTCCATCTCCAGCACCACACACAAACACAAAAGAGATATATTTTATTGTGATTCACTTCATATATTTAATTTTATTTATAAAAAGGGAAGATAATGATAGAAATTATATTTCGCATTTCAATAACTATATATGCATTAACTTATTTATATAACATTTACATTCTGTGTGAAATATTATCACAATCATAATTTTTATTTTTTTAAAATAATTTTGAGGCACTTTATAGAGCTGCAAACAAAGCAATCTACCCATGAAAAGTTTTCATATTGTTATTACTGAAAATTGTTTGTGATGTTTTTGTCCATGAGTCATGCATAAAATTAGAGACTCCTAGACATAAATCATATTAAGATCTAAGAGCTGAACTTGCTACTAGTCAGTGTTAAACTTATGAACTGAAATCTTTTGAGTATGATCAGAAACTAACTTCTGGCATTTCTTTTCTGTTTTGTGCTTTCTGGTGTCAGGTTGTCTGGCTAATTTCCACAGTTGAGTTCTGATTGTGAAGTGGCATTGAAATTCAGCAGGACACAAGTCCTGTACTTATCCATTGCTGGTTTGTTCAACACACACAATTAATGAATCCAAACTCGGGAATTCACTGCTTGTTGACTTACTTGTTTTTTCTCTTGAAGGGTAATGGATCACACCTCTCATCACAGGTAACTTGTTTATGTAGACTGTTTGTGACAAGAGAGATCTATGTGATGATGTTTGGAGGAGTCAAAGAAAATGCAAGTGAATCCAGCTCCTTCCTATCCTGCTCCATTTCTCAGGGCCAGGTAATGATGAGACTCTTTAAATTTGAGGAAGAGAACCACTTACCAATTATATTCTGACACCCTTCTACACCTTTAGTAGCAAAGGTATAAATCTAAAAGTCAGAGTCAGTGTTATAATCTTGTTCTTTTAGTTTTAATAGAGGGATTTTGAATTTTAATTAATAATATTAAGAATACAAGATTTCTCAAATTAAGAGCCATAAACACAACGAAACCAGGAAATTCTCATGTTTTGGAAGAAATTATGAGGGTAACAAGAAAAAATTTTCTTCCTAGTCATTCATAAGATTATTTAATAAAACCATTCTTGTTATCTAGTCTTTTCCAGTCTTTAAGATAGTCTTTGCTAATATAATATTTTAGAACATAGAGATATTTATTGGTTAAATGTAAACAGAAAAATACCCCACAACATGAAGAAAGGTACTTTGTAGAGTTTAGAACTAATAGCAACCCAGCTGGATTTCATTTTTTAACAATCCTTTTCCTGTTTGTATTAGCTCTTTAAATGTTAAGAAATTCGGAAAGGCAGTCACTGGTTGGTTAGTGTTACAATGGAAACTTTTGAGCTGGGCATGATGGCACATACCTGTAATCCTAGTACTTGGGAAGCTAAAAGAAGAAGATCACAGGTTATAGAGACCAGCCTCAACAATTTAGCAGTATTCCAGCAACCTAGGGAAACCTGTTTCAAGATGAAAATTTAAAAAAGGGCTGAAAGTGTACCTTAGGGGTGGAGTACTTCTGGATTCAATACCCAGTCTAGAACAACAATGACACACACACAAAAAAGCCTTCTACAAGAGCATACATGGAATAGCAGGGGACCCACATCATAAACAAGGCAGAGAAACTGTTACCAATAACACTGGGAAGGTCTGAAAGTAAAAGCCTGCAAAAAATAGTCACATTAGTCTTGAAATTTTTATGTATTTTTTTTTACACCAGGTGTGGTGACCTATGCTTGTAATTACAGTATGTGGGAGACTAGACAAGAGAACAACAGATTTAAAGCCAGTCTCAGCAATTTAGCAGGACTTTCTGCAACTTAGGAGACCCTTTTTTAAAATAAAAATAAGATGTCTCAGAGGTGATTTCAATCCTCAATACCATAAATAAATTCATATCCATGATAAAATAAATTACTTCTGGTAAAGAAGTATATAAGAACTTTTTATCTATATCTCAAAAAATACTATATATATATATATATATTACTAGATAAAAGACCCTTGTAAATTAAAAGGAAAAACATAGGAAATACACTGGAAAATAAGTAGATATTGCCATTAATAAAGATAAAAACAAAAACAAAACACAACAAAAATCTCACAGATTAATGTAGCAGTACTCTCCCCATAGTATTAATGCTATTACATATTAAATGTATTGTGCATTTACCTCTAGCATATTGATTGCCCCATGATTCCATCCATAATTGTACCAGTGGACATGTACTTCAAATAAACTCTTGCTTAGGTTCAGAAGAGAATATGTACAGGAAGGTTATTTTAACTGTGGATTGGGGGAAGGTGAGGGGCAGTCAGAAGTATTTTAAGAATTCATCAAAAATAGATTCAGCTTAGAAAAAACACAACTAAAAATCACAGCTAAACTCTGTACGAAATCAGTCAATGTAAAGATGTGAACCATGAAACATGAAACAGTCAGAAGCAACTGTCTAAAAATACTTGGAGAAAAAACTACCAAACTAATGCATGTGTATCTATGTCCATAGCTGCACAATTCACCATAGCCAAACTATGGAACCAGCCAAGATGCCCATCAACAAATGAATGGATTACAAAACTGTGGGATATGTACACAATGGAATTTTACTCAGCCATTAAAAAACTTAATTACATAATTTTCAGGGAAATGGATGGAACTGGAGGACATTATGCTAAGCGAGATTAGTCAGTCACAAAAAATAAGAAATTGGATGCTTTCCCTAATATGTGAGAGCTAAGGAGAAATGGGTCATAGGAGGAAGTGTAGATGAAAAAGGAAATTCTATAGAGGAGCAAATAAGATAAACTAACTGAGGGGATGGGAGGGAGGAAGAAGGAAATTCTCTAAAACACACAATCTACTTAAACATATCAAAGTCAACCACTAAGCCAAGCATGGGAAGGAGGAATGGGGAGGGAATGGGGCGGGAATTGGGTAGGGGCTAAATGGGTGATGTGTACATGTATGTCCACACAAGATTTTTACCCCAATATGATGTATGAATATAATGCACCAGTAAAATATTTTAAAAAACGATTTAGAATTAAGTGAACACACACACACACACACACACACACACACACACTAATCTAGGAAAGCACAACGTAAGGATTAGTGTATAAGAGATATTACATAAATGTAAAAAAACTAATATACCCAAGTAATCTTTTTAATGATTCTTATATTTCTTACTTATATTCACATTAGGAGACAAGCCTATTGGAAAGTGGATTAAAAGAAACATGGGAACAATAAAGAAACAGCATAAAATAGAGCTGGCACTGCAGAGTTGGAAGATGATAATGTGTCACAAACTGAGAAATTGAACGTGGTCTTTTTTCTGAGGTTGTAAAAGAGGAAGAAATAAATCAGGAGGAAAAGAAAAGTTGGAAGAAAGAGGAAGAGAAGAGGTCCAAAAAACATGTTAATCCTGATACGTACAAATTCTAGTGGTGTCATTTTTGGTAATTTTTATGATAATAGATTTTATTGAGTAAATAAGAATCCATGATATCATAAATAAATAAATGAGAAAATTAATAGAGAGTTGTAAAAGCTCTTTTTATAAAATTTTTATTGGTGTGTTATGATTATGCATAACAGTGGAATTCGGTGTTAAATATTTGCACATGCACATAAATATTTAAAGCAAAGAATAAAGATAACTTTTTCAGGACACCATTGACAGATAGATGTGTGTTAAGAAGATAGGAACAGTGGTGGTCCACACTTAAAATGCCAGTATTTGGGAGATGGAGACAGGAGGACCACAGGTTCAAGGCCAGCCTCAGCAATTTAATGAGGCCTTGTTTCAAAATAAAACATAAAATAAAGCAGAGGGGGCAACTCAGAGGTAAGCAGAGATAAGACACTCCTGGCTCCCATTCCTCACAAGCTACTTGCACACACTTTGGCAATAAGAGTCTCAGGTTGTATTAATTCAGAAATTGTTTTTCTGATAAAGCTACTTGTGTGATGACATGCCATGTGACTTCGAATACATTTGGTGAACTATTAGAATGTTAAAAGAGTACTTTGGGTGTATTGAGCTTGATTAGAAAAAGTACAACTGATTGCCCTACAGCTAAACTCTTTATTAATCTGTACCATGCAATTTCTAGTTTGAAATTCATAGGCATTTAGAAAATTAATCCTTCACAGAGAGAGGATAATTCAGGTGGTGAACTTCGTAGAAGGAAGGCCTTTTGGGTATTTACTTTGGACACATTATCCCCAGCAGACCGGAATGAAGAGCACTCTGAACCATTTGCTGCAAAAAGTCCTTGCAGCTAGTCAGACACTGAACTTATGGCGAATGAGTAAATCTTACATTTACATAGTCTTTTGCATTTAAAAACTCTGAAGTGCTTCACATTGTACATACAATTTAAGTGGGCAGAAGTATAAAATGTTAGGGGCTACTAATCACACCAAGGAAAGAGAATAAAACAACAACAACAACAACAAACCATACTCATTCTTCCTCTGGGGTAGAATTCAATAGACCGGCTAATCTCTCATAGAGAAGACACTTGTGATACCACAAGAATTAGATTATAGGATTACAGGCACGTTTTTCTGCCAGGGAGGTCTATGGAAACTGCAAGCTGAATCCTGCTCTTGGTGACTTCAGCTCACTTCTCAGCGGAGTTTCATGGCATAGATATTAAAGCACAAAATTGACTTTTGAGCATAAATACATGAAATAAAATCTTGTTCCTGCAGAAGAGATAGTGAAATGATTAAACCCATATTAAATAACATTGTTTAATAGTTTTATATTTCTTTCACATAACTTGAAAGAACAAAAATAAATTTAGAGGGCTTCACAAAATCAGTGGACATCTTGCTGAAAACCATATCTGAAAGTGATTATAAATTTTTCTCAAAATGAGTAGGAACAGGTACACCTTGGAAATCAATGTTAAATGGCATAATGCAGTGGTAATACTACATGTATGTATGCATTTGCGTACACATTATACTTTCTGAATACACAATAGCATAGATGCATATACTTCATACGTACTCATGTGTAAATATATATAGTTATATAAGCACCAAAGGAATTCCCAACAAAATGAAAGCATAAATAAAAGTTAAACTTGAATTTAATAAAAAACACATCTTTTTTTGCACACTATCTTCAGTTGTTTCGAGTAAAAGTAACGCTTCTGTAAGGCAGGTTTTTAAAAATAAATACCTTGCTTCATGCTAATACTATCATTTTTTTAAAATCCAAAATGTATTTTAGTGCTGTGGCTAAAGCTGTGTGTGGTGGCACACCCTTGTAATCCTGTACTTGAGAGGCTGAGACAAGAGTTTCCAGGTCAGCCTCAGCAAGTAGTGAGCCTCTCAGCAACCTAGAGAGAGCCTGTTTCAAGACAAAAAAATTTTAAAAAGAATGAAGGGTGTAACTTGGGGGGTAGAGTGCCCCTGAGTTGAATCCACAACACCAGAATAAATAAATATATAATTTAATTAAAATAAAATATTGTGACTAAAGGTAATCATGAACAGACTGATTTTTTTTTGTTTTATTGATTATTATCTTGCGTATGAGTCTGTTGGTAAATCAAACTGTCTCCTCAGCTAGAGAAACTGACAGAGTTTACCATGTTTTCTTTCTGCTGTTGCTGTTTTAAGAAAAATAATTGGAACTCATGAACAATAATTCCTAATAAGAGTCTACAATGGAGAATGTAAGTATAAGTATAACCTATTAATCTGAACAAAGTTGGGCAGTTGATTTACGTTAGCTACATATATAACAGCAAAGTGTGTCTACTTACTTCTTAATGTTTTTTTGACTGCATTCAACCACCCAGTCTTCAGCTAAGTTTACATTTGTGTACATTTTCCTATAGAATAGATTATGTTGATTCAGTTCTGCTAATGAGGTGATTGCCAAGGAGGACAAGCTTACCTCCCTGCCAATCTTCATGTCTATCACCTGATCTCATGATCATTTCTTATTCATTGTTTTAAAATAAAATAATATGATCTGCTATTAATACTGTCCATAAATTTTATTAATAGGCATGTTAGGGAAAGGTCAGTTTTAGAAATAAGTAGGTTATAGAGATGTTGCGCATCTGCGGCCAATTCTGGGCAGATTTGTACAACCTCTCAGCCACGGATGCTGCTCCATGCCACCAGGTTTGTAAACATCTTTAAATAATGAAGTGGGTGAGAGGGGTTGGGAATAGTGATACTCTAGCATTCAGATTGACAGGCACACAACATTATTATCTTCTATTATTGATATTTTTTAAAAATGAACACATTATTAATTTTCTTCACACATATAGAAGAACAAAAGAAATGATTTACATGCCTATTACCTCCTATTATCTGGGACTCCATTAAGGAGGTGCTGGTCAGCTTGGCTTCATTTTTCCTCCAGACACTACAAAGATGTGAGGCCAGGCCAATTGGGGTTAAAGAAGGCAGGGAACTGATACAGCTGGGGATCATTAAGAGTGATCAAGGGCCAGCTTGAGAAAAAGTCAGCTAAAAACAAGGGGGAGAGAGAGCTCTTCCAGGCAGAGCAACGGAGTGATGTGCATTCAGGAAGCAGCCTAACCCTATCCAGAGAACTTTGTTGATTTAATTAGGTTTTGTTTAACATTCCAGAGTAGGAGCAGCTTGGTCAACTTTGATGCAGAAATTTGGAGAGGAAAACTGTTGTTAATTTTCAAAAGCAACATTACCAGAGCATTTAAGAAATGTGAAGAAAATTTTGCCGTAGTTTAAAAAAGTATATATGTGATACACAAATGTCTCTTTGCTGATAAAAGATTATCCTTGAACAATTGACACACATACTGTGGGTTTTAGAATGGGAACTGGCTTATTTATGTGCTGCTGCTTTTATATTTTGATGCTTTTCTCTAGTCCTTGTCTCACTTTTCTACTGTCTCACAGTACTTCCTAGATGACTACAATTTGTAAATTAATTATTTGCACTCAAATATCTGTCCTAGAGTCTTTTGGTAGAATTACATCAGGACACAAAAAATCCTAGTAATTATTTAAATCAATCTTTAACTCCTGGGTATGTTTTTAGGATCATATTTGATAACAAATGGAAAAATGTCCTGTTAGTAGTAAAATGATATGAAGAAGTTATTCAATTTCCTTCACTATGAATGTGAACTTAATAGCCCCAAAGTGTATCTCTGTACCTATCTTGACAGCAAACTTATCAAAACAGGGGAGGCATTAAATAAATAATTGTGGGAAAATGAAAGAATAATCTATGACTGCATATTTGGGCACTTAAAATATTATGAAAACTGGAAGCATTTTTGGTTTACATGGGCACAAATATATACATGAAAAATGCTGTTTCTTTCCAAAAGTACTTTATTCTGTGGTTCCATGAAGAACCAGGGCATGATACAAAATCAGGTAAATGGTGGCAAACCTAGATTCTCACCAATACTGACCCTTGCCTAAAAAAAATAAAAAAATGTGTTCCCAAGGAGGACCAACAAATAAATTTTTAATTCTTAGAGGCCAAATTATTTTCCAAAGCCAGACCAAAACCAAATGTTTTAGTTAGTTTGATTTTTCCTCATTATTTTGACCCCAATACTTAACAAGCACAACTTAGGAGAAGATTTATTTGCTCCCATTACTCCAGGAAGCAGAGAGAGAGGGAGGGATAGAGAGAGAGAGAGGGAGAGAGAGAGGAGAGTGTCGGACCAGGGACAGATATAGTTCCACAAGGCCATGGCTCCTTTGGCCACCTCCTCCAACCACATTCCAGTTCTGAACCTAGCTGCATAGAGTAACACATAAGCTTCTCCAGTGGACATTTTATATCCAAACTATTACAAGTAGATAATGAAGGAAGACATAAACTTAGCTCTTTGCCAGCATTTTTTATTGCTATTCTGTGGGACCCAAACAGTTTTATCTCTTCTGTAATCTAGCTGTTTAGGCATGGCTTACATAAGTAGTTTTCAAAATGTGGTTTTCAGACCACAAGCATTAGTATCATAAGTAGAAATTCTGGGGTCCCACCCTTGACCTATTGAATCAGAAGCCCTAAACTTAGAAACTCAGTGATTTTTCTCTCTTAAAAAGCCCCTATTTTCTGATTTCAACCCCTTTGGAAAAATACCCAGGAGTGGTAGAGCTGGATCACATGGTGGATCTATTCCCGGTTTTCTAAGGAATCTCCACACTGATCTCTACAGCAGCTGAACTACAGTAACATGCATATCTATGTTCATAGCAGCACAATTCATAATAGCCAAAATAGGGAACCAACCTAGGTCTATATCAACAGATGAATGGATTGCAAAGTTATGGGAAATACATATAATGGAATTCTATTCAGCTATAAAGAAGAACAAAATCATGCCATTCACAAAAAGATGGAAAGGTTTGGAGAACATTAGGTTAAGTGAGATCAGCCAAGCACAGAAAGAAAAGGGACATATGTTTTCCTTAATATGCCCAAACTAGGGATCATTGGGGATACCAGAGGGACTCCAGATAATGAAGGGGAAACCTCAGCAGAGCTAGAATGGAAGGATAGGAGAGGAAGAAGGCTGAGGTTGATTAATGGAGGAGCGACGTCCGAATATGTGTAAAAGTATGAATATAGCATGGTTAACCTGGACACTCATTGTTGGGAGAAGGGAAAGGAGAACGGGTGGGGAAGAGGGCACCAAGCACAGTCTAAATGTATACCATTTTCAATATGTTTCACATATAAGTAAGTTAAAAATAAATATGTATAAAAATTAAAAAGCCCCTAAAGTGATTTATATACATACTAAAGTTTTAGTAATACTGTGATCTCTGAATTGATAATGTTCTTGGTTTAATAAGTCCTAGAATGAGTAGGATTTTCTGAAATTATTTTAAACCAAAGTTTTCATTTTTCTTTTTTAAGAGTGTCTAATACTGGAGATCCCAGTTACCTTATAGGCAACCAGGTCTCAGACCAACAGAAAAAAAAAAAAAGCATCTAGGATTTTTTGAATAGGACAGTGAGAAATTAAGTCATCCATAACTGGATAAAAGTATGTAAAGATAGCCGGGCGTGGTGACAGACGCATGTAATCCCAGCATTCGGGAGGCTGAAACTGGAGGATCCCAGTTTGTGGACAGCCTCAGCTACTTAGTGAGGCCCTCTGAAACTCAGTGAGACCCGGTTTCAAAATAAAGAATAAAAATAGGGCAGGGGGTGTAGCTCAGAGGTAAAAGAGGTAAAAAGCCCCGGGTTCCATCCCCAAACCCGCAAAAAAAAAAAAAAAAAAAAAAAGAAAGAAAGAAAAGTATGGAAAGGTAGTAGTCTATAACTATCTCTCAAGGAGATAAAAATTAAGTAAGGCCGGGCATGGTGGCCCACGTTTGTAATCCCCGCGCTTGGGAGGCAGAGACAGGAGGATCACGCAGGTTCAAAGCCAGCCTTGCTGGCTTAAGAGACCCTCTTTCCAAGGAGATAAAAACTAAGTAAGGCCAGGTGTGGTGTCGCATGCTTGTAATCCCCGCGCTTGGGAGGCAGAGACAGGAGGATCACATAGGTTCGAAGTCAGCCTTGTTGGTTTAAGAGACCCTGTTTCCAAATAAAAATATAAAATATGTCTGGGAGTGTAGCCCAGAGTTGGAAGGGTTTCCAGGAACCCCAGTACCACCCAAACAAAACAAAACAAAGTTAGTAAGAAGTGGAAAAGGATATGTCTCTCCCCAAATAGCCTTGACACTGTCAAGAGAATCAAGAAATGGTATTGAATTCATTTGAGCATCTTGAGATCTTCATGTTAAGCTAAATGTGGAAACTAATGACAATATGAACAAAAGTGGAAATAACCAAAGGATTTATACTGATAGGCAACCCATCACTTTACATCAGGTTTATAGAAAATATCACTAGCAGTTTACCTTGTTGAAGTACAAAAAAAATGAGATCGAATTAAAATAGGAAAGTTACAGGCTAATGATAATGATGTTCTTGGAGTTAGATTAACAATGAAAACCCTCATAATTCTTCACTGGAGACCTGGGCAATGACTTGAAGAGAAGGGAGACTCAGTTTTTCACTCCTAGTTCAGGAAGGGGATGTTACTGTAGATTACCACTCCTAGAATTCCTACAGAGTAAAAGACACTATGTGACCAGTTATACTTCACAAACTTCAGCTTCAGTTATTCATAGATGATAAAGATATTTATCATCTATGAATTAGGAAGCCTTAGAGTTAATGGCCTACAATTTAACCTAACCTTCCTTGATTTTCTAAACTTGACTACATTAATCCCCATCAATGGCAAACATAAATATCTGAATGTTCTCCCTTTGAAAAAAATTTCCAGCTTGAAAATAGATGTTTGAGTTTCATAAAACTGCTACTAAAATCGAATAAAATTATTAAGTTCAAATTAGCTCTTTCATCAAAAAAGATATATTCTCACTGTGATGGGAAGATTTGGAACATTCATTAGCAGAGAGAATAATCTACATTCAAATCCACATAACTTTGACAATCGATAGAAACTATAAAATATTCACATTTTCACATAACTATACTCCTTTTCATATGACATATAAATTGAGTTTGATAAAATACTTACAGATTCACTATAATAAGAAATATGTTTAAGCCGGTGTGGTGGCGCACACTTGTAATCCCAGCATTTGAGAGGATCGCAGTTCGAAGACAGCCTCAGCTACTTAGTGAGGCCCTCTGCAACTCAGTGAGACCCTGTTTCAAAATAAGAATAAAAAATAGGGCTGGGGGTGTAGCTCAGGTATAGAATGCTCCTGGGTTCCATCCCCAGTACCACATACACACACAAAAAAAGAAAGAATTTTAAAATATATTTTATTTTTAAGTGGAAAAACCTGAATATCTGGCAATTTTCAGTGGTGTCAGTGTAGTTGAAAGTTTATATGGTTATATGGGGAGTAGCACAGGCATAAACATATGTACATGAATATCTATATTTTAAATTTCTAAACATTTATAAAAAACAAAATCTTCCACACAAAGTGAATCCAGGACATGATTGATGTAGGCAAAAATTTGGACTTAAAAATGGCGGAATGATGGAGAAATCCTTATTCAGGTTTATTTTATTAAATCATTGACTTTTATGTAGAGAACAGTTTTGTGTTATGAAACTAATTAAGAAAGTATAGAATCTAAAACTATAGTGATCCCTCCTTAAAAATCATTGGATTTTGAACTGATAGACTTATAAACTTGTTTTCTGTAGTTGTAAGAGTTAACAGGAGAAAAAGATTCATGCCAATTTAGAGAGCGATGATTTAATGTGTTCACATTTATCTTTGCATTATTTCATTAATATATGCACATCTGTTAAATAACATTTACAACACAACTGAATAAATCCATTAAATAGATAAATGTTTTGATTATCTTTTATTGTTTATTTTTTATCTTTAGGGATTCATTACATTGACTATACCTTTCAAACCATAATCTACAGCTTAATTAAGCCTTGCAGTTGTAAATTTTGAGCCAACATATTAAGAGAGAAGTTATTGCTTTGGGGGTACAATATTGCTAACGAATGCTTTTGCTCTGCAACATCACTGCTGGTAGAAAATTCTAAGTCTGTCCAAAAGAAACTGTCTTTGATTTCACTATTCAGAGATCATAAGTCAACTTTTTATGTACCATAAGCTTCTTAGGAATAACATGCAAGTCCATTGATGGCTGAGTAAATTTCACAGCTTGTAGAAAAGACACATATCATTGTAATGTGTGAAATTTTAATAAAAAATCTTAGGAAGGAGGAAGGTAAGCTGACTGCTATAATTAATGTGTTCTGACACAGAGATTTAGCTGGTATATTTGTGGACTGTGCTATGCTATGTTAACTGTTCCATTGCTCAGGGACTGTCAGAATTTGAGGAGTTCCTATGTTACAGTTTCAACACTCGACATATTTTCCTAGTCAATCAGTTTTGTCATGATTTGAAATGTAAAGTTATTTCTTTCTTGGCTTTTCTATTAGTATTTAGCTAGCTGTCATGGGTGTCTGCTGATACAATACATATCTTCCTTTTAAAAGAAGCTTCATATAAAATTAAGCTGTGTAAACATTGCATTTAAAGTGAATCACTTTAAGATTTGTTTCTCTGGTACCAAATGCTATCTGATGTCTTAAAGGACAATAAAACTAATTGAGGTAAGGAGGAAATGGACTGAATCCTCTTGTAGCTCATCATTATGAAATATTTTTATATCATGCCGCATATATTTCAGAATTAAACAATATTTGCTTGGTCTCATAGGGTAAACAAAGTGTTCCTCCACTTGGGAAACAAGTTCTGATTTTGAATAGGACAATATATTTATACATATATATATAATTTGGAAGTAACATCAAGTTTATGAACTATTTGTAAGATGCAAAGAGATTCTTCTGAAAATAATAGCAGATTTGACTCCTGGCTCTACTGTGTCAATCTCTTGCAGAGATCCAGTGCAAACTCTCAGAGCACTGCCAGTGTGGTTGTGCAGTAGACAAAAGACATACCTGAAAGGGGAAGACAGATATGCCACTTAAATTAAATAGGAAATGAATTGGCCGGCAAGTTGGCATGTCTGCTGAGACAAATCATGGACAACATGTCTCTCAACAACAAAACTTATTTGTTTTCTCTTGCCAACAGATTCATCACTGCCCAGGCAAAACAGGCAAAATACATTAGTGTCATGGTAAACTGATAAAGAGAAGTGCCTCAATCTAGCATCCTCAATGGCGAAAGTCTTAGGGCAGTATTGATCTGTGTTATATAAATCTTGTTTTCTGTCTGCAGAAGTGAATCAGGAATGACCCGTAAGGTTAACAAACATTGTAATGTCTTTCAGCTGGGCCAGATGCCCGTGAGCTCCACACATTGTGTTTGGTCAAGTTCCATCTTGTCATTTTACCGCCAAGAAGCTTAACTAATTGCTGGCAATCATAAGAGTGTTTGACAGAAGGAGAGAATTCCTACAATTTCTACCCCCTCTTTCCATTCCTTCTTTCTTTCTTTCTCTCTCCCCTCCTCCAGGTCTTAACAAGCACTCAAAGCCAAGGAGCGGAAAACAATCAACACTGAATTAGTCAGCAGGAGTCTTCACTTAGTTGATAGTTTACGTAATTGGCATGTCATGTTTCTACATTGCTAAGAACAGACCTGATTAAGCTGATGCACTTTGTTTCAGTAAAGTTTGACAAAGGAACCTTCTCATCCTTTTGAGTTGCATGTCAGTGTATGTGCTTAACATGATTTTCTTCTGTTCATGAGAGAACCAGTGCGTAAATATGCACTCTTTGAACTAATGAAATAAAAATTCTCATCAATATCAGTGTTTTAGAAAAAAAGGTAAAGAATATTGGTGATTTGAGAAAATCTTCTATGAAAAGAAAACTTATTAGCACAGTAAAATCAGCCATTAAATCTGCTTGACTTTACAAAGTACTTATAAAGAAATGACAAATTCAGTCTTATTTGACTATAGTTGGTTCATTTAACTAGTGTACTTTCTCCACATGCAGTGTGTAGTGCTTTTATTATATAAAAAATAATCCCTTCAGCCTTAGCCAAATTTTTATAATGGAAGCTCCTTTTAAAGATTAATCAGCCATCATACTTGGTCATCTAACTTTTTACAATACCTTATTGGGCTACATGTAATAAATTTTGCCATTACTTGAAATGTCAGACTTTATGACCAAAAAAAAAAAAAAAGCCTAGCATTAGAATAGACTGTGAAGCTTATGATATTTTATTTGTATTTGCTTGCACTCATGTACCATGTCACAACCTAAATCAAATGATAGGTTTGAATTTGACTTAGATTATTAAAGCTAAAAGAGTCCAGTGGCTGAGGGGATGGTCCACGCGTCTATTACGTCATAGTTGATAGTATAAAGGCAAGATTCAGGGTATTGATGGAGTTTCTTTCTTCTTCCCTTTTGTCATAGAAAGGTCAAGCTGGTTTTCAACATTTTTATGTATGTCATTCTCAATATAGCAACAGAATCTCTTATGGAAAACAATGTAAGTAAATGTCTTCACGATGCTACTAGTCACCTGATCAAAAGCCAATGTTGAAAAACACTTCTAATGACTGTCTCTTATGCATCAGTGCACCTACTAATGAGCTGCCAGAAAAGGCTTTGTAAAGCTTTGCTAAGATGGAGCAGGAATGTGAGAAGCCTGAGATATAACTTCCCTGCTGTGATCCCTGCCTTTCTACTAACAGGGAGCCTAGACTTGGAGCTGCTAATGAGCATGCTGGAGAGAGTGTCCAAACCAATGCAGGCTGGAGACAATTCACCTGTCTGCTCTCAGATCCCGGGTATGATGTATGACAGTAAGACACGCGGTAGTAGCTATTCTTTAAATAATTTAGATATTTATTGATTTTTTTCTTCTCTATCCCCATATTTTTTAGCCCTGCATTTTATTTTATTTTGGTGATTCTAGCACTATCAGAAAAAATAAAGAAAAACTATATCATCTATACCCACATATGTACAAGAAATTAATGCATTATGTCATTGCCTAGCGATATGAAATGCCTAATTAATTTTTTGTAGAGAAAAGAAATATGTGGTTTTCAGAGGTGATATTTACAAAATGAAGTAGCTGAAATGAATAGCTTTCTAAGAGCCAAAATGTGGCTCGTTTGAATTAAAGAAATTCAAAATGTGGCCTATGTTTTGGCACTTAGAACAATGCAAATGGCATAAGTTAAAGACTTTTCTCCCCCTAGCAATGCCTTGTTTAACATCTTTATCCATAGGCAAAACCCAGCAGGCTCTTTATAGAGAACACTTACTTAACTTCGTCTGCAGAAATTCCTGGTCTATAAATGAAATAGTTAACTGCAGGATACCTTTCAAGTTCAATGCTAAGCTGTTCACATTACACATTTTGATGCTATGCCTCTTTTGAGTTTTCCTAGAGGCAATTTTACTAGTTAATTTTTTTTTTAGTCAAACAAAATTACAGAATGCAAACTGTGTAATTTCACCAATTTGCAATGCCACAGTTATCCTAGAAAGAGAATCAAGATCTCCATCCATTAATTACAATCCTGACTATCTTCTAGCCTCCCAGGAGGCAGCCTGTGCAGTTCACATGGGCGAGTGCTATCTGTTCCTTCCAGTTGCCAATGTTCCTATTTTCCACAGCTCACCCTTGCTTTTTCTCAAGTTGATACAACATGCCATGGGAAATCGCAGACTCCGTGGCAACTGGGGAGATAAGAATGCTGAATGCCTCAGCAGTCCCTTTTATCCAAGGATCTCCAAAGAGCTTTATAAAAATCTATTTTTTTAATCCCTCGGATACCCCCGTGAGATAGGTATTAGCTTGACTTTACAGCTAGCAGAGCTAAAAATCAGGGAGCATTTCCCTGTGTCTTGGCCCCTGAAACCTCTTGGTAGTAGAATATGGTGCAAGGAGCAAGCTTGAATTCTGAACCCAGTTCTGACAATACCTGTTTCCTACCAGGAAATAGATGAGGACAAAGAAATTGAGCTACACACAAGTACATTTCTTTAAAAGTTAAGACAAGACAGAAGCACAAATCACGTAGTCAATATTCAGGGTAACATCTATATTATAATAAGCCAGCTTTGGAACTTTGTCACCAAGATAACCTTACATTCTCAAAACTGGCACTCTAACGTACATATTTTAATTCTATGTTTGGCAAACATTTTGTTAAAAACTAGGGTGAATAGGGATTAATCAATAAAGATTTTTGAACAAGTATCAACTTTGTAGAGAGCTATTCAAGTTGTAAAATTTAATTTTTTGCTCCCAAGAAACTGACTAAAAGAAAAGAGAAAAATAGTTAAACTTGAAGACAAATGATGTATCATGAAAAAAAAGTTGCTATTAAGAAGTTGAGAATTCTACCATGTATAGAACTAAATATTAAGAAATAAATAATCTCAGCTATTTATCAAAGTACATGCAAACTTTTCTTTCAACTTTTATTTATTTATTTATTTATTTATTTTTGGTAGTACTGGGGTTCCTGGAAACCCTTCTACCTTCGGCTACACTCCCAGAACCATTTTTATATTTTTATTTGGAAACAGGGTCTCTTAAGCCAGCTGGCTATCCCCCTGTCTCCACCTCCCAAGCAGGGGGGATTATAAGCGTGAGCCACCATGCCAGGCTCAACTTTCCTTATTTTAGATCCATACTATTTCATTCAGAACCAAGATAATTATCTAATGAGTAAGTTATTAAATAAAAAAATATAATAAAACTTGCCTTTCTTTTCATTTTCCACAGACTCTGAGCTTGTACTTAGTGAAGCACAAGCTGGGGGTGGTGGCATATGCTTATAATCCCAGCATTTGGGAGGCTGAGACAGGAGGATCATAGGTTTTCAGACAGACTCAGCTATTTAGTGAGGCCATTTGCAACTCAGTGAGACTGTTTCAAACTAAAGAACAAAAAATAGGGTTGGGGTATAGCTCGGAGGTCCTCTCCAGTACCACAAACAAACAAAAAAAAAAAACTAAAAAAACGAGTGAAGCACAATGTTAGATTAATTTATAATATATAAGTTATATTCTTTAAGCAAAGGAATTTCCCGACACTAAGTTAGGTAGCTAGGAGGAGATGTTAGCTCTTTGAGTCATGAGGGTCCCATTGTATAAATGTTACATTGACTAGTAGCTTACTCCCATTTTAAATTTTTAAATTTTTCACTTCTATCAGTAAAATATATGAGAAAAGTCTCAATATATTTGCATTTATATACATATTACATATGCTAGTCTAATCAATATATTATCTAGTAAACATGTCAAGATAATTTTAAGAAGGATGAGAGGAGATAAGGGAAATATTAACATTTTATTTATGTACTAATGGGGCAAAATATTTTGTTTATAGCAATGATAAAATTATAATATTTAGCGAACTCTATGTAATTGGATATCATTTTGTATTTTTGTAAATATTGTTAAATTCTTGGTATAACAGTTTCCAAACCAGCTTTAGATTAAGTTTCTTTCTTTCTTTCTTTCTTCTTTTTTTTTTTTTTTGTGGGTTTGGGGATGGAACCCAGGGGCATTCAACCACTGAGCTACACCCCCTGCCCTATTTTTTATTCTTTATTTTCAAACAAGATCTCACTAAGTTGCAAAGGGCCTCACTAAGTAGCTGAGGCTGTCCAGGAACCATGATCCTCAGGTCTCAGCCTCCTGAATGCTGGGATTACAAGCTTATACCACCACCTCTGGTTAGATTGAGTTTATTTCAATAGTTGGTTTTAATTTTTAGTGTAGCTGGAAATAATTTCTCACAAAGTTATTATGACATAAAAGTATTTGTGAAATTATTATTTTTATTTTATAATTAGTTTCAGAAATATGGGAATATTTTCATATGAATGTTGCTAATATGTTTTATGTTTGATAACAATTATTTTTGTGTTTTGTTGCATTGAGTAGTAATTTGACATATTTGCAAATATCTTCAACACTGCTAAATAAGAGATCTTAAAACATACTTTAAATTTGTTTTTTTTAGTAAAAATATGAATCTTTATAGGAGATATTTTCCTTTGAATACAGAAACTCAAAATGATAAATCATCTCAGAGAGAGAGAGAGAGAGAGAGAGAGAGAGAGAGAATGTGTGTGTGTGTGTGTGTGTGTGTGTGTGTGTGTGTGTGTGTGTTACGGGAGATTGAACCTATGGGCATTTCTACCTCTGAGATATACTCCTAGCCCTATTTGATTTCTTATTTTGAAACAGAGTCTTACTAAGTTAGTATACACTGTCCTTGAACCTGTGGTCCTTTTGTCTCAGCTTTCCAATTACTAGGATTACAAACATATACCACCACACCCAAATATCTGTTTTAAAAATGTTACTAAGTAAGTTTCCTTAAAAAATGAGATTTTTCCATCACTCATTGCCGTAATTATGTAAAGTGTTTGTTTACTCTTTTGGGAAAAACTTTTGGCTAGTTATTAAATCACCACTTGTCTTCACTGAAAAAAATGAACACATTTGGAATTCTTGTTTTTTTATAAAATAAAAACATATTTCTAAGAACTCGTGAAAAAATATATATACTTTTCAAACACATCAGTTTTATATAACTTAACCTCTCTATTTTTAATCTTTCAGTATTATCAAGGCAATATTAAAATAGGTTAGCAGTAAACAACTGCCTAAGGGCATCTCTGGTGACCATGTAGTGAAACCTCATTGTTTCCTAAAATGCATAGCAATGAGCCTCTTCCTTGGGAACACCTATTAAAACATAATTTTAAGCTGGGAGTGGTGCTGCATGCTTGTAATCCCAGGATTTGGGAGATTTAGGAGGACTGTGCATGTCTGAAGCCAGCCTCAGCTACTTAGTGAGGCTCTCAGCAACGTAGTGAGACCTTGTTTGCAAATAAAATATAAAATAAGTCTGGGATGTAGCCTGGAGGTAGAAAGCCCCTGGGTTCCATCCTCAATAACACACACACACACACACACACACACACACACACACACACACACCCCAAACCATAATTTCATAATTTTCTTTTGTTTGTTAGAATAAAATGGATTTCTTTGAAAGGTCTTATATTTTTCATGCCCTAGTAGAATGACTTGGCCACTTTGAAGGCTATCATTACAGACAGTGATAGGATTGGGTGAGGATACGTTAGTATTGGTGTTAAGAAAATGAAAAAGGCACTTCTTGCTGTGTGAGAATTTACAGTTTCATAGAGACTTGCCTGTTATATTACAAACTAACATCACAGTAAATAATTGTGTAAAGCTACTCTAAGGCCATTTCTTTACCTTGTTGTTTTTTTTTTTTTTTTTTTACGGGTTTGGGAATGGAACCCAGGGAAATTTGACTTCCGAGATACACCCCCTGCCCTATTTTGAGTTGCAGAGGGCTTCACTAAGTATCTGAGGCTGTCCGCGAACCGCGATCCTCCCGTTTCAGCCTCCTGAATGATGGGATTCAAGCGTGCGCCACCACACCTAGCTTTTTACCTTGGTTTTTTGACTTCTGATAATATAATTTATTTGCATGTACTTAGTAATTTATAAAAAAGGTTAAAATCTGTTCATCCAAAACAGCATCACAAAAAATGTGTAACTCTAAAAGTGTTTCAGTCCTTTATAACATACATTTGTCTCAATTTTTATTTTTAACCATGCTCTTGAGATAAAATTTTGAGCTCGCATTTTTTCAGTTTCTTTTCATTTGCTATTATTCTAAATATGTGTGATTTGCTTTTGTCTGAGTTCACTCAGGTAACTTTAACAAAATGCCATAGAAAGGGTGCTTATAAGTAACAGATATTTATTTTTCATGGTTTTGGAGGTTGGAAAGTCCAAGGTCAGGGTGCCAGCAGACTGTTTCTGGTGAGAGCCCATTTCCTGATTCATAGACAGCTGCTTCCAGCTGTGTTCTCTCATGGAAGAATAAGAGAGAGAGCTCTCCACAGCCTGTTCTATAAAGGAATTAATTCCATTCACAAAAACTCCTTCATGACCTAATCACCTACCAAATGCCCAACTTCCAAATATGATCAGCATCACATTTGAGGATATAAATATGAATTTAGGGAAGACATAAATATGTAGCCTATAGGAGCCTTTTCATTTAAACCACAAAGCATGACTTTTCAATGGCTAAGTAACAAAAACATATATAAAAATGTAGCACAGTTATTTATTTCCTTTTTCTTCTTGGTTCTAATTCCATGATGTGGGTTATGGATAGAGTTAACATTCCAAAGAAATTCAATATGTGTATGTGTGTGTGTGTGTGTGTGTGTGTGTGTGTAAAACCTTTCTACTTCAAATATGAAGCTTGTGTTTAAAACATATTTTATATAGAAAACATAATGTGAAAATTAATTGTTTGATCTTTATTTATTATATGTGCTAAGTATACTGTATCCAAGCTATCTCTAAGCATATGGGATATATTCCGAGGCTTCCTTATGTAGAAAACAAAACATACATGCTGAAATGGACTCTGCAAAGCAACAGTAAAGAATCCAAGTCTGATATTACAGTTGAGGAAGAGAGAATCCCACAGGATGGCTGCTGTCTCTTCCATATGGCTCTCATGGGCTTGAAGTTTGTGTGTGTGTGTGTGTGTGTGTGTGTGTGTGTGTGTGTGTGTGTGTTTAAAACTGCACTTAACGTTACATAAATGAACAGTGAATTTTCCTATCATTTCTTCACTCCTAAGCCCTTAAGTCGTCTAAGTAACTCCTTAGACAACTTTCACTCATTATTCCGCTGCAATGTTCTGCAAAACTATATAATAATTTTCAATTCTTTTTTAATCTATCAACCACAAATCACAGCTATTGGATGTTCATTAAGGATGATAAGAAATTTAGCTCATTAATATCCTCTTCTTAAACTCCTCTAGAGTTTATGAACTATATTTTTTATTTTTAGTTATGTCAGATACTATCTTTAATTTTTTACTTTTATATTTTGTTTCTGTAGTTTATTTGGTGGTACTGAGGTTCTGGGAAACCCTTCTATCTCCGGGCTACACTCCCAGACCTATTTTATACTTTTCATTTGGAAACAGGGTCTCTCAAGCCAGCGCGGCTGGCTTCGAACCTGTGCGATCCTCTCAAGCGCAGGGATTACAAGCATGCGCCACCACGCCCGGCTTTTTACGTTTATATTTTAAAAATCAATATTGTCCTTAATATTTTTTTCTAGCCCCATACATTTTTTGCTATATCTAGCTAATCTACATGTAAAAAAAGACATTAATACTCTGTCTCTATCTCCCAACATTAGTCAGTTTGTGTCATTCCTTTCATACTGTCAATTCTATATTACTTATTTTTGCAGTATAATTTATATAATGTTATTTATTTTACATAACATAGATAACATATAATGGGTATAGTATATAATTTATCATGATATATTACTTATGCTATATATAACATTATTATTTATAGTTATATTGCATTATTTAGTTTTCTATATTTGTATCTATATTAACTTTGAAATTGTCAATGAATAGTATTTGAAATACTAATTTGAAAAAAATTAGGTCTGTAGAGCAGAGAATAAAGAATATACTAATTGACCATCTAGAAAGGCAAACACTACTTTTTTCAACCAATTCTATTTCGTTAACAGAGGAATAATCTAAATGTCAAAGTTTAAAGACCTTTTCTTATACTCAATCAGTGGTCAAAACTTTGGAACTATGATTTTCTTTGTCAGGTAGAGTTCCCAATTACATTTGAGTATCATTGGTATATATATTGATTATTCTTTCTTTTCCTTTCAGTACTGGAGATTTAACCCAGAATCATTCTACCTCTGAGCTACACACCCAGCCATTTTGTTTGTTTTGTTTTTGAAACAGGATCTCCCTAAGTAGTTGAAAATCATGCTAAATTGCTGAGGCTGTCCTTGAGCCTGTGATCTCCTGTCTCACCCTCCCAAGACTATGGAAGATTACTAGGATAATGGAGGTGTGCCATCACACTGGGCTGGGATACAGATTCTTTATACTAGTAGATGTGTGATGAAATTTGGACAAACTAATTTCTTTTTTCTATTGGTGCACTGTAGTCATACATCTTAATGGGGTACAAGATGGTAGAGGCATACATGCACACATCACTCATTTAGCTCTTCTCCACTTCGCATCCCATTCCCTCCACTTCCCTCCTTCGCATGTTCGGCTTAGTTTTGGAAAAACTAATTTCTAAAATGGAAAAATTTATTGAATAAAATGGAGTCTATTTTAGAGCTTATATTTTCCTTTTAGATTTCATTTTCTTTTTCTTGGAAAATTTAGTTCTTTTTTTCTGTGACTCTAGCTTTTTAAATTTAAAAATATTTATATAATTTATCGCCGCTTTAAAATTATACGTCATAATGAGGTAGAGAATAATATAAACATAATACACACAGCATTTGGTGTGCGTCCCTCTGGAACCCACCTGCTCCCTTCTCCCTCCTCCATCTATATATTACTGAGATTGAACTTGATAACTTCGTATATGTATTTGGCATTATTTGAACTGTTTCCTTCATCAGGTTTCTTTTTTTTCCCTCCACAACTCTCTCTCCAGACTCTTTTCCAATATCCTGTTGGTATCTCTTCCTCATTTATCTGAACCCTTTCCTCCTCAGTTTCTCTCTACCTTCTACATATGATAGAAAATATTAGGGAGGAGTTGATGAGTGGTACATTTCTGTAACTTTTTCATTTCTGAAAATAAAATGTGCTTTATTTTTGTTCTATCTCCACCATTGCTGTGCTGAATCTTGCTTATAATACGAGTCCACCCACATATGCTGGGTGTGTGTGTGTGTGTGTGTGTGTGTGTGTGTGTAACTAAGGATTGAACTCAAGGGCATTTTACTTCTGAACTATACCCCAGCCCAATTATTTATTTATTTATTTATCTATTTATTATTCATTAGCAGGGTCTCACTAGTCTGCTTCAGAGTCTCCCTACGTTGTTGAGGCTAGTCTTGAACGTGCAATCCTCCTGTCTCAGCCTCCCAACTACTGGTATTACAGGCCTGTCCACCATACCCAGCCAAATGCTGGCTTTTCAGTGTTTCTTCCCAATTCTGTGATTTCACTTTGGAGGCCTGAAATTGCCATGCTGGAAATAAGTACTTCATGGGAAAAAGAACAAACGAAAAAATACAAGACAGATTGCCACTTTTGTTTTTGTCCTTTTTGAAGATGAGGTTGTTAATATTTTTATCAGCTTGCTACTGGAAAATATCCTTCTATTAGTTATTTAAATGTCTTTTTTTCTGCTATATTTTTCTTTTTTCTCTGTCTTTGGAATACCTTTGAGTATTTTTTTACTCTAATGGATTGTAAACCCCATGAAGGCAAAACTCTTATTCACTACCTTAATAAAACCATGAGGACATTATAGGGTGCCTTGTAGTCACTCCATACATATATGATGAATGCGTGCATCAATTTCTGCTAGAAAAATCGGCCTTCTATAACACTCTTCCACGTCTCTCATTTTGGTTCAAGTGCTTACTTTCCTTGATGTTTAATTCTCAGTTCAGGAAGGATTTCAGTGAATTATGTTCTATTATTTCATTTATTACATCTGTTTAAGAACTATTTCTTATTCTTTGACTAGAAAATGTTTTTAATCTTCTTCAAGAGTAGCGTTGGAATTCTTTAACATTCTTTTTTCCCACCTCTAAGTCTTCTCACTTTGTCAAATGTTAGTTTTATTTTGTTATTTTGTCTTTGTCTTTTTCTTACACATTATTGTTTTTTCCTAGGTCTTATGATTCTTTGTGATTGAGTTTTATGTATAAGTAAATAAATAATTCAATTAGTATAGGTGATTATATGAGTTTGTTATTACTGGCCCCACACCTTATTTAAGAGGATTGACTAAAAGCCTATATACATAGATAATACGTGTTAGCAGGAAAGTTTCCTTTTTGTCTAGCCAAGAGACTTGCAACATGTCCTATGCATATAATATTATAAAATCAGCTGTCCTATCTTTATCCATAGGTTTGGCTCCAAATACTATTAAGGAATTCTATAAAATTATATTTTTGTTATTTTTTCCTATATCTTCTACTTCAGAATTTTAAAATATAATTTCGACTTCATACTTTTTATATATTTTTATTGGTACATTATAGTCTCACATCATAATTTATTTCACAGTGATAGTGATATCTGTGCACACTGCACTTGGTGGGCTTTCCTCTGGCTCCCTCATCACTCCTCCACTTCCCCATACCAGGTATTGAGATTGACATCGGTATTCTCACATATGTCCATATAGTGTCAATGGAAGTGAGTCCTTCACTGATCTTCCTTCTCCTCCCCTCCTTCCCCTAGACCACCTACCTGGCCTCACTGGAGTTTCTCCTCCATTATCTGAAGTCTCTCTGGTATCCCAATTACTTCCTAGCTTCCACTATGAGAAAAAACATATGACCCATCACCTTCTGTGACTTGCTAATCTCACTCCACATAATGTTCTCCAGGTTCATTCATTTTCCTGCAAATGACCTTATTTTGTTGTTCTTGATTGCTGAGTAAAGTTTCATTATGTATATACCTTAGAGTATGGAATGATCTCTAATGCTCTTAATAGGCAGAATAAATACAAAATGGCCATTCTACCAAAAGTGATCTACAGAGTCAATGCAATTCCTATCAAAATGCCAATGTCATTCTTCACAGACCTAGAACAATCAGTCCTAAATTTTATATGCAGAAACAAATGACCCAAAATAACCAATGCAAAATTCAGCATTAAAAAACATGCAGAAGGCTTCACAATTACTGACTTCAAATTATACTACAGAACTATGGTAATAAAAACAGCATGGTGTTGGTACAAAAACAGACACATACACCAATGGAAAAGAATCAAAGGTACAGAAAAAAAATCATACACTTATAGCCAATTTATTTTTGACAAAGGTGCCAAAACACTGTGATAGTCTGGAACTTGTAAACTGGACTGGATCATGAAACACCTAAAATTATGTAACTTCGGGAGTCTTGATGTGATGATTTGTTTATATAATAGCAAATTGAAGGGAAAGCCCTGCCCTGAATATAGGCAGCACAGTTCTGATAGGTGCAGCTCCTGGATAAAGGAAGGAGAAGATACACACATACTTTGGAGAAAAGACAACCTTTTCAACAAACAGTGTTGGGAAAACTGATTATCCATTTGTAATAAAATGGAATTAAATCTTTATCTCTCACCCTGCACAGGAATCAACTCAAGATAGATAAAAACCTGGAAATTAGACAAAAGACTTTAAAGCTACTAGAGGAGGGAATAGGTCCAGAGCTCCAACATAAAGACACAGGTTGAAACTTCATCAACGAGATCCCAAAAGCTCAGGAAATTAAAACAAGATTTAATAAATGGCATGACATTAAACCAAAAATTTTTGCTTATCAAAGGAAACCATCAAAAATCTAAAGAGAAAACCTACGGAATGGAAGAAGATCATTGCCAGCTATCCCTCTGATGAAGGACTAATATCTAGAGTATACAAAATGACTTAGAAGACTTTACATTAAAAAAAGCAAATAACTCTATAAATTGAACTAACTAGACACTTTACAAACGAGGAGATACAAATGGCCAATAAATACATCAAAAAACGTCCAACACCATTAGGATAGACATTGCATCAAGGGAGATGCAAATTATATTTATTTATACTCAATTTGATGAGAGAAAGTATAAACAAGGTAAAATATGTGCTTAAACCTCTTTCTTGAATTAGATGGTTGAGTTGCATCTTGATAATTTCCTCAACAATAGCTTGAATTCCAGCTATTTAGAAGATTTTTCACTTCAAAGAAAATATCTCAAATATTAAATATTGTGATTAAAAAATCACATCAAATTTTTAGTTGAAATTTTATATCTATATTCTAAGATGATGTAACTATAAGTGAAAAAACACATCTTATGATTTGATCTGTGACTCAATTTCTTATTGGAAAATTCAGTATGTAGAAGAATGGTTTGGCAAGAGTGAATCTCCTACTTAGAGAAACCTGCCTATTTAATAGGGAAAGTCTATGTATATTTAGCTCCTTCTGAGATATGACACTGGGCTCTCACATGAAATAATGATGAAATTGATGAATATTTAAAATAGTATATTAAGGGTAACAATAGAAAATCAAAACCATTTATATTGAAAGTCTTTAAATCTCTTATGAATATTGAAGTAAGCATAATTACAGCCTGAGTTATGGCAAAAGAAAACTAACACCTTTAAATTATACTTTGTTGCCTTCTGTAATTAGACACAAGAAAGGGTTATTGGCTATTAAGATTCTTTATTTGCCCTCTTTTTTAGAGTTCCTGGAACTTTTCCTCTATTAATAAATACCCTTAGCTTTAATGTAACTATGACAAATGATCATTGACATATCTGTCCATTTCCAGTAATTGAGTAGACAGTCTATAATTCCACAAACTATGGCCTCTTTGTGCTGTAACAATCTAATTTTATTAATGCCATTCATCTACATTGCCTTCTTATTGTGATATCTCTTTAGCTTCTGGACAAAGATTTAAGTTTTTAATCCATACAGTACATACACAGGGTTTTGTGGGTTGTTGTCACAATCAACAAGTTCATAGCATGAGTAATTTTAAATCTCTGTTTCTAAGAGATTTGAATCTTTAAAAAGTTTTGATTCAAAGAAAGTAGTTCTATGGATCATATGAACTAGATTGAGAAAACCTAAACTAGCTAACATTTTAAAATTTAATGCCCTTTTTAACCAACGAAATGAGGGAATTGTATTAAATATTATTTTATGTAGACTTTAGCCTTAAATTTTATGACTGTGGAATTCAAATGCAATAACACGTTTAATAACAAAATGCTTGTATGTTAACACAGTGTAGATGTGAAAAATACATAATTCGGGCATATTATCTTATATACATGAGTATAAAATTATGAAACAACCCTGGGATAGGGCAGAAAGTTTCACATTTGAGATGATATAAAGGTAGAACTTTCTTGTTCCATTTTGGCAAAAAATGCAATCATTTTAATATATATTACTGTTTAACATATTATATGTCAAAAATGATTAATAAAAGTTGAAATCAGCTACTAATTTCATTAAGTTAAGTGAAATGGGAAATCAGAGGCACAAAAGGTGAGAAGCAAATGCCTCTTTCATGTTCTCATTTAACTCATAAATAATGCAATTAGAGCTTTGTCTTAAATGTTTATTGAGACCGTGCTCTCATTGAGAACTTTCCGACTTTGCTCTCCTGGTGCTTAAGTGTTCAATTTCATTAATATCGTTTTGGCATGAGTAATAAAGTATAAATATTTTACAGGATCCAAGCTCTAAGAAAGGACTGTGAAACAGTTGGTATGTTTCTTAAAGTAGTTCCCTCCAAATTAATTTGAATTGGCTCTGGAATGAGCACTGAAAATTTGCTTAAGGACCATAAGAAAAAGGTAATTATAAATGGCAGAGCATCCTACTTCGGGGAGCTGTCTGGTGGGGTGCTTGGTGTTCATCCAAGTTTTCTCTAACAACTTTATTAATTATCTGGAAGAAGAAATAAACAGCATGTTAATTAAATTTGCAGCTGATAATAATTGGGAAATGTTGCCAACTCCAATTCAAAAATAATAAAGAAGAAAGAAAGAAAAAGAAAATAAATAATGAAAAGTTAAATAAATAAGAGTTCAGAAATACAGAAAAATAAGACCTACATGACAAATTTGTTAGAGGAAAAGAAAAATTATAGAAGAAAAAAATCCCTATAATAAATGCAGAAAATAGCACATTAAAATAGGGTTATTTATAATACAGTTAGCCTTTTAACAAATAAGTAGTGTAACTTTGAGTGTGGTTCAAAATGCATGTGACACCAGGCATGGTGGGGCATTCTTTTAATCCCAGTATTTGGGAGGCTGAGACAGGAGGATTGCGGTTCACAGCCAGCCTCAGCTACTTAGTGAGGCCCTTCGCAACTCAGTGAGACCCTGTTTCAAAACAAAGAATAAAAAATAGGGCTGGGGGCGTAGCTCAGAGGTAGAATGCCCCTGGGTTCTGTCCCCAGTACTTAAAAAAAATGTATGCATGTGGCATCTGTAACATTTTCCTATCTTAAATATATGGATCATCAATAATTTATGCAACTGGCAGAAGCCATCACAGAAAAGACACCTGGTGTCTTGGTCGTTGATAGTGGGATGAATCAATGCAGTGTGGAGGATAAGTGTATTATTTATCAAATTGAAGAGTCACAGATGGGTTTTCTTTTACTTAATCTCTATTTGCGTACTCTATCACTAACTGTACTTGTACAGTCATTACTTATTCTTAAAGACAAATAATAGGGATTTTTTAAGTTTTAAAATTATTTGGTTTTTGAATGACAATTGTATTCTGTGTCATTTATCAGACTTCATTCAGAGTTCTTTGCTCACCAAGAATAATTTGTATAATATATTATAGCCTAAATTACTACAAAAGAGAAGAGAGAGGAAGAACAACAGGTAAATAAAAACCTACATGATCAAGTGTAAATGAAGTTTCAGGGTTTTTTTTTTCTCATACTCCTTATAATAAATTATATTCCTAGTCATACTACCCATAACCCAGGAAGATTTCATGTATAAACAGCTCTCGTTATTAAATATGATCTTTTATGCTACTTAACAAATTACATTTTATGTGTTTATCTCTCTTCACAATATAGTGAAATTCTTAGGGTTGGATCGTTGTTTTTGTAATTTTTTTTTTTTTTTTTTTTCGGATCTGGGGGTGGAACCCAGGGGCATTCGACCTCCGAGCTACACCTCCTGCCCTATTTTTTATTCTTTTTTTATTTTGAAACCAGGTCTCACTGAGTTGCAGAGGACCTCACTAAGTAGCTGAGGCTGTCCGCGAACCGTGATCCTCCGGTCTCAGCCTCCTGAATGCTGGAATTACAAGTGTGCTCCAGACACCACGCCCGGCTTGTTTCTGTAATTTTTAACATCTAGAGCCATGCCTGATGTCTAATGAATGTTCAGGTAAAGTTAACTGATTAGATACATGCTATGTGATGTTTTAGAAACCTCTCTTTTATTATTAGCTCTCTGATATTAAGTAGATACATCTCTGAGTCTCAGTCCTCCTATTTCTAAAAGTAGAGAAAGTAATATACTATTTTATATAGATTTAGATAAATATACACAAGAGATAGTGCCTAGCCCACAAAATTCTAGGACCTGTACCTTCCTTCCTTGCTTCCTTCTTTCCTTCCTTCCTTCTTTCTTTCTGGACTCTCATCCAAACCAAAGTCTAGATAAGATTTACCACTAAAATAAATTACTTCAATAAAAATTATTTATTTAAACTATATATGAATATCAGTATTTTAAAGGAATAGATGGTCCTAAGAAAATTTGGTTTAATTATATTAAATAGCTATATATATATATATATATATATATATATATATATATATATATTAATATATATATATATTAAGCTTTGCCTTGAAACTTGTAGTTTTAGATTTTTCCAAATTTAATGTTCAACGTTATATGCATTGTAAGTAGGTGTTAAATGACTTTATCTTGACTTCTCATAATGATAATATGTGAAAAGATCTTATGATTTATGTATTTGGGAATTTTAAGACAATTATTACTCAGAACACTATATGACCACTCCATAAAAATACATATCACCATAAAATAACTGCATATGGAGTATTTAATCTTGAACTTCTAAAGATGAAAAGTGAAAGTAGTTACAATAATCATTATTTTCAATTTTATGTAGCTAAGTGGTTTTACACAAAAAAATTAGCCTTCCAAATGACATAGCTATAATGTGTTAATGGTAGCATAACGTGTTATTACATTATGCAACATAATTTCATGGATATTATGTATGGCATTTTAGAAACTCATGTACTTATAGTTATTAGAAGATACTCAATTTTTTCAGACTATATTCTTCTTAACCCTATTACTTAATGTAATCCTTGAGTGGTTTCTCTGTCTTTTGATGAGAGGTCTTTGTATGGATTGTATAACCTATTTTTTAATAATTTAACTTAGTAGTCCCTAAATTCTTAATTACCTCCTTTTTGTCTTACTTTTATTTCCAACTGTATATTTAAAATATTTTCTTAAAAGAGTTTCAAATTTGATAAAGTTATAATCCAGAGTATGTAGTTTATAAAGTTTGGTTTTAAAAGTTGAGCACTGATGTAATAAATCTTAATACTTTGGAAAGGAATTGGATATTTTTCAGTTATTAGCACTAAAAATAGTGCTTTATTCCCCACAATTTATTCATTTTTTTAATAGCACGTCATCATTTCTCAAATATTCTCAACAGGTGAACTTAGCACTTTCTGAGTACCTGCCTTTGTTTGTTTGTTTGTTATTGGGAATCGAACCCTGGAGCATTCTATCTTTGAGCTATACCCTCAGCCCTTAAAAACATATTTTGAAACAAAGTTTTGCTAAGTTTCTCAAGCTGGTCTGGAATCCGAAATCCCCTTGTCTCAGTCTTCAAAGCACTGAGATCACAGGTCTGAGTCTCTGTGCCTGGTGCTGAGTATCTGCACTTAGTGTTAAAGAATATAGACTTTATCTTCAAACTAACCTGAATTCAAATCTCAGATTTTACACTAAATCCTTGTGTAAATTAAAGTAAATGAATCTTTTAGATTCACTTTTTTCTTTTACGTGCAAAAAATTAGTAATAATCATTGAAAACAATTATTATTATTATTATTTTTTTTGTGTGTGTGTGTGTGTGTGTGGTACTGGGATTCCTGGAAACCCTTCTATCTCCGGGCTACACTCCCGGACCTATTTTATATTTTTATTTGGAAACAGGGTCTCTTAAGACAGCAAGGCTGGCTTCGAACCAGCACGATCCTCCTGTCTCAGCCTCCCAAGCACAGTGATTACAAGCGTGCGCCACCATGCCTGGCTGCAAACACATTTTTAAAGGACTCATTGAAATAGAAAATGTCTGGCATATGATAACGCTTCAGTACATGTTAGCAAATATTATTATTCTAATTAATAATTCTGTGTATCAGGTGGTAGTTTTATGAAGTTATGAATGAGTTTGTTAGTTTATGAACTAGGACAGAGATAACCTCCTAACAAGCTAAGATTAAATTCACTGCTCTGAAGAAGTGTCATCTAGCACTCATTGTATAAGTAGAAAACTTAGAACACAAATTGATAGAATTCTCTAGTTAAATCTTTTTCTTTTTTGGTACTGAGGATTAAACCCAGAGGCATTGTACCTCTAACCTACACCCCCAGCCCAACTTATTTTGCAGTAAAAAGCTTAGAGTTACAGTAAAGTTAAAAATGTAATTGCAAGTATATAAATTAACACCCCTCTTTCTATGTTCCTCATTTAAGTCAACCCCTTAGATTTTTTTTCAATTACTATAAAGGATTCGTTTTCCTGCAAATCTGAGCAAAGATCAGATGTTGATTCCATCACTTTGAGTGCATGTGTTTCTACTGCCTTCTGTTTGAGTATTTCTTTAGCTGTTAAATGGTTTTTAAATTCCCACATAAGATTAGTTCAAGAAATATTTTAAATAAACTATTATATAAAATGATATTTTGTTCTTTTGAAATTTTTACCACTTTAGGTCATTCATTTTTCTATGTTTAATTCTTCCTGAAGGATATCAGTTATATATAGATCTATTTTCATTAGAGTTATTATTTTGTGATGATAAACTATGGAATACAACATTTAAAACATTATTTGAAACATTTAAAACATTGTATGTTTTTCCTCAAAAAATACCTAAAAAAGTTGAAGTCATCCTAAATAGTAAGTAATATAATTTCTAACCATCTGTTCTATTTTTCCAACAAATTTTCACTGTCTTCAATTTTATAGATCCATTTGGTGAGCATTTGCCTATCATACATGAGGTCTTGGGTTGGTTCAATCCCTACCTAGTACTTGAGAGAAAAATGCTTTTACAGATGTTTTGTTTAAATACCTATCAGTTATTCTCAACCTCCTTCTCCCTTGTTCACTTTTCACTGCATAATATAGGGACTTAGCTATTCTTTTCCAAGTCTTTCTTATAACAGAAAATGGTACATATGTACCAGCTCTTTCCAATTAAGAAAATCTGGTTTACAGAAAAAATATGTTGTGAGTATTCTTAAATAAGTCTTCATCACTATTAGAACAAGTGACACTAATGTTCTCATATATATGTCACTCTGCTCCCCGCCTTTGAATGTGGTTATAAGCATTAGAATGGCAGTAGTCATGTGTTCTCATAATGTACCTGTTAAAAATAATGATATTTAACCTGAAAGATCATAAAGCTCTGGTTCTTCATGACAAAGATAGATCCTGAATTCACCATGCAACCTCTCAATCCGCCAATAATAAATGCTACATACTAGTTAAATTATGTAGTGTATGTCAGACCATTGCTACTCAAAGTACGGTCATCATCAGCATTGTATGGAAGTGGTATTAAACACAGCACATCAGGACCACCCCAAACCCACTGAACACGACTTTAACAAGATAGGTGATTTCTAAGCAGAAAAAAAGCTTAAGAAGCACTGGTTTAAGTCTTTGAAAGATGAGCATGGTGTTACTTGTAGTGCAAGTTATAACTAATTGAACTATGAAGCTCTCCAAAGCCCATGAGCCTGTTTAGTACCTGGTATCCTGCTCTAAGAATAACTCTATATATAACACTTTTTCCTGTATTTCTCCATCTTTAACAGTGGAAAATTCATAATATTGCCTACTTACAAGAAGAAAAGCTCTCACTCCAGTTTCTTTCTTTATTCCTCAAGGACACGTTCATTTTATTAAGGAGTATACAAAACACCACTTATATAGCTATGATATGTATATATAACTATATCATAATCTATGATATATATACCTATGTCATAACCTATGATATAAATAACTATATCATAGTCTCTGATATAATTATTATAATAACAATTATAATATATAATAAAATTTAACTATGAATATATATCTTTTTTGTCTAGAGTGTATATGTTTTCCAGATGTATGTTATCCTTGAGATTAAAATATTAATATTTTTATTTTTGATTAGGATAATACTCTTTCTTTCTTTTCTCTTTTTAAATTTTATTTTGTAGTGCTAGGGATTGAACCCAGGGGCATCCTATGTGTAAGCTAAACCCTTAGCCTTATTCATTTTTTTGTTTTGAAACAGGATCTTGCTAATTTGATGACAACCTTACTAAGTTTCTGAGGCTTGTCTTGAACCTACAATCCTCAGGTCTCAGTCTCTCAGTCTCTCAAGTACTGGAATTACAAGTGTGCTACATTTATTTATTTATTTATTTATTTATTTATTTATTTATTTTTTGTGGTACTGGGGATGGAATCCAGGGGCATTTGACCTCCAAGCTACACTCCTCAGTCCTATGTTTTTTTGTGTGTGTGGTATTGGGGATGAAACCCAGGGGTATTCTACCTCTAGCTATGCCCCCAGACTTATTTTTTATTCTTTATTTTAAAACAAGGAACCACTGAGTTGCAAATGGCCTCACTCCACCACTCCAGGCCTCATTATTTTCTTAAACAACCCAATTATCTTTTTGAGGGAACAAAAATATAAAATAGATAAAAGAAAAAAATAAATGAGATTAGATTAGTCATCCTTAAAGTATAAATATATATGCACACATAATCCATTCTCAAAGTTATTAAATGCATTCTCTGTAAAAATTATGCAAAAGCACAGAAAATATTTTATTAATTAAATTTGTTTCTTTACTCAAAAAAATCAACATGAAAGTCACAAAATTAGAACAACATTAATTTTGTATTCAATAGTATTTTTAAAAATGATACCTTTAAAGCATGGCTTATACCTGTCTATATTTGAAAGATTACTCTATTTAAAACTCTTAAAAGGTAGTAATTATGTGGGCTAACCTGTAACTTTACCAACATTTTGTGAAAAATTTCATTCTAACTGACTTGTAATAAATCTGCCTATTTCTTTGGTAATTATATATCTGGAGTTGCCAGAAAGTTTGGCACTTGCCAGTACAATATTAAGTCAAGTTTAAGGAACTTTATTGCTTCCTCCTCAAAAAAAAGTATCAATGACACTAAGCAAAAGTTTATTTCATTCAAGGTCACATTTAAACTACTTTGCCTGTATACACTAATTTAGAACTCATAATATCTATGTGTAAAGAACCAATGTCAGACATGAAAACATGAAGATAGAGATGTAATAGGAGACTATGAATCCCAGGTACTTAGGTGGCTGAAGCAGGAGGCTCATTTGAGACTAGCAATTCAAGATCAACTGGAGGACATCTCAAAAAGAAGAAGAAGGAGGAGAAGGAGAAGGAGAAGGAGAAAAAAAGGTAAAAAGGACAAGAGGAAAAAGGAAGAAAAGAAATGAATGCGTACCAAAAATGTTTCTTCTTTTCCACCATAAATTTGGATTCCAAGAAATAAAGATGTATGCTTTTGAATTAAGATCAGTTTCAGAAGTAAACTAAACTTTTTCTCTCTGTAAAAATTCACCAGTTTTTATTTTCTCAAGTTTTAGGGTGTCTCCTCCCTTATTAAAATGAATGATTTCATAGAGCTGCTTCTGACAAAATAACTTTCTAACTCATGCTCCATGGAACTTTGTGGGGCTCGTTGGCTCCTCCCTTGAGATGGAGCTGGGGAGTAGAATAGCTACTCCAAGCCCACAGAGTCAGGCCTACATCATTGGTGATGTCTTTTCTGCTGGCCATTCTGGGCAGTTTCCTCCTGTTGTGACAGCTGAGGAGTTCTGTCTGGTTTCTTTTAGTCATCTTTCTGGGCCTGTTTCCGAATCTCTGACAGTGGCTGCTGCTTAATGCAACAAGGCTTCTGGTGAAGTAGCTGTTGCCAGTGTTAAGTGAACCATAAATCTATGATCAAACACTGGTTTGGAGAAAGTGGGTGCAGAGTTAAAGGTGGCCTAACCATTTAAGAAGATGAACTGTTCAAACAAAATAAAGTACAAATAAGGCTTCAAAATGATCATGAAAATGTAGACTCCATTCCCCTCTGCATGTGGATCACTTGGTTGTAATATAAAAATTTCATGGTGACGTCCATTTTTATTATTAGAAGTCAGAAAAAATTTCCAATGATTCTATTTTCCTAGTATCCAAAGGCCAGTTATCTGTATCTCCTCTGTATGCAAAAGTTCTTTAGGATCTATGTAGGGCAACGAAGAGATTATCTTTCACTTTATCCATGTTTCTAGCTGCATAATTCACAATAACCAAATTGTGGAACCAGTCTAGGTGTCCATCCACAAATGAATGGATCACAAAACTGTGCTATATACACACAATGGTGCTTTACTCAGCTATAAAGAAGAATAACACTATGCCAGTTGTATGTTTTCTCTAATATGTGGAATCTAGAGAGAAATTGGGTAACAAATTAGACTTCAGGTAAGGGAGGAAAGACTCGAGTAATCAGATGGAGGGGAATTAGAGGAGTGACAGGGGAAGGGGAGACGACTTGGTGAAGGCAACAGTTAATATCAATCTCAATGACATGTATGGGGGTGGGGAGGGAATGGGGTGAGATCTAGAGGGAATCATACCAAGTGCCATGAGCATGTATGTTTCTAACACTCAAAATCCCATTATGATGTATAATTACAATATACCAAAAAAATATATATTTTTTCAATAAAAGTGTATTTTAAAAGTCATTTAAAAGGCTTTAAGGTTTTAGCATTTATTTATTTATTTATTTTTTATTTTTGGTGGTACTGGGGTTCCTGGAAACCCTTCTACATCTGGGCTACACTCACAGACCCATTTTTATATTTTTATTTGAAAACAGGGTCTCTTAAGCCAGCACGGCTGGCTTTAAACCTGTGTGATCATTGCCTCCCAAGTGTGGGGATTACAAGCATGTGCAACTATGCCCGGCATGTTTTTCACATTTTTAAAAGATTTCAAAATTCACTCCAAAGAGCTCTGCGAATATTGAAAATTTAAAGAGAAAAGTCTTTATTTATTTATTTATTTATTTATTTATTTATTTATTTATTATTTGGTGGTACTGAGGATGCAACCTAGGGGAATTCTACCTCTGAGCTACACACCCAGCCTTATTTTTTATTCTTTTTTTTTTTTTTTTTTTTTTTTTTGGTGGTACTGGGGTTCCTGGAAACCCTTCTACCTCTGGGTTACACTCCCAGGCCTATTTTTTATATTTTTATTTGGAAACAGGGTCTCTTAAGCCAGCACAGCTGGCTTCGAACCTCCGCAATCCTCCTGTCTCAGCCTCCCAAGCGTGGGGATTACAAGCGTGTGCCACCACGCCAGGTGATTATTTTTTATTATTTATTTTGCAACAGGGTCTCACTGAGTTGCAAAAGACCTCACTAAATAGCTGAGGCTGGCTGCGAACAGAGATCCTCCTGTCTCAGCATCCCAAATTCTGGGATTACAAGCATGTGCCACCACACCCAGCTGTTTTATTTTTAATCTATAACAGTTATAGAATTTGTGCACTAAAGAACATTTGATACATCTCAAGAAGCTTTTTCCTTGCTTCAATTTGACTGGAAAATTTTAGAGCCTAAGTCTAAAATAAATAGAAGTGTGTGTGTGTGTGTGTGTGTGTGTGTGTGTGTGTGTGTGTGTGTGTTTCACCCTGATTAGAGCTTGGTGATCAATTTGTTTCTTCTGTCTAGGCTCCTGTGTACCCAAAAGTTTGAGTTACTGATATAGTGAATATGGATAGGGAGCAGAGAAGCTTTAGCAAATAGGAAAAACATATTAGCTTAAAGAAATTGTTTAAGTCTCAAACCAACTTTTTGTGTGTTGTTTAGATGTAGAAGTAGCAAAGGCTAGATTTTATATCAAGGAAAGAGGAAAAATAAGAGGCCAGAAAATTAGCCTGATTCCACAGTCAGTTGCTGGACAAGCAAGACCATTCCCATGAAATTTAAATTAGGTGTTTAAACTGGCTCCTTGTATAAATTACTTTATGTGAATTTTTTCCAATTTGACATACATGCTGATTTTAGATTGGTCCTGCTGTTACATGGAGAGTAGATTATGTAAAATCACTAAAGATTGAGAAAAAAAAGAATTTTAGGTTGGCCCAATGAGCAAGTTAAACTTACTCTCTTCTCCCAAAGCTTATATTATTCGTAAAATCAGATGTAAAAAAAAAACCTTACATTAATGAAAAATTATGTTTGAGCTCTTCATTACACAGACATAAGACATTTATAAGTTACAGTAGAATGATTTTTCTACTAGGAAAGATTCTGTGTCCTAAGAGCAGACACTACTTCATCTGAGGGGGGAAAAATGAAGAATCTTCAGCATCCAAGAACAAAATGAGACCTAAGAAATTGGAGTCTAGATTTAATTTCATGATTCCACTGAGCCCTTCAAGTTGAGAAGAGAAACATTGTCGACAATACAAGGTGTGAAGAGTGTGAACAGTGAAGGGAACAGCAGGGTCACCCATGTTGTCACATCCTGCTTCACTTACCAGCTTCTGCTTCCCCAATGCTCAGAGGCTGATTCCCTAGTCTCTTCCTGTCGTACCTTTATCTTAGAATCTATGTGGCATCTCTGCATCAGAACTTCAACTTAACTTCAACTTAACTAAGACTGTCTGCCATGCCCTAAGGTCAATTTTAAAGGAAGAGCATGAGTTTTCATAGTAACCACTTGCTCCTTAAGTCACATTTTATCATTAATACGAGAACACTGATTAAAGAAGTATTTTTAATTGCTGTGTCTATCATTTAAAATTATGAGTTATTTCTTTTATGAGATACAGAAGTACAGAAGAAAAACAAGTGCAATAATTATATTGACTCTTCAAGGAACCTGGTATATTTCCATGTTCTTTTTTATTCTCTAGAATATTAGGATATATATTTCTCACAAATACATTTTGTATTGCTAGATACTTTAAATTTGTTGTCAGAAAATTATTTAGAAATGTATATGGTAACCTTAATTAACTATTTGATATGTTCCAATTGAATGATATGTATTGAGAGAACACAAAAGAATTCAGAAATTTTCATGATGTAGCAATCAAGGTGATTACAAATCACATTAATTGATGATATTTATTTGAGTTTACAACTTTGGATCTCTTAAAATTGCTGAAGAAGCCACAGATTACAGGAAATACAAATGGCATCTCTTAGGAATAAGTTGTTCTGCCATATTCTGGATTTCTCAGACATGAATGTATTTAGATATGTTCTTGAAAAAAGTTGTAAGGTAAAATGAAGTTAATGTGGACAATATTCCAAAATAACTAATGTCTACATAAGAAGAAACTTAGACTCGAATTCACAGAAAGGGAAGACTATGTGAAAATTCAAAGAAAATGTGACCCACTGAGCCAAGGAGAGAGACTTCAATACAAGTCAAAGTGCTATAATGGTTTGGATTTTGAATGTCCCCCAGCTCTTCAGAAACAATATATAGTAATGTTTCCAGTCTCTATGATGTGAGGAGTGCAGCATAGTGCTCTTTCTCTCTCAGCTGCCCCTCTCATACCCAGATCCTACAGACTCAACTTGATATGGACGGAATGTAAGACCTTCCAAACTCCAGAGCAAGTAAATATTTCTTCCCTAAGTTGTGCGGTCAGTCATTTTGGAGCACAGCAGTGAAAATATTCACCAAGGCAACTGCTGATACCTTAATAGTGCACATTTGGCCTAGACAATGTTGAGAAAATAAAATTTTGCTACTTAACTCACCCTTCCTGTAGTACTTTTGGTGACTGTCCTAGTAAATGAATCAAGTACCATGGATATTGAAAAAAGTGCATTTCTTCCCTAAATTAGTGTGCCTACTTTACCCAAAAAAGTAAATTCTAAGACAACTTCATTGATTAACTCCTCCACTGAATCACTAATTAATCCAATGTGTTGACAAATAAATTATTGAATGTTTTCTAATCACTTGTCAGTTACTAGATTCTGGAAATAGGATATCTTTCTAAGAAATTCAGTGTAGAGGGAAGTATAGACATCTAAAAATTATTGCAATCAAATTATGAGATATCAAAGCAAATATATCTATATCTTTATTCATGGATCCATTTTCCAAAACAAATGCATACTTTTTGAGTTTCTCCTCTATAGCAGCACTGAGCTGGAGGAGTATTAAATTCTTATGACAATGTAAGGCTGAGACAGGAGGATCGCAGGTTAGTGGGCAGACACAGCAAGTAGTGAGACACTAATCAAACTAGAGAAATACTTTTACAAAATAAAAATAAAATATGGCTGGAGGTGCAGCTCATTGGTAGAATGCTCCTGGGTTCAATCCCTAGTACCAAACAACAAAAGAAAGGTTTTTATGACAAGATATTATAATAAAGCATCTCCTATTAATTTGTCTATTCTCTAATGAAGTAGAGAGGGTTTACTCTGTGTGTTTTAATGACTGTCTTCTGAATATTCACTAGTACACACTGAAAACCCCATAATACTGCTTATTGTCTTCCCCAACTCACATAATAGGATAGCCTTGATTTCCATCATTTTTTTCTGCAAATGGTGTGGTTTTGTTCTTCTTTATGGTTGAGTAAAATTTTACTGTATGTATATGCCAAAGTTTTGTGATTCATTCATCTGTTGATGAATACCTAGGCTGGTTCCATAATTTGGCTATTGTAAATTGTGTTCCAATGAAAATGAATACGTAAGTATCATTATAATATTATAATTTAATTCCCTTTTGTAAGATGCCCAGGAATGCTAGTGCTAGGTCACAGCATAGTTCCATTCACAATCTTCTGAGAAACCTTCACATTAACCTCTATAGTAGCTGTACTAGTTTGTAGACTATCAACAGTGTAATAGTCTTTTATTTGCCTATAACGTCACCAGCATTTATTATTATTTGTGATTTTCATTTCCATTCTAACTGGAGTTAGATTAAATTTCAGTGTAGTTTTAATTTTCATTTCCTTGATTGCTAAAAATTTTGAACATTTTTTTCATATTATGCTTGTCATTTGTATTTCTTCTTTTGAAAAGACTTGACTCAATTTGGTTGCCCACTTTTTGATTGGGTTATTTTTTTTTTCTAGTATTAAGGCATACATTGGAGAAAGGATAGCCTTTTCTATGAATGATGCTGAGAAAATTGAATATCCATATGTAGCAAAATGGAACTCAGCCCTAGCTTCTCACCCTGCACAAAAGTCAACTTGAGATGGTTCAAAAACCTAGAAATTATACCAGAAACTTTGAAACTGTTATAAGAGGGCATAGGGCAAACACTTCAATATATAGGTACAGGTAGAAACTTTTTCAATAAAACCCACCCCAAAAGCTCAAGATATTAAAACAAGAATTAATAAATTAATAAATCAATAAAACCCACCCCAAAAGCTCAAGATATTAAAACAAGAATTAATAAATGGGATAACATGAAATTAAAATGCTTCTGTGTGGCAAAGGAAACCATTAAGAATTGACATAAAAAGCCTTCAAAATGAAAGAAGATCTTCTCTACTACCCACCAGACAAAGAGCTAGTATCTAGAATATAAAAAAAGCTTAAAAAACTTGACATTTTAAATATACAAAATAAATCTGAGTAAATAGAAAAAATATAGAAAAAGGAAAAGTCACATTTGCCTTGTAATAGTCAAACTAGAGAGAGGGTGACTATCCTACATCTTAATATTTATCTGCCCTTTCAATATTTATTAAAACAAATGTTCTTATCTAGGTCGCACATTATTGTTGTTAACATTCTTACAATATGCACAAGAGACCTTACTATATGCAGGGGAAAAGGTTGAGATCATTGATTGCAGATAATTAAATAGCAATGATCTCTACCTTCTTTATCTTTATTTATTTATTTTTATTTTTTGTGGTACTGGGGATGGAACCCAGGGACTTTCTACCTCTGAGCTATACCCTCACCCTGATTTTTTTTTTTTTTTGAATCAGTGTCTTACTGAGTTGCAAAGGGCCTTGCTAAGTAGCTGAGGCTGTCCACGAACTGTAATCCTCCAGTCTCTGCTTCCCAAATGCTGGGATCTACCTTCTATGCATATTAGGATCTTTTATGCAGATCAGAATCATACATCATGAGGACATGGGTAGATGACAGTTTAAATAAATGTAATACATTTTCCTCAACTGCATTTTAATTTCTTAGAAAAACCTGACTAGAGTCATATAATAGACGCATGCAAAATGTTTCATGAAATAATAAATCTACACGTGTCTCTGGAAGGAAAGACATTTTCATGAAGAATATTTTTTAAAAAGAATTAAAACAATCAAAACTTTACCTCAATAAAAATATTGGAACATAATGTAATATATTTTTCATAAATGCTGAAATATTGTATTGTCTTATGATATCTAGATTATATATGTCAAATGTGGTCCCAGAAGCAAAATAAAGAAGTTATTGAATAAAGATGATAATGCAAAATTTTCCCAATTACATTAGTAATTTTGCCAAAATGTTATTTCATAAACTATTTGTTCAGAGTAATAAATATTATGGAAAAATACTAAAACTTAACAATGATAGTGAAAAAAATCTCTGTAATTTAATAGCAAAAACTGACAAGGCCAGGAAATGTAGCACAGTGGTGGATCACTTTCCTAGTGTATACATATAAGAGGCCCTTGGTTCCATCCTTGACACTGAAAAAATTAATAAATAAAAGAGTCACTATCTGAAAGTATTTATAAGTTAAATTCTTGGGATTTTGTTCCCATAGAGATACCAAATTGCTGATATTTCCAGCCTTCCCTTTGACATATATTACATCATTAGATATCAATGAAAAATATTAAGAATTCTTTTTTCAAAAGAATGACCATATTAGGCTATCTGACTATGAATATTGTTATCAGAAGTTCTAGCCTTCTGAAGCCAGCTATGGAATTCACGTGCATTCTGGGAGGGAACAGTCCAATTGCTAGAATATATGAGGATAAAGGCCCTTGCTACTATGCTAAGAAGCAGTAGTCACAAGAGAGAGGAAAAGAAGCCAGCTTGATTTTAATGAAATCTTTTTAAAGTGTAGGAGAGGCAACTAATGTGGAGTAGGGCAGTGACTGGGAGAGTGTGCAGGAAGAGAAGGCCTACCGTCTGTGCAGAGGATGAGCTAATACCAGAGGATAATTAGAAACTCCTGGAAATGAGGCCAGGGATGCCTCTTATTCTGGAGAGGTGTGTTCCCTTTGAATACCCTCCCAGCCCTGGTCCCCAACTGGATCTGTCAAAACTCTCCTGCCTCCATATGTTGGGCTTGAAGACTGCAATCTCTTCATTATAATTTTCCAGGGCTTCTAAAGAAAGCTTTCTCTGCTCTACAGGTTTTGTGGCTCAATGGAAGTTTCAAGCCTTCAGGGCTGCTAATTTAATAGCTTTTATGAGTATTAGAGTTCAAGGAAAATAATCCTTTATAAAAAGTATACATTAAGTTATTTCTAACTAAATCATGAGAAAGAGCCTTCTTTACCAATTACCCAGTATTAAAAAGTAACCAATTATTAGGGGGCTTTACTGACAAGGTCATTTATAAAAGAATCTTTCAATCTAGCTAGAGAAAACCGCTGCTGAGAACCCAGCTAAAAACAATCCTTTGGCTAAATTCTCAGGAAATTAATGTTCTTGTTATCTATATTTAGATTTAGAGGAGTGATGAGAATGTCTCATCCTTGAACTGAGAAACTGCCTCTGAGCTCTTTGCAGAGCAAAAGAAGAAAGTTTGATTGCAGTGGCAGGCTTGCACAGTTTGGATGTGCAGAGTATTGATTCCTCTGCTGTATTTATTCTATTCTTCTGTTGGGAGACGTTAAGTATCTGGAGAGGGATGGCAAAGTGGACATTTTTAAAACAGTTTGACATGATTGAAAGCCTTCCTATTTGTCAAGGTGTTTCCCCGCTCTATAGAATTGTTTTGCTTTCACTTTTTGTTGTTGTTGTTGTTCTCAATAGTTGTCATATCCTTGAAATGTGGCAGATGCATGTCTCTGAAGTATCTGTTTTTTTTTAGTTTAACACCAGATAAGGGTCAGCTGTAGGCAGGAGCTATGGCTGCTGACATAACCACATGCTTCTGCTCTCGGTTTTGCTAATCGAGCAGCTGGTGAGTATAAGGAATTGCCGTGTTGCACTGCTGGGCACATGGATCAAACACTGTCCTTAGCACTGTGTGCTAACCGGCCATGGCCACGCTTTAGTCAAGTCTCCAGAGGTACCACGGTTCCCAAGTTGGTTTCTCTGGCAACTGTTGAGACAGTTGAATTACAATTCATAATTGACTAGTCACCAGGGCTGGGGATTTTCTTTGTGAGACAAGCTTCCATGTGGCCTGTGGAGTGTGGAGAGTGGTTGTCCCTCCCAGTTTCCTGAGTTCTTTGAGATAGACCAGTGAAGCACAACTCTCTCTTCTGATCACTGGAAGGATTTTTTCCCCCTTTACAATTCTTTCAGAACTGCTTTGACTTTCTTAACAGATCATTATCCCAGGGACAATGCTGCTTTGTTGGGTTGTTTTGTGCTCTCCATACCTGTTGAGCTCAAATGATGCCAAAGCTGCAGTCTCACTTTATAAAGAGGCATCTGCAAAACAATTCAAATGTGTCACATTTTTGTATCCTTTACAGACTTTGCTCATTTTTAGTTTGACCACAAGTAACAACAGTCATAGCTCATGAGGCTACTAAAACCTTTTTTGATATTTCTTCTGTAGAAGCTGTTTCAGATCGGTTGTCTTAAGCCACAAATAGTTATCAATAACTCTTTATATCTTAAATAAATTTGTAGGAAGCTCCTTCTAAGTACTTGAAGAAATATTTTGTAAATTTTCTTTGTAGGTTTATGTCCAAGAAGTCTTGGCATCTGGAAACATCTTAGTTACTTTAAGCACAAATACAGAATAATTCCAAATAAGTCTGGAACTGAGAAACATTACAGGTTCTGAGAGCTATCCAAGCATACATTCCTGACCCGTGTAAAATCAGATTACCAAATTTAATAAGCATATTTCAATTGGAAGTATAATTGTGCACAACTGCATTAAAGTTTATTTTGTGTTACCCATGAATATTGGTTTGGTTTATGTTGATGATGATGGTAGACTGATGTGAACCTTTATCTTTTAAAATGACTGAAAGGTCCAGAGAATGCAGTTTTTAAAGGCAGAAGCTGTGAGTTTGCTGGCATCTGTAAGCACCAACACCAGAGGCATCTCACTAATGCCTCTGGAAGAGAAGTACTTCGTTGCTTACCACTGCCAGTCACATTATTGATCACCAGCACCCTCAGAGGGGATGTTACCACCCATGGTACAAATTGAGCTGGAGAACTAACTCAATTAACACGATTCCAATGCCAGGGCCACTTTTTCAAGACATGTTCTTGCTCACTCAGTGACTTTCCTGTTTCACTGATTCTGGGCACTTGAGTTCCCTAAGAATATATATGACCAAATGCTCTTTCTTTTGCTTTTATGGCTTACCATAGCACAAATTGCTGCAGATGTGAATGTTCTTATTGGCATACATGGAAGAATGACCTTACTTTATAGTGCTATTATAAAAGCATGGTTTAAACTAGCCTTTCAATTTTTGTGTGACAGAAGAAGGGGCTAATCTTATGGGTCTTGACCTCTCTCGAGCATTCAAAGTATTGATGACAGCGCACAAGGCTCTTTACATTCCCTGCTTGTCATTTTCTTGGCCCTCAATGGTTCCCAGCCCATTTCAGTGTGTATGCCTTATTGACGTCCTGCATTGGAGGGTAATGCGTCTTCTGAGCCTCAACGTCTCTGGTCTACTAAGGATTAAGGAAAGAAATGAGCTTCCTGAGTCCCAGACTCAGCTTTCTACATTTCTAATTTATAGCAACACATATACTACTTCCTGTCATATTAATAAGAATACCTAATCAATGCATTATTTCAAGCAACTGGTTGATCATCCAATTTCATGGCTCAAATTCATTCACTAAACTGGATCTTCCTTAGAGAAACTTTTGCCTTCTACTGCAGCAGATGTCTCAGTTGAGTTTTACATTTTAAAAAGTGGACTTTCAATGAGAATCCCAACTAGCATGCTTATTCTTCCTGTAGCCATTTATCATTACTCTATAAAAGTTTAAGTAGAAACATTTTTAAATTTTGCACAAGAATACACAAATAAAAATACAAAATTAGAGATGTATTTAGTGCCATATTAAAGATTAAACAATTAAAAAGGCGACTTCCACCTGGGCATGGTGGCGCATGCTTGTTACCCCAGAATTTGGGAGTTGGAGACTGGAGGATGGTGGTTCGTGGACAGCTTCAGCTACTTGGTGAGGCCCTTTGCGACTCTGTGAGACCCTGTTTCAAAAATAAAAAGACTGAAAAATAAGTCTGCTGGTGTAGCTCGGAGGTACAGTGCCCCTGGGTTCCATCCCCAGTACCACAAAAATAAATAAATAAATAAATGGCGACTTCCTGAACTATTTGCCATTTTACAGTTTCCCATGAAGATTCCTTGGTCTAAGGTGCCTGTCACCCCATTCCCTCTGAGGGGTCCCTTGTGGCAGTGATATCAACACTGTCACTGCATACAACTGGTTCTAGGCTGAGAGCCTGACATAAAGGCACCGCAACAAGCCTGGCCTGTGGAGTGCACATTGTCCTGGAGAAAGCACTTAGCCCCACTGGGCTGCCTAAGCATGGATGAGACAGGCAGACCCCATCAGATTTTCTTCTCTTTTGTGAGATTTGAATAGGATGTTCAAAGAAAGGCTGAGGACAATAGGAGGGGGTAAAGCTGCTGAGAGATACACAGAAAGGAAGCAGTAAGCAGAAACTATGGGGTTGCAGGACTCAGGGTTAAGAAAATGCCTCAGTAGAGAAGAGAATAATGACAGTCAGCTTATAAGTGATAGCAGAGGGGAAGTGTGTGGGTAGAGAGGATGACTGAGTTGGCTTCCTGTAGAACAGCAAAGCAGAGAGGGGACACCTTGGTTCTCTAAAGCTCTTTTACCCTAAATGATCACTCATTTCTCCATGATACCTAGATGTGTGGTTGTATTCTGAAAGTTGTTTATTCTTCATGAGCCAAGTTGAACTTTTTTTTTTCATTTTCCCATTTATCCTTTCAGAAAACCACCACCTGAGTGTGGGGCTGATCTTAGGAGACAAAATTAGCACAATACTTGCAATCATTTTTGGAGAAGGAAAGAGGAACTTAGATCACTTGAAATCACATGGTAAAAAAGAGTTACAATTTTGGCCCAAAATATCCTAAATTAAAAGTGATATTTAAAATTTTTTTGAGGGATACTATGTTGAGACAATTCTTTAAAATGAGAGTTCTGAATAAGGATCATGTTAAATTTGAGTAAGGTTTGAAATGCATATTAGCATATCTGAGTAAAGTTTAGAATGCTTTGTAAAGTCTTGCAATTAAATTAAATATTCTCTTTAACCCAGGAAAACAAAATAAATTTTTATTTCATTAAAACAAAACATACCATCTCAGAAGATTATTTTACATAATGTGCATTTTTAAAATTTCAATTTATATAAATGCTATTAAATACATTACATCTTAGAAAAGATAGCTATTCTCAACATTGTCCTTGAATTGTAAATTAATCTAAAGTTTGGAATTCTTATGGTTTCAAATGTCTTGCAAGGAGCCTCAGCTATAATATTAAAGATATATTGTCATTAAAAGTTGTGAATCAAAGTGTGAAAATATCCTCTTTGTCTCTTCCCGCTCACCCTCTGATACTGTACTAGAAGCAAATTACCTTGACAATTACCAGTGCAATTTAGGCATTTTGTACATAAATTTTCTAACCTGAGGAAATTGAAAGAACAATAATAATTAAATGGGGATACAGCTGTCTTAACTTCTTTGGAACAATGTGATAATAGTCAAAGGGAGTAATAGGAATTAGATATATTCATGTTTCAAACTCTGAGCATGACTATAACTGGATTTAAATAATACTTGCCATGGGGTATTAAAATATTGTGTATTCTAAGATGCAATGCATGACATACAAGGGAAAATATTACATATTTTAAATTTTATATTTTACTGGTAAGAATGGCACTTAACAGCATCTTAAGAGATGTACAGGTAAAACAAAAAGGAGAAAAGACTTTAATTATAAAAAGAACTATTGGCTTAATCTAAAGAAGTAAATTTAGGAAAACAGAAAAGTAGAAAATCAGTTAAATGTTGTAGTATCTCCTCAATAATTCTTTAAAAGTAGAATGAAAATATGAGCGTAGTGGCTTCTCTCTATAATCCCAGTACTTGGGATGTTGAGGCAGGAAGATCATAGGTTCAATAATAGCACGTGGTAATTTAGGAACACCATGTTTCAGAATTCCCTAATGTAAATGAAGTACATTCACAAACATAACAAATCAATCATTAAACCAAACATGAGGAGGGAAGGGGAAGGAATGAGGAGGAATGGGAATTGGGGAAGGGCTAAATGAGTGATGTGCGCATCACTTAATGGAGTAGCATCTTGTATTCCATTAAGATGTATGACTATAATGCACAAATAAGAAAAAATTTTAAAATATTAATGATAAAATAAGAAGGACTGGGTTTGTAGCTCAGTGGGAGAATGTCCCTAGGGTTTATCCCCAACACGCACGCACACACACACACACACACACACACACACACACACAGAAAGAGAGAGAGAGAGAGAGAGAGAGAGAGAGAGAGAGAGAGAGAGGGAGAGTAGAGAGAGAATAACCAGTAGATATCTTTTTTGTAGAAATATAGTTTCATTTCTACAATTAATTTTATATATTTTTCCCTAGATTTTTTATGTGTTATTTTCTTGGTCTATTTTGTGCTGCTATAGGAGAATATTGAAACTGGGCAATTTATAATGAACAGCAATATCATGGGTTTGAAGCTGGGCAAGTCCAGTTCCAGAAGTTGGTGCCTGGCAAATGTCTTTTTGCTGTGTTATCTCATGGCAGTAACCAAGAGAATGAGAGAAGGAGAGGGAAGGAGGGGGGGAAGAGACAGGAGGTTCAACTCAGCCTTTTATCAGAAGACCATTTTTGCGATGCAGGCATTAATTCATCATGAGGGGAAGCCTCTTGTGGTCTAATCACTTCTAAAAAGATCGTACCTCCCCAACTCTACTGGGTTGGGAGTCAAGTTTCCAAAACATAAAATTTGGGGGACCTTATATATAGCTACCAGTATTTTTTATAAATATTTCAATATTAGACCTAATTAAGATAATTTAAAACTCCAATCTTCACCTTAAGAATTATATAATATTCCATTACAACTTATATAATATGTATCTGACATTGTGAATTCAGACTGATTTCTGTCTGAATCACCTTAAAATGTCAATTTTGTCTATAATAGTGATGTTTGTATTTTTTGACTTTAATCTTAGTTCAGGATAGCTCTCCAAAAGTGTACTAATTAATTAAATGTTTCAACATTTTAAAAAATTTCAGTGCATATTTCAAATGTTTTCCTATAAATCTTGTAAATATTTATATTCTGTAACATAACATATTAAAACACTTATTTTTACTTATTTGTGAATTTCTAGTTGAAGTCCTTTCTCCACACATCTATTAGGCTTCTTTTTAATAAAATAGATTTTAAGCCGGGAAGCTGAGACCAGAGGATCACAGTTTGTGGACAGCCTCAGCTACTTAGTGAGGCCCTCTGTAACTTAGTGAGACCCTGTTTCAAAATAAAGAATAAAAAATAGGGCAGGGGTGTAGCTTGGAGATCAAATGCCCCTGGGTTCCATCCCCATGCTCGCAAAGTAAAAAAATTAAATAAATAAATAAATAAATAAATAGATTTTATATGAAGTTTTTCTAAATTAACACTTTATTTTGCATATCGACCTACTGGGTTGATAACTAGTTAAAGAGATTATTTACTTTTTGTGTTATTTTCATAAATAGATTATTGGTGTCTGTGCTCTAAACTCTCTTGACATTTCTGCTGTGATTTCTTCTTTTCCCTGTAAGCTTGGTTTATTTATTGAACCTCAGGACATGCAAAATGTAGGGATGAACTCCTTTTTTGAGCTTCTGTACTTGTGATGGTACAGCATATCCAGAATGCTTCTAGAGGGATTGCAAAAAGGCCTATTCATTTCTTGTCATATGTCTAGAGATGAGTGACAAGTTATTCCTACACTTTAATATCAATCCATTGCACAGCAGAATTTCTGGGTCTGTTGTGACCTCTTCCCAAAATTCTCGGCTTTTTCAGTACAGTGAAACTAAAGCTTTCTCTAGTCCACAACAGTGAACAGTGAATGTAATGTTCACTTGTTCTAAACAAAGAGGCTTTGAACATGGGATTTGGTAAAGACCATTCTCTCCCTACTCAGTGGAGTCCTGGAAAGAAGAGTTGGACAACTTAGCCAACTCTTGGATAGACTTGCTTATGAAAAATTAATGACTGACAGACTGTTCATTCCACCTGATTTACACTGTACCTCTTACAATGTATAAACTCATAGGATTTGTTTCTAGACTGCTTGATTCTATTTCTTTGACTTGAGTTTTGTTCCAATGCTCTTGCCATGTCACTTAATTATATAATATTGTGATAAGGTTTTTAAATCTTATATAGCAAATACACTGTCATTAGCATTCTTTCCCACTATTTTCCCAATGATTAATGTCTATTTAACCTTCCTTCTGCCCTTCCTTCCTCCCTCTGTTCCCCTTCTTTCCATTCTTTCTTTTTTCCTTCCTTCCTGTACTGGAGATTGATCCCAGGGCCATTCCACATCAATGCTACACCCCCAGGCCCCCATTTTATATTTTATTTTAATTTTTTAAACCAGAATTATACTAGGTTGTTGAAAATCTCACTATGTTGCAGAGGCTCTCCTTGAACCTGAGAACTTCCTGCCTCAGCCTCCCAAATACTGAGACTACAAGTGTGCTCCAACGTGCCCAACTTAATCTTCCTAATACAATTTGTCAGATTTTAAAATCATCTTTTGGGGGCTTTTGAGGTTTTATTAAGTATATAAATAAACGAGGAGGAAAATATATGATCTTTTGATAAAACATCATAACTCACAAAACCCATAATATATGTTTTCTAAAATATCGTCTACAAGCTGGGCGTGGTGGCGCACGCTTGTAATCCCAGCATTTGGGAGGCTGAGACTGGAGGATCGTGGTTCGCGGACAGCCTCAGCTACTTAGTGAGGCCCTCTGCAACTCAGTGAGACCCGGTTTCAAAATAAAGAATAAAAAATAGGGCAGGGGTTGTATCTCAGAGGTTGAATGCCCCTGGGTTCCATCCCAAACCCGCAATAAAATAAAATAAAATATCATGTACAGTGAATTGAAATGTTTTGTAGTGGGAAAAGCAATGCTTTAGGCAGGCGAAGATTTGCCTAGAAGGCTTGGCTCTTAATCTATTTTTGTGTGCTTGGAAATCTAGGGGCATTCTACCTGCAAGGTACACCCTCAGCTCATATTTAATTTTTATTTTGAAACAGGGTCTTTTTAAGTTTATGAGAGTCTCAACATTTACTGAGGATGTTCTCTAACCTGCAATCCTCCTGTCTCAGCCTCCCCCTCACCCAGCATATACTGGGATTACAGGCATGTACCATCACACCAGGATCCTGTACATGGGAAAATAAATTAACTGATTTAAGGCTCAGTTTCCTTATTTGGATAATGAAGAAGTTGTGCTAGATAAGGCATTCTAAGTGTCAATGAGTTCCATTCCAAATTTTTTTTCTTTTTTTTTTAAATTTATTTTATTTGTGCACTGTATTCATACATCATAGTGGGATACAAACTTTGGTAGACATACATGCACACATCTCCCAGTCAGCCCCCACCCAATCCCCACCCCATTCCCTCCCCATCCCTCCTTCCCATGCTTGGCTTAGTGGTTGACATATAGTATTATAGCAATTTATCTAAAATTAAAAATGATAATCTCACATAACAGTTTCATTTGTCTGATACCAAGCTTTTGATGACTTAAAGATAACATTTCAATATTTCTTTTTGCTTTCTTTCTTACCAGAGAATATTTTTTTTCTATTTTTTTTTAGGTGAAATTATCATATGTTTATATATTTATTTTTCAGAAAAAAATCTATCCTAATATGGAATATGGATTCTAGATACCCAAAACCGATCTTGAAAAAGAACAAAGCTAGAAGATATATATTTTCTGATTTCAAACCATATAAAGCTACAATAATTGAAACAGTATAGTACTATTCTAAAGGCAGATATATAAACCATTGGAGTTAAATACAAGCCTAGAGCTAAATTCTTCCCTATATTATCAAGTTATTTTTGACAAGGTTTCCACGAACATTTGGTGGTGGAAATAATAATCTTTTAACTAAATATTGTTAAAAAAAATAATTACATGGAAAAAAATAAAATTGAACCCTTACCTAATCCCATATACAAGTATTAACTCAAAATAGATAAAAGACCTAAATATAAATCTTAAGACTATAAACTTTTAGAAGAAAATCTGGGTCATAAAACCTCACAACATTGAAATTGGCAGTGATTTCTTGGATAAGATTTCAATGGCACAGGCAACAAAAGGGTAAATAAACTCCCTAAAAAATAAAAAAATATATATTGTATATCCAAAGAAAATGTAAACAGAGTTAAAAGTTACTAATAGAATAGGATAAAATATTTCCAAATGCTATATCTGAAGGTATATTAATATTCCAACTAGAAATCCTAAAAATTAACAACAATAAAGGCAAACAATAATATTTAGAGATAGGTAAAAGACTAACATACATAATGAATCTCCACAGATAACCAATCTTAGTTGTTTGTTGGATGGAAAATCTTGTTTCTCTGGTTCTGGTGTGTGTTACCTATTTCTTCTTTGTAGTTAATCTCTGAGTATTTTCTCTAGCGCTGGTTTTGAAGACATAAATTCCTTCAGTTTCTGTTTGTCATGGAAGCTTCTTATTTTTCCATCTAATTTGATAGAAAGTTTTGCTGGGTAGAAAATTTTTGGCTGGAAGTTGTTTTCTTTCAGAGTTTGGAATATGTTACTCCAAGCCCTTCTGGCTCTCATGACTTGGTTTGGGAAGTCTGGAGTGATTCTAATCGGTTTGCCTCTGAATGTCACTTGGCCCTTTGTTTTTGTTGCCTTTAAGATTCTCTGCTTGGCTTCCACATTGGTCATTTTGACAGTTATGTGGCGTGGCGATCCTCTTCTCTGATCCTCTCTAACGGGGGTTCTATAAGTTTCCTGGACCTGTGTATCGACCTCTTGCTCTATGTTTGGAAAATTTTCTGCTATTATTTTCTTGAAAAGATTGTTAATCCCTTTGGTTTCACCTTCTTTTCTCTCCTCTATTCCAATTATTCTTAGGTTAGCTCTCTTAAAATGGGCCCATATTTCTTCAATGTCAGATTCCTGCTGTCAAATATTTTTTTCTAGATTAGAAACTATGCGTTCATTTTTGGAATGATCATCTTCTAAGAGTGAGATTCTGTTCTCCATGTGGTCTAATCGGTTGTTTGTGCTTTGAATTGAGGCCTTTACGTCATTAATTGCATCTTTTATCTCTTTTTGGCTCTCTCTGAGTTCTTTTCGAAGCACCTCTATTATTTCTACAGTTATTTTCCTGATTTGATCTTCTAGAAATCTCTGATTTTCTGTTTTATCGGGTTCTGATGTTGTGGGGTTGTGGGCATTCATTGCTCCAGTGTTATTCCTCTTTCCCCTGATTTCAGAAGTTTGTGCCTTCTCTGGGTTCTTCCTTTGGGTCACTATGACTTCACTTAAGGTGCTCTGGATCTCGAGTCTGTAGTATCTCAGACCCCACTACTCCTTTACTGGGTTGTATCACAGAGTCTCTGACCCAGGGAGTCGATAGAGGCTGCTTTAAACTATGGGGGGTGCCAGGTTGCACGTTCTCCTATGGTGTGATATCTCTGCGACCGCCACTCCCCCACTGGGTCAAGTCCCAGGAAGTACAGTACTGGGATTTCTCTCTGTGGCCCGCAATTTGACTCACTGTTCTTGAGTTCGCAGATGTAGCTGTACTGGACTCGTTGAATTCCTGCTGCTGCCGCCGGTGGCAATATGGCGCCGCTGCTATGCCCTCGGCCGTGAGGCTGGCGTATTTCTTCTTGGTTTTGAATTCCACTCTGAGTTCTTGCAGCGTGTGCTGAGCTCAGCCACTGGGAGCTTTAGATGCTCCCTGCGCTGAAAAATCCCGCCTGGCTGTTCCACAGTGGCTCACCTCGGCTTGCTGTAGCCGTCGGGTGAATTCGCCGCTGCTGCCGGCAGCTTGGGGCTGCTGCCGCGTCCTCGGGTGTGAGGCCGGTGTATCTCCTCTGTGGCTCTGAGGTCTCTTCTCAGTCCACTTTCTCTCTGGAGCCTGGTGATTTTTTTGTTTCTCTGGTGATGGTATTTTTTGGCTATGAAAGGCGCTGATTTTGTGGTAATGGAGATTGGTTGTTAGCGGGGCTCTTAAGCCCCGCTTTTCTCAGTCGCCATCTTCCCGGAAGTCCCCCAATTTTTTAATCAATGAACATCTGTTATTAAAAATAATTTTTGTATGCCCACAGGCTACTTAACAATAACATCTTAGTTTAACAATTCCTCTCCTTTCTATTTTAGCATTCCTTTTTAAAGTGAAAAGATATTCCTTGGAAATGAGTGGAAATTATTATGCATTTAAAATTATGATGCCACATAAATAGATTATCTAATTACAAGTGAATTGGTATTCTCTGCTACACATATAAAAGTAGAATCCTAGATTCAGTTAATTTGGTTTTTAGTAACATAACTTCACTGTTCCTATGAAATGTTAAAGAGAGCTCCAATGTACAGAAATTAACCTAGCAGAAAGGAAGCCATAAATGACCAAAAAGAAAAGAAAGCTATGCAAATTATATAATTAATAATGTCATAAATGGATCTTTGCAAAATATATTTAATGTAAAACAATTTGTAAAAAAATCCATTCACGATTTTATGGATACAAATCCCAAATATGAAAGTAATCTATTGTGTTTGTGTGTTTAGTACTAGGGATTGAACCCAAGGGCATTGTACCCCTGAGCTACACCAGACCAATTTGTTTTTAACTTTTAAACATGCTCTTGCTAAGTTGCTGAGACTGACCTTCAACGTGTGATCTCTTGTCTCAGTCTCTCAAGTACTGGGATTATTGGAGAACGCTACCACGCCCGGCAGTCATTTTATTTATTTATTTATTTATTTATTTATTTATTCACAACCAAAAGAAAAATTGCTTTAATTTCAATTCATGAAAACTTTCCAAAGTAAAATTAAGGCTATTCTAAAACTTAGGCAAGATATGCAATGTATTGTAACAACAAAAACCCTGGTTCTCAAAATCTTAATACAATACAAGTTATTCTTCTCCCATGTCCTCATTCAGTGTAGACAGGGAGGAGGTGATCATTAGAGAAACAGAGCTCTCTCCACGCTGCGGGGACACTGAGGGTTCTTACCTTTTGTGGCTCCAACATCTCCTAAGGCCTCGCTGTTCTCTGCAGTGAATAGTCTGGGTGAGTAAAGGAATGAGGGCGTCAGGGAGAAGGCACAGACACTAGGGTTGACGTAAAATTTCTCCTTACTTTCCTTTGTCTCAAGAATATACAGCAGTTCTATGTAACTGCAACAGAATCTGGGGAAAATTGTCTCGTGGGAGCCCAGGAGGAGGAAGACAAGTGTAGTGGTGAGCACAGGCTAACACACACCATCAGCCATTCTAGCCAAAACAATTATCTTTTGTTTTCTCAACACGTAGAACAAATGTGATCAACCCATCATTTCCTCTAGCACTAAGCCCAGGAGAACATCAGCATGATGAGGTTCAGTTTAGGCTTTTCGTTGTTTGAGACCTATGCCCTTAAAAGACAGTGGCTCCCCTTTTCCATACCTGATAGCCAGACATTCTGAGAGTGTACCAGCTGAGAACCCAGTACTCTGGTTGGGCTCCATACTGCTCTCTAGAAGAGACTCATTTGCTTGTTATTTTAGGTGTCCTTTGTCTCTGGCCTCTGGAAGTTTATTCTTGGTGTGTTGTTCTCCAAGGCCACACCTGAGGTGGGCATTGGAAGCACGTCTTCTTTAGAGGCTATGAAGTTTGTGCAGAGTGCATCTTCTTTTGGGGGTACTGGAGATTGAGCCCAGGGGCATTCTCCCTCTGAGCCACACCCTCAGCCCTTTTTATTTTGAAACAGGAACTTGCTAAGTTTCTGTAAGTCCCATTCAGTTCTTGAGACCAACCTCAAACCTGTGCTTCTCCTATCTCAGTCTCCTAAGTATTGGAATTATAGACCTGAGCCACCATGCCTAGCTCTGTAGCCTTCTCCTCTCTCTTTTTTCTTCCCCCACCCTCCCCCCTTTCCTCCTTTTCTTTCTCCTTCTACTCCTCCTCTTCCTCCTGTGATACTGGATTGAACCAGGTACATTATACCACTTAGCTATACCCCAGTCCTATCTTACTTTTTATTTTGAAAAAAGGTCTCCATAAGTTACCACCTACTGGCCTCAAACCTGTGATCCTTCTTTCGGCCTCCCAAGTACTGGGATCACAAGTCTGTACCACAACACTTAGCTTGTAGACTGCTTCTAATAGAGTAGTTTGGTAACCCAAAATTCATCTCACTGTTTGAATAACCCAAGTCTGAGTTAGAGATTTCCTTGAGCATTTTCATAAAAACATTCCAGGCACAGGATCTGTTTGCTTCTAACCAATTCTGTGTCCCAGTAACCATATTCCTTCCTAGGCAGTTGTTAAATCTATTTTTTATTTATTTATTTAATTGTTTCTTTATGCTTCTTGCTTCTCTGCTTCAAATTAATGGCTATCACTCTCTTCAACTAATAATTCTTATTTGCTGCTCAGTTTTATTTTCAGTCATCCTTCTTGCTACTTAATGTCTAGTGGCAGTTTCCAGAATTTCTGATCTTTATCAGCTCAGTTTCATTTCTGCTCATAAACATACCAGTTATTTCTCTAGCTGCTCTACTTCACTTAGCATCTCGCCAAAGTCACTAGTTAGAAAGCACTAATACAGTCCTTCTTTCCAAACAACATCCCTCGAGTTGCCTGCTCATTTCAACTTATTATGTCAACAACTTTACCAAATGTTTTGCCAAAGAATACCAAAGCCCAGTAGTGTACCAGCCTCCAATATTGACTGGTACTTCACTAATTATGGTCCAGGTACTAAACCTATTCATGATTATTTGTGCAAATTTTACTTTGGTAGCCACACTGTGCATAGGTTAAAGGCTATGACAACTTCAAATTCTTAATATATCAAAAAAAGTTTTTTTTCCCCCAAAGATCAAAATTTAGTATAGTAGCATAGCTCTAGCACACAGAAACAGGTTCCTTCCTTGTGTCTTAAGCTTCCTCTGGGCCTTTGTTCTTTTCTGCATTAAGTGGTGGTTGGGAAAGGAGCAATGTGTCAAAAACACATGTGTTTTTAAGTACCTTGGCTCAGAAGTGATGCTTATTCCTCTATGTTCAGAGCCCATTAACCAGAAACCTAGCACGCTGCTGATTCACCTTCAGTAGTGCCCAGGAGAACATTCTAGGTGTTTCCAGGAGGAAGAGGAGTACATTGCTGCCATTTCTGCCTCATGCCAACACATTGCTTGGCAAGAGAAAAAAAAGGACAAAAATTTTGTGCTTACTAAAAATTGTGTTTCATAACTGTCTTCACCACCACTATAATATTAGAACTGAAACGAAGACAACAAAATCGTACTACCAACTCTTCTCTAGTTTCCTTCTATGTCTAATCACTCAGCCCTGGAGCCTGGAAATATGCAAGCTTCTCTTTGCTTTCTTTGTACCACAACATCTATTTTATTCTCAATGTAAAATGTCTGAGGGAGGTGAACACTACTGTTTGGAACTATCTATACATTTGGTGAAAAGAGGAGGTAGTTGTACATTCCTCTGGATATCACACGGCTATTACTGGCTATTTTGTAGTTCCGAATAATATGTGTTTCTACATAGATGCTGAATAGTAGGGATTTAAACTTTAAAAGACTTTATGCTGTGTTTGGTAGTGCTTGCCTGCATTCCCAGATACCAGGCAGAACAATCACTTGAACTCAGGAGATTGAGGCCAGCCTGGACAACAGAGTGAGAGTCTGTCTCAAGATACAGAAATACTTCTTAGTTTTACCACAGTGAACCAGAAAAATGAAGAGTTAGTTCACAGAATATTGAGAATTAACTATAAAATGATAAGCAAATTATCTGGTTTATGGTTGGGAAGTTCTGTAGGTAACTCTAAAAAAAAAAAAAAAAAGAAGCTTTAAAAAAAAAAAAAAACCTCTAGAATCTAGACATGGTGGCATACTCCTGTAATCCTAGTGACTCGAGAGGCTAAGACAGGAGGATTGAAAGTTTGAGGCCAGCCTGGATAACTTAGCAAGACCCGGTTGTGACATTAAATGATGATGATGATGATGATGATGATGATAGCAAATGGCTGGCAGTGACAGAACTTTTGCCGTGCATGTATAAGGTACTGGGTTAAATCCCTAGCACTGCAGAAAAAAAGGAAAAACAAACAGAAACATCTAGAGTTACCTGGATATAACTTGAAAACAACTGGCCTAAATTTTATGGTGAATAATTTTGTTTCTGTTTTTGTTTTGCGGTACTGGGGATTGAACCCAGGGGCACCAGGGGCATTCTACCTCTGAGCTGCACCCTCAGCCCCATTTTATTTTTTATTATGAAACTGGGTCTCACTAACTTTCTGAGGGCCTTCGTAAGTTGTTAAAGCTGCCCTTGTACCTGTGATCCTCCTGTCTCAGCCTACCAAGTACTGAAATTACAAGTGTGCACCACCGAACCGGTTCTGGATAGTTATTGATTCTAATTTTTTACTTAGCCCCAAATCTACATCTTCTCCATGTGATTTTGCAGTTCCTCCAATGAGAAACAGAGTATATTTCTCATCCTTTGACTCCTGACTCAGCTAAGTGACTTATTTTGGCCAGTGGATTTTAGTAGGTGGAAAGTCAGTAAAGGCTTGAGATGTTTTGTGATTGTGTTTGTCCTTGCACTTCTGTCTTCCCTATAAGAATAACATGCCCCAATTTATGTACTACTCCAGGAAAAACTTGGAAAAAGTTGATTCTGCTTGCTTCTTGGAGTCAAGGCTATCCAAGCCCAGCTGAGGCTAGGCTGGGTTATTTAACTCCCAGACAACAGGCAGATCCAAGGACAAGAATAAAGCATGGCTATTTTGAGCTACTAAATTTTATAATATTTTCCTAAGTGGGAATAGTTGATTGAAATATTCCTTTAGCAGGTATGTATATATCCGGGCATGGTGGCACATGCTTGTTATCCCTGCGCTTGGGAGGCTGAGACAGGAGGATCGCTTAGGTTCGAAGCCAGCCTCAGCTGCTTAGTGAGGCTCTCAGCAACTTAGTGAGACCTTGTTTCCAAATAAAATAGAAAATAGGTCTAGAAGGTAGAAAGCCCTGCCCAGAGTAGAAAGCCCCTGGGTTCCACTCCCAGTACCACCAATATATATATACTGTAGTGAATGTTACTTGTTAAAAGCAAGAGCCAGGATATAAAGCCAGATGATTTTATTTCCAGAGAGGTGAGACTTACAACATTATCTTCAGTTAAAACTTCGTTTATATTGAGAACTACCATATGCACTAGCTTAAATTCATAATACCAAAGCATATATGTCTTCAACGGAAGTAGAATTAAGATGCTATTAGAGAATTAAGCTTTGTTTATGCTTTTTGTTATAGTTTTCTAGAGTGTACTTTAAGCATTGGCCACAAGCCACATTGGGACATTAAGTAATCACAATACTAACACATTTCAATATTCAGCTGGCAACAAGGCCTATAATTATAGTTAAGCTTTCATTCTCTGTGTCTGCAATTACTTAACCAATGATAAGAAGATTTTCATGATTGCCATTAAAGGTTTAATTATGACTGAGTTAGATACAAGAACAGTTGTTAGCTAGTTATCTCTTAGTCCCTATGGGTAAATTGGCCCATCTGAGGAGAGGGCCTGGAAAGATGGGCCAAAGTCACAAAGGGAGACAACGAGAGACATTATACTAGACTCGGGACACATCGATGTCACTTTAGCTTTCTTTCAACAGCTTCGTATCATGAGCCACTCATGACCTCAGTATCTTGGGAAGCTCATGGACCCCAGGTGAACAACCCCAGGCAAATAATGGTCTATTCCCCTCATACAATCGTCTTGCACTGGATTTCTGGCTACTTACCCTTTAAGAAAAATTGAAATAGATAAAAGTTAGTTCTTAGCTTCTACATAGTAATAGACAAAGTAAATGCTTCAAACAGTATAAACATTTTGAAGAATGGATATCATCAGTTTATGGGTTTTATTTATCAAACACTCCTGTTACTTTAAAAGCTCATTTACAAATGTAATCCATGATTTAATAATATTCAGCAACTTTGTTACCAATCATATCAAACGCAATTTGCATCTCAGCACATCAAGAGGAATGTCAATTGTTTGCTTAGCTGTTTGGCAGATATTTTGTTGTAAGATAGTAAGCCAAAGTGCTAATTTTTTGTTTGTTTGTTTCTTTTTTGTTTTTTTCTTTCACATACGGAATCCAGAGAGAACACCAAGAAAAAAGTACCAACTAGGAAGCAGCAGAAATAGAGCTTTTTTGTGAAAAATGCTTTGGAAGAACCAATGAGTAAGAATGAGATCAGAAATAAACTAGGCAAAGGTGATCTTATATTTGAAATACATATTGTTCTGATTAGATGTTTGTTTAAAGAGGATAACAATGATTGTAACACAAAAAACAAGTTTGTATTACATCAGGCAAAGAAACATTATTCAATATCAATATGATAAAGTCATTTAAAAAGGATGTGTTGAACCACTTTTTATTATGTATATATTTTTTAAATTGTTTTATTAGTGCATTATAGTCATACATCTTAATGGAATAAAAGACTTGCATAGACATACATGTACACATCATCCAGTTAGCCCTTACCCAATTCCCAGCCCATTCCCTCCCCAGCCCTCCTTCCCATGCTTGGCTTAGTGATTGACTTTGATATGTTTAAGTATATCATGTGCTTTAGAGAGTTTCCCTCTTCTCCCCTCCCATCCCCTCAGTTAGGTTGCCTTATTTGCTCCTTCATAGAATCTCCTTCATCTTGAGTTACTCCTGTTACCCATTTCTCCTTAGCTTCCACATATTAGAGAAAGCATCCAATTTCTTCCTTTTTGTGACTGACTAATCTCACCTTGCATAATGTCCTCCAGTTCGATCCATTTCCCTGTAAATGATGTAATTGTGTTTTTCTTTATTTCTGAGTAAAATTCCATTGTGTACATATCCCACAGTTTTGTAATCTATTCATCTGTTGAAGGACCTCTTGGCTGGTTCCATAGTTTGGCAATGGTGAATTATGCAGCTATGAACATAGATACACATGCTTTAGTTTGGTAGTTTGGTTTCCTTTCTTTTGGGTAGATACCCAGAAGTGGTATTGCTGGATCAAATGATAAGTTGATTCCCATTCTTCTCAGGATCCTCTATACTGTTTTCCAAAGTGGTTGCACTGATTTGTAATCCCACCAACAATGTTTTAGAGTTCCCATTTCTCCAAATCCTTGCCAGCATTTAGCTCTAAGATTCTTCTCTCTTTAATCAAACCCATTCTATCATTTTAAATGTTTTTTTTAAAAATTGATGAATTTTAGAATGTACCAGAGCATTAAGAATTCTCAATAGAAATTTTATGTCACAATAAATTATATTTTTAAAGAAAATTTAAATTTGCCTTAACATAGAAAGATAAAATTACTGTTATATATTTTAAATGTCCTTAAGGTGAATTTAAGTCTAAAAATGACTTAATATTCCAACCCATTGATTAAATTGAATAAAATAAGAACTATGATATAATTCAATTTTAGAACATTTAAATTAACATTTGTTATATTTAAAAATAATACATCAGATGCCCATGTGATCTTTTTGATATAATTATGTTAAGATTTAAAGTGAAAAACTTGCAATTTAAAATGAATTATACAAAAAAAGATAAAATATTACAGCAAGCAGCAAACTCAGCATAAATTCTTGCTAGACAAAAAAAAAAAAAAAAAAAGCCCATGACTAAACAAGCTAAAAGTTGTAGACATTAAGACATTAGAAGAGGGTAAGACCTAACACAGAAAGTGATTAATACAGTGTGTCTGAGATTAAAGAGATTCACTCCCTAACAATCTCTGATGTTAGACATCTTTTCTACTACACAGAATTTTAAAATTAAAATTAAAAAGAGGAAACAGTACATGCAAATTTGAAGATATAAGTATAATAGCTGCCTAGTATGGTGTTTTGTTTGTTTTAAAACATACTTTTGGCCTGGGTGTGGCAATGTATGCTTGTAATCACAGTACTTAGGAGGTTGAGACAGGAGAATCACAGGTTCACAGCCAGCCTCAACTACTTAGTTACACCCTCTGAAACTTAGTGAGACCTTGTTGCTCGGAGGTAGAATGTCCCTGGTTCAATACCATCCCGCCCAATAAAAAAACAAGACACTTTCTCTCGCTAGGCGTTTTATAAAATCAGCTTATGTGACCTTCAAAGTAACTTTTTAGGTAGACATTGATATTCCTACTGAGGCATAGGAGAAGAATAAAAATTGCCCAAACCTATAGTAGCAGATAGTGGAGATGGAATTCAAACACAGGCAGGCTGAGTGCAGACAAAGTGCATGGAAGCACTGCAACCCATGGCCTGTGTAGCAGCTCAACTAGTAGACACTTTATATTGCCCCATCTATTTTCAGGCTTTTTGTGAATGAATTCTATCTATAGCTATCGATCTCTGTCTGTCTATTATCTATCTATCTATCATCTATCTATCTTTCATCTATCTATCTTAAACTGAACTCCAGCTTCAGCCAGCGTGAATTACATCCTATTTATTTTAGAGTGCGATTTCTAGCTTCAGTTGAGAGACTGTGTGCTTATGGACTTGATAAGATCATATTGGTCTAAATATAAATTATGAATAAAATTTCTCTAAGAAGAGAGAAACATACTGTAATTGGATTTTTCTGAAGTTTGTTTAGAGAAGATAAGTGAACCAGAAATTATAATCATAAATGTTAGTTTTGGATAATTATAGAGGTTTCCTACAGCTCTTTAATTGTTTTTGCTTTCTTTTAAATTAGTCAAAAATACGTTTATTCTCCCTTTACTAAAATCTACTGGCTGAGTTAGACACCATCCTGTATAAGTCTGCTATAGATCCCTTTGTAAAGCAAGTGTCTGCTACTCATCGTGGCGCATACCTATAATCCCATTGCTTTGGAGGCTGAGACAGGAATATCAAAGATTTGAGAACAGCCTAAGCAATGTAGGGAGACTCTTAGTAACCTAGCAAGACCCTGTTTCAAAATAAAAAATAAAAAGGGCTGGGGTGTAGCTTGGAGGTAAAATTTCCCTAGGTTTAGTCCCCTCTAAAACACACACACACACACACACACACACACACACACACACACACACACACAGTGTCTGATTGCATTATAGAAAGTAAAAATAATTATTAAAAACAGATAAAGATAGCAACAAAACCAACAAAAAATTTGAAGCTTTCTTAGTGCTAGGCAAATGGCTAGTTATAACTTAAAAGTTCCAATAACAGCATAAAATATTGATTCTCTTAACTCCAAATAGAACAAGCTATCTAGCAGTGAAGGTAGAACTTCCTGTGAAATCTTTCAGATGACAAGATGTAACTCAACTAATAATAAAGAATTTGATGCTAAAGATGCATAACAGGCAAATGGGCATTTAAGTAAAATTGTTACACACACTATGAGGGCAAAATGCTTCTAACTTAAACTACCCTTCACGGTAATATATGCTGTTAGTTGGTATCTGTAATTAAATTTTCAAAAGAAACACTTCCTGACTTTTTCACCATTAAAAATCCATATCCAAAATGTTTTGTGTGGATATGTGCTAATTATGCAGTTTATTATATATAAAATCTGAATATGTATTCTCTTAAATATTTAACACTCAATTGAGTTGTCCTCATTGTTTGAACAGCAAAAATGAAACCATGAAGCTGATTCCACTAGAACTTGATCTAATTCTGTATTCTGTTGAGGTTGCTCATGATTAAGAACTGCAATACATGCTAAATGACAATCTTATCCCTTGTCCTCTACCTTTAAACATATTATACTTATGTTTAAATTTTACGCAATGCCTGTATATTTTTATTTGTGTCAGTTAATACACATTTTACAATTTTAAAAATTCCATTGGTCATATATGTGTGTATAATTTTGTGTGTGCATATTTCTCAGCATTAACAATCATAAACTGTTACAAAAAATTGCATTCAGTCCCTGAACTCGTGTCATGTGGTAACTGCATGTGTTCCAATGCCTACTTGAAATGACTGAGAAGCACAAAATGGCGAAGTCATCATATTCTTTTTCTTTTTTTTTTCAGTAGTGGGGATGGAATCCAGGGGCATTTTACCTCTAAGCTACACCCCCAGCCCTTTTATTCTTTATTTTGAAACAGGGTCTCACTGAGTTGCAAAGGGCCTCACTAAGTAGCTGAGGCTGTCCTCAAACCATGATCGTCCTGTTTCAGCCTCCCAAATGCTGGGATTCAAGCATGCACCACCGCACTTGGCGAAGCCATCATATTCTAACAAAAACAAAAAACAAAAAACAAAAAACAGGCCTACCTACTGTAGCATGCCTTGTTAATAGCCTGCCATTAAATCATTTAAAAATATTTAACATAAGTATAGTGTTCATAAATGTGCTACAAAATGTAGTCATATGTGATGAAGATTCATGGTTTTATTCTTGATAAACATTTAAAAATAATTTGGAGAAAGTGAAATCTCAGTAAAGCTGAAATTAAAGGGTAGAAGACGAAGAAGGCTGAGATTGATTAATGGAGGAGCTACATCTGAATATGTGTAAAAGTATGAATGTAGCATGGTCAGCCTGGACACTCATTGTTGGAAGGGAGTGAAGGGGAAGTGGGGCAGGGGTGGAGGACACCAAGCACAGTCTGAATGTATGCCGTTTTCAATATGATCCACATAAAAATTAAAAAATAATAAAAAAGAGAAAGTAATTGGCACCAATGAGCAATGGCTCTAAGGGGTGAAAGTCAGTGACATCACAAACTGCATTTCAATGGAAAGAGTAATATTTTACCACAAATAATGGGACTTTCTTGTGTATACATATAAGAACAAATAACCTTATGTGTATTTTCATGTGTGGTACATGTGTATGTACAGGAATATATGCATATCAGTCTTATGGAATTAAGGATTGGATTGAAATTAAATATTAAAACAGTAATTCAAAATTAAACTAATGTACTAGAAGGACTCCCCAAAGATATGTGATTGAAAGAAAATACTCAAAAGAGACAGTGTAACATGAAAATGGCTTTTAAGTAAATTGTCTTTTATTTATTTTTATTTATTTATTTATTGGAGGTACTGGGGTTCCTGGAAACCCTTCTACCTCTGGGCTTCACTCCCAGACCTACTTTATACTTTTTTATTTGGAAACAGGGTCTCTTAAGCCAGCATGCTGCTGGCTCCGAACCTGCAAGATCCTCCTGTCTCTGCCTCCCAAGCACGGGGATTACAAGCATGTGCCACCATGCAATTCTCTCTCTCTCTCTCTCTCTCTCTCTCTCTCTCTATATATATATATATATATATATATATATATATATATATATATATATATATATATATATATATGGAAAGCAACCAGAATCAGATTCTCTTAGATTCTAGGCAAATCAGAATACAGAGATAGCTGTGTCAGTGGAGTGGGGGAATCCATTTAGAAGATTGTGAGAAAAAAGAATAATACACAAATGGGATCTCTTTTCACGAAAGGTGAGGACAATATAGCTATAAACTGTCAATGTAGCACAGAAACCTTGAGATCTAATTTGTGACTACTAATTACATAAAATATTCATCGTGAGCTCAAAATTTGCAGCTTTATTTTAATTAAGAAAATTTTATTTCCCTTCTTATCAGATTTTTGAGGAAAAACAGTTATAAAATTAAGAAGGCTGAATTATATAAATCAGTCTTGGAGAAAGAAAAGAGAAAATGCTTGAATACAAACTCATTCCTGAGACATTGGTTCATATCGCCACCTTGTGTTGATGATGTTTTTGTGATGGCGAACCTCACAGATATGTGAATATGGATTATTTATCCTAACTGTGAATTAGTCTGTTGAAGTACTGAAATACCAAGCAAATACATATTTAAGAATAGTTCTTTTCAGCTAGTTGATTTTTTCTCTTCTTAGTATGCACATTTTTTTTACCTATACTACATGTGGTCAGTCTACTATGATGGAAAGAGGCATTGGAAAAACAGTGAATTCTAGGAGTAGAATCTCAGGGTAAATAAAACATATTAAACCAATTGAAATTAAGCATGTGCATGAACAGAGTATACAAATCCTAATATAGCATTAAATCATTTGCATTGGGTCATTTCAAACCTAGTTTTTGAATGAATAGAAGTTAATCATTTTAATGGAATACTATTGTGAATTCACTGTTTTGAGAAAAGGTACAATAGGAAATACATATAACTTTAGCAAATTTCTTATTATTTATCAAATCTTCAATATTTTAGCATTTGATTATGATTTCTGATCACTAGCCAAATTAGATCCTCTTTCTTTAATCCCTGGAGAGCTAGCAGATGTAATATTTGGTGAAGACCATTTAGGTATAAGTACAATCACTATTTCTAAAGCTATTATCCAAAATTAACTCAGGGTCTATATGCATTTAGATGCTTTGCATTGAATATATTTCCCCCTATAAAATTATAATAGCTGTCTTTTTTCCTTTATCCATCATTGTTACAATGACTGATTCATTTAAGGAAAAATAAGCTTGAATTGGATTTTTGTAATTTTACTTTCCTCCTGTTGAATGAATTTTATGCTCTTAAATATAGCTTGGCATTAAATTAGAAAATAAAAGCTCCATATGCAATTTATCTAGAGTGTAGTCTTCCAAGATGCTAGGTCTATTCTTAAAATAAAAGTAAAGTCTCTCAGATTTTAACTATTCAAGTCAGGATAACTCTTTAATTTAAAATTCAGACATAACAATACAGCTCAGAAAAATTATTTATTGTAATTAAAAGATTTCAGTGCGTTTTCTTTTATAAATAGCCACATACAGTTATAAATATGCCTTATATTTATAATCATAAGTATGTGAGTTAAGTATATATACAAAATAAATATAAAATATATGTATAATTTTTCTGAAAACCTTGTATTTCACAGGCTTGTGGGATGTGCTGATAATAGAATTATGCATTGTATATTCTTAGTACTCATTGTAAAAAAGATTCAAGTCTCCATGGCAATTAACTATTAGAAATTATGTACCTAATAACGATAATTTTAGTCTCTATATAAAGTTTACTTTAGAGAGCCTTCCCTTCTAGCATTCAAGTCCAAAAATTTTCAATTCTAGGGAGTTCGCCTGTATTAATTAAAATTTCATACACCTATGACCAATTCAACAATATGCTTAATTATTGTCAAAGAATTTCAGCTTTTCATGAAAACACTGTTCTTAAATGACAAATAGGGAATTTTTCCCTCAAACAATTATTCAGTATGTCATGTCTTTTTTTTTTCATCAAAAACATTCTGTCATTACTTTGCAGAATGCATGTTTTTATCTATGTGAAGTGCATTATTTTTAGAGGCAAAGCTGCTCACCAGATGACAGAACCCGAGCCAGCCAGTGGACAACTTAACGACATAAGCCCACTACACCTAATTATAAAAGATGGAGGTTTTAAAATTTGCATAATTGCAACTATTGGTAGGGGTCGGTAACATATTTGCATTATCTACTTATGTTCCATACCAACACTTTCAAGCACCACTCTAAAAAAAAAATGTCTGCTAAGTCAGATGCTTGTAGGTGTCAGAACATCATAACCTACAATGTGGGCAATGTCTTTTTCTACCCGCAGCCCTGGGTTTCGATAGCTTTCTAAAATCAGTTTCTAGGTTTTTGTAACTATTCCATTTTCCAAATTTTGAAAACAGTTTTTCTATCCTTAGCTACATATAGCAAGGAAAATGCCTAGTGCTTCTAAATCAAGTTGTATGTACTCATTTATGCCTTTTACAAATGATTATTTCATTTGATATAATTCAGATAATTAATATATACAAAATGGCATTTGTATTACAGAAGTCCAAAACTAGTCAAGAATAGTGGTTGTTATATATAATAAGCACTTTTTTTTTTACTTTGGAGGCAAAAAGAATCCTTCAATCTTATGGAAATGAACATTTTCAATTTTTTGCAGCGGCTACTGTTTCAATGTCTACAAAGCATCTGTAATAACCAGAAAATGGAAAGGCAGATAAATTAATCAGAGTTGAGAATTTGCTAATACAAGTAGTGATGTTAATAGCTACCACTAATTTTTTTAGCTTTATTGTTCTAGGTCCAGATGTGTTACATATATTTTATGCAATCCTCATTAAAACCTGGTGATATAGATATTTTAGCACTTTTTCATAAAAAGAACCTGAAGCTCGAAATTTGATAAGTTGTCCAAAAGATTATAGACATTAAACCTGGATTTAAACCTATCTTTATGATTCTATGATCTAGTTTTTCCACTACTACACACTTTCCTCTCCCTTCTCCAAATTACAACTATAGTTTATGAACAATGCCTTCATGACAAACTCATAATAATTTAGTTATGGTAGATGATTGCTTCTACAACTTTTGCTAGTTAAAATTAGTTGTAGCTGGTACTTGGAGGACCTCTGTAACTTAGCAAGACCCTGTCTGAAAATTAAAAAAAAAAATAGGACTGGGACATATCCCTGGGTTCAAACTCCTTCCAGAGAATGTCTTCCTTCCTCTCTCTCTCTTACACACACACACCACACATGAGATTAGTTGTTCTTAAAACAGTATCAAATATTTTTTTCTTATTTCCTCCCTTTCTCAAGTAATACTGGCTCCCTGCTATGTGATACATCAGACTACCAAAGTAATAGTTGGAATATCAACTAGGAATTGAGTGACATCCCAGAAAAATAAAACACTAACCATAAAGAACAAGTGGCTCTATAGAACTTGTTTCATGTGAGTAAAATAGAAGTCAAATAGGAATTCAGGAGGAAATGCAGCAGTATTGAAGATTGTGTTCAAGCTTCAACATTCTGAGGACTGATAACTCAGTTTTCTGAAGACTGATAACTTGCTAAAATGTATTAACTAAGCTGGATGTGGTGGCACACGCTTGTAATCCCAGCATTCCAGAGGCTGAAACTGGAGGATTGCAATTTGCGGACACCCTCAGCTACTTAGTGAGGCCCTACGCAACATAGTGAGACCGTGTCTCAAAATAAAGAATGAAAAATAGGGCAGGGGGTGTAGTTCCGAGGTTGAATGCTCCTTGGCATTTATAGTAAATAAAATATATTTACTATAATAAACCAAAATGTATTTACTATAATAAACCAAAATTTTCTAATTGTTCCCCAGTATATTTATATGTAAAATTAATGATGCAAAGTTGTATGCATTTGGAATGTTTTCTTTGGTATTAGGTTTCTAAGAGGGAACACTTAGCTATAGTTTATACAAGGAAATATGTCATTCTTAACCTGTTTGATGTTTAGTAGGTATAAAAATTTAGAGAAACAACTTTGAAAAATAGATGATTTTGAAAAACAAAGCAAAATGCATTTTATTCCCATAATGAGTCATTCTTAGCAGCTTAAGATTTTGGAGAGTCAAATGGTCAGTTATCTTTTGACTGGACATATGAAACTAAAAGAAAATTATTCAATCATAATGCTATATTCAGAAAGAAAAATAGCAGTGTTTACAAGTCAAATATAAGCAAATCTATTTCTTTCCATTAAAATTGCTTGTAGCATATTGGCAAATCTCAATAATCACAATCCTGACAGGAAGTGAGGTTGTTTTATATCTGGCTTTTTGCGAGCACATGTTTGTATTGTACACTTACAGTAAATACAGTGATTTTTGTTTTTTTTTGTTGTTGTTGTTTTTTGCTTTTTTTTGTTTCTGTTCTTGTTTTTTTTTTTGCTGGGCTTGACCAGGTTCCCTTCAGTTTCTGCTCTCTGAAGGTAACGTCCATGCCTAGCATTTTCTATAACTTGAATCCTCAGCACTTTCCAGAGGAAAAGTAATCAGTGAGCCTCTGGGTTCATTATCAACTCCTCTACAGAATTATCAAACATTTGTCATCTTCAGCTTTTTCAGTCATGGAAATAAAGGGAAGGTATATAACTAGTATATTTTTACATAAATACAAAATATTGTGACTAAACATAAAATCTATGCTTAGATTTATCTCGGTGAACATAGAATTTAGTGCGTATGTATGTGCGTCGTGTGCTTACCAGTCTGGATAACGACGATGGCATATATCCTGCATGAGTATCTTTCACTGCAGATTTTGATTTGCTGGTTTTTGAACTCTTGACAAATCTGGTGACACTGCGGCTGATCCACTTCATCCCTGCTTTGTTTGGGCATGGTCTTGCACTCTGAGACACCACTTCCCCATTTCCATTGACTTCGGGGAAAGGTTCATTAGGCCTGATCTCTCTAGGTCTTTTTTCTTCCTCCCCTTTCTTCTCTCTTCTTCATACTAGACTCTGGGCTTTTTATTCTTCGGGTCCCCTGTAGGTTAAGCCCAACTGCTTATCCTCTCTTCTCTTTAACTCACAGTAAGCATTGACATCTGTATTCTGTAACCTCCATATGAATAAATAAAAGCAGGTACCAGCCTCCCAAATCTCCAGGTCTGGCTGGACAAACTTGAGATGCAGCTCCTGTTACAATTTTATGTCACTTTGGAGCAAAACTCCTCAATGCCATTGGGATGCCTCTGACTGTTACTGCAATTCCCCAGTGATCAAGGTTGCCAGACTCTGGCGAAGCCTTTACATAGCCCACAAATAATTAACATCTAACGGAAGACAAGTTATAGACCTAAATGCCACATTAAGGCAGAAGAAAGGGATGTATGTGTGCCTGGGATAATTGAGGGTTTCTGTGGAGCTCTCTCTGCTTTTCAGAGGGTCTGATCTGTCAATAGACAACTAGGGTCTGAGCCAGCTTGAGCAGTTGGATAGGTCATTTACATTTGCCAGGATTTTTTACTCCTCATGCCATATATCCATGTTTCTTTTTCTATATAAATATTCCTAACTGCCCAAACGGTGTGCTCTTTTGAAGTTCTTCGAAAATGAGTGCACTCTGAAAACAGACCTTGTGGTGGAAAAGTCTAGTTTTAAAGCACGTTGGGGATTTTCTTCTTTGTTTTTGTTTTTACATGTAAAGGTTAAGCAAAGTTTTACTATTCAAGTTATCAGTTCACAAAACATGATCATCCTTGGCATGTGTAAGTCCCCTACACTGGTGAGTTGGTTGGTTGTTGATTTGTTTGTATTTTAGAGTTCCTTTGCAACACTGATCCTTATGAATTTGCTACTTCCTGCATAGGCAGCTATTTGAATGTGTGTTCTTGTGAAATGAGTATATGTGGAGGGGGAGGTGCTGGGGATTGAGCCACCTCTGAGCTACACTCCCAGCCTTTTCTTCTTTTGGTCTTGGGTCTTGCTAGGTTGCTGAGAGTCTCATTACGTTGCTGAGGCTTGCCTTGAATTTACTATACTCCTACCTCAAACCCCCAAATTGTAGAAATATAGGCGTATTCCAGGTTCCCCTATCTGGGTCTGAGTATTGCTTTATGTGCCTATATTTTGACATACATGGTATTGTTATATAATTCTCAGTTTCTTGCTTTTAGCCACTATGTTGCTAGTATTTATCTTAGTATTTATTTATTTTGGTACTGGAGATTGAACCCAGGGCATTCAACCTTATTCTACTTTCAAGCTCTACCCCTAGCCCTTTTTATTTTTTATTTGGTGTGTGTGTGTGTGTGTGTGTGTGTGTGTGTGTGTGTGTGTGTATTACTGGGTATTGAACCAGGGACATTCTACCGCCAAAATACACCCCCGGCCTTCTTTTATTATTTTATTTTGAAATACAGTCTTGCTAGGTTGATTAGAACCTCCTCAAATCTGCAAATTTTTGTCTCAGCCTCCCAAAACCTGGGTTTACAGGCATGTGTAGCCATGCCTGGCTTATTTTGTATTTTGTATTTTTTTTTTTTTTTTTTTTTTGGCAGATCTGGGGATGGAACCCAGGGGCATTCGACCTCCGAGCTATACCCCCTGCCCTGTTTTTTTTTTTTTTTTTTTGAAACCAGGTCTCACTGAGTTGCAGAGGGCCTCACTTAGTAGCTGAGGCTGTCCGCGAACCGCGATCCTCCGGTCTCAAGCCTCCCAAATGCTGGGATTACAAGCGTTTGCCACCACGCCCGGCTTATTTTGTGTTTTGAGAAAAAGATCTTTCGAAGTTGTTGAAAGTCTCACTACATTGCTGAGGCTGGCCTCGAACCTGGGATTCCCCTGTGTCAGCCCCCAACTCCTTGGCTTATAGTCTATAACACTGTGCTGGTCTCCACCTTTGGTTTTGGATGCATGATTGTTCACTGTTGTTTAACTGCTGCATAATGCTCACAGCATGACCCTACCTCACTGTGCCTATCATTTTAAGGGTCTGAGTTACATTTCTGAGTAAAGAAAAGTAACCAGATATTCTAAAGTTTGTTTTCTCCTTCTGTGCTGGCTCTTGGATTTTTAAAACTGTTTTTGAGTCTGTTGAGCTAAGGGCATATAATGACCTCGCTTCAGGTTGGAAGCAAGAAGGGAAAGGATGTGATCAGAACTATAAGTAATTATAAATAAACAGGATTACAAGTTACATGTTTTGATACAATGGACTTAATACTGCATAGCATCAAGACCTGCAGGTTTACACCTGTTTAGATTTCCTGGACACTATGCCCTAGATTTGGATTTAACAACCCTGTGAGCTTATGTAAATTACTTCAACATTTGAGCACCAGTGTTCTCATCTATAATATGGATATAAAAAATACTATACCTCATGCCAATCCAAATGCGGCTCTAACACCCCTTGGCCCAGGCTTCAAGGGCTTGAAGCCACAGAAGGTATTTCTGGCCTGTGTTTACACGTCCATCAAGGGGCAGCTATGACCCTGCTCTGTGCTGTTTCGACTCTCACTGTGGTTCCATGTTGACAGAGTGACACCATGGGGAACGTTTCTGGTTGCCAAAACAGAGAAGTAAAAGAGAGCTCTGGAAGTTCATGCAAGGTATTAAATCCTCAGCCCACAGGTAAAAGCTCTATTTCTTTGTAGAAGGTCTTGGCCATAGCTAGTCACATGCCCCTATTGTATACCAGGAGCCCGCAAAGGAAAAATCTCACTAAGTTCACAGAAGCTGGTGAAACTTAAATATTCAGTGAACATTCTCTTTTCTGTGTGTGATACTAGGGATGAAACCCAGAGGCATTCTACCTCTGATCTACACCCCCAGCCCTATTTTATTCTCTATTTTGAAACAGGGTCTCACTAAGTTGCAGAGGGCCTCACAAAGTAGTTGAGGCTGGCAGCAAACCTGCGATCCTCCCATCTCAGCCTGCTAATTCAGTGAACATTATTACAGGCTGAGTGACTTGCATGGCTGTTGTAAAGACTAAGGGGCTTATTTACTATCACATGGTTAGAGCAGTTCTTGGGCACAGTAGACACAGAATAAATGTTAGCCATCATTTTATAGTCCTTAATAAAAACATATAGGCCTTTCATCATTTCTCAACATTCTCTGCTTGAGCCCATGTTCTATTACTTCTAAATCACCCTTTTCTGCCACATAGCACAAGACAGAGCTGCAACCCTTTCTTCCTGTCTGAGAGAAGCAGGACCTGGCAGTACCTTGGTCTCATTCATTTTTCTTGGTTTTCCTAGCATTAACTTTTTGCCTACCCTATGATTATAACTATGTTTTATTCCTTAATTCTGCATGTTTTACTGGTCATGGGAACAGTTGGTTCACTGATGTCTTTACTATGGCTTTGTTTATAAGGTTTATATTATCATTGTCAAAACTGGGGAGGGGTTCACAAGTGAAAATGAGGACTGTTTAAAGGAAATTGAGATGGATAGTCATGCTTCTTTTCATTTAAGTCTAAATTAATGGGCTGAGTTTTTATTGTTGATTTGCTTTGTTTTTGTTTTTGGTATGTTGGAACACAAGGACATTCTACTTCTGAGTTACACCTCCAGCCTTATTTATTTATCTTTATTTTGAAATGACATTTTTAAGTTGCTGAGTCTATCCTTGAACCTTTATTTGAAATAGGTTCTGGCTATGTTGCTGTGGCTCACCTTGAATTCACTATCCTTCTGTCTTAGTCTCCCAAGTACTAGGATTGCAGGTGCTACACACTCAGCTAATGAGCTAGTTAAATAGCTTCCTATACCCCCTATACTAGAGTGCCAGCTCATCATGGTACTCTGAGCCTGGAAGTTTTTCTTGCTCTTTTGGACCCTTCCAGTATATTTTTTTCTGGGCTTCCTTTCCCAATTTCCTCTTTCTTCAAAAGAGTTAGTAAATTCTTTCTTTGTGTTCCCAGAGCAACACAGGTATACTTCAAGTTGCATGGGAATTATTTATTCACATGTCTATCTCCACTGTAAAACTCTGAGGTCCTTGAAGACAGGATCTCATTTCATTCATCTCTGTATCCCCAAGAACCTGCAGAATTCTGACACACGACAGGCAATCAATGTTTGTTCCATGGATGAATGCCATCCTAGAAATGTAATACCTTAATTAGGGAACGAAATCTTTAGTGGGTGGAGAACTGGGTATTTCAAGCATTGTGGTAAGACAGCTGGAGAGAGATTTTGAGGAAGAAAGTATTTCACTATTGTCCTAAGATTTTATGTCAATCAATTTTCTTGTTTACATTTGAATCATGGCTCTAATTAATTTGCGGCATTCTGAGCCCTTTCTTTCTTTCTTTCTTCCTTTCTTTCTTTCTTTCTTTCTTTCTTTCTTTCTTTCTTTCTTTCTTTCTTTCTTCCTTTTGTGGTGGAACCCAGGGGTATTCTATCTCTGAGCTATACCCCCAGTTCTATTTTTTAATCTTTATTTATTTATTTATTTATTTTTGTGGTACTGGGGTTCCTGGAAACCCTTCTACTTCCGGGCTACACTCCCAGACCTATTTTTACACTTTTTATTTGGAAACAGGGTCTCTTAAGCCAGTGCGGCTGGCTTTGAACCTGCGCTTTGAACCTGCGCGATCCTCCTGTCTCTGCCTCCCAATTGTGGGGATTACAAACGTGCACCACCACCCCCGGATTAATCTTTATTTTAAAACACGGTCTCATTAAGTTGCAGAGGGCCTCACTATGTAACTGAGGCTGCCCCAAAACTTGTGATCCTCCTGTTTCAGTATCCCAAGTACTGGCATTACAAGTGTACTTTACCATGCCTGGCTCCGAATCATTATTTTTTAAGAAAATTACAGTGCTCAGAGGATTTTTCTATAGGATATTTTTATTTGTTCTAAAACTTCAGGTATTTTAATAATAATATTAACAATCATATCAATCACATACACATTTAGGAAACTTGGTATCATTTAAGTATTTCAGCATGTTTTAATTTAAAAAATTCTACTACCTATAGAATATAGTGGCCTTCTCCCCAAAAAACTGGTGGCAAAGCTTTAAAAAAGACCAAGATTTACAAGATAAATATATATATATATATATATATATATATATATATCCTCAATATGTATGTTTGTGTATGCATATGTATACACACACACAGTAATTTTCACTGGAATCTATTTTCTCATATGATGCCATCTTTTTCATTCCACACAGAGATCTTCATTGTTGCAAGAGCTTCCTACATGTCCTCCCTAGCTTTAGCCTCTGGCAGGCATCTCCAACATGTGCATCTGTAGTCACGTGGCCAGTAATTGCAGCACAGTAGGTAGATCATGTGGCTTCATTTTCAAACTTACGAACATTATTACGTCACTTATTATTAAGCCTCTAATATTATTAAGAGGAAAAGACAGTATGTCCATTCAAAATGTTCATTAATCAGAACTACTTTTCCTTCCAGACCCATGTCCTTCCTGTGATCTCTGCACCTTAGTCACAGAGTTGCCTGAATGTATTATGTGTTGTGATAATGGTATATCTTCTTTATTTAATCTTTCTTCTCTCCATCATCCTCCTTACAAAACAAACAGACAAACAATGAAACGTCAACAACAACAAAACTCCTCTACTTTTTTTTTCCCCCTGCAGTGCTGGGGATGGAATCCAGGGGCATTCTATCTCTGAGCTACACCCCCAGCCCTACCTTTTATTCTTTATTTTGAAATGGGATCTCACTGAGTTACAAAGGGCCTAAGTAGCTGAGGCTGTCTGTGAACCACAATCCTCCTGTCTCAGCCTCCCAAATGCTGGGATTACAAGCATGTGCCACCACGGCTGGCTAATTTAGCTTTTACATTTTCAGTAGATTGTAAAGTCTTTCTTAAGAACTTGCATATTCTATTTATATTTTTTTCAGTCTAGCATACATTCAAACTTCTGCAAATGATAGTGGTTTTAAAAACTGATGTATTTTCAATTGAATTAATATGGCATTAGAGTTCTAATTCTGGACATGTCTTTTCAAACTTCTGGGTTTGGGGACTATATGGGACTCTCATAGATACTTATCCTCAAATGATAATAGAATGAGAACACTTTTATTTTTTAGTTCATTTTCTCTTTATATGTCAGCAATTATAGCAGTAATGGAGTATACTCTATATAAATATTAACATGATATGTAAAATATACACAACGATCATGGCTGAAAAATTGTCAATATTGATTGAAGCTAAAATCTCCACTAATTTTACCGTAAGGTCAAACATAATACCTATAACAGTGACATCTGGTGGCTCACAGGGAAAGTTACATTAATCCACCAGTTTTAACCTCTACATGTATTCCTAGTCCAATAGACAGTTGCCTTTGTTCTTGTAATTTGGTCCTAAACATTTTAAGTATTTGCCCCATCACTTACTGAAAAAATTAATACTATATTATAGGCTTTGTTTTTTAATGTGTACAAAATGTATATTCATATTTACACATAGTACACATAGGCTAAATAAATTAGTCTTATGCTTCAAAGAGGTAGGATATGAGAATGCACGTTAAGCACTTATAACCCAGACCCTTTAACCCTAAACTCAATCCACACTGAAACCATTGGGCTTTTTGAGCATATGTCATAGTCTATTGTTTGTACTTGGTGTGAATCATTGGTCCAGGGTCGAGACCAACCCATCAGCACTAAACTGTGTGACTGTGAGTCAGTCATTTCATTCCTTGAGTCTCAATTTGTTCATCTGAAAGATTTAAGCCAGGTATCCTCCATCTTGAAAATTATTAAAGATCAGAACTTAATAGACACTGATGGTTAATTACAATGACATATCTCTCCTCTGATATTTGGCTTTTGGTGCATAGAGAATAGGTATTTTAAAAAATGATAATAAGGCTTCTTTAAATTCATATTCAGTATTCATATAACATCCATTACCAGAGTACCCAATGGGATAACTCAAGATTCCCAGGACCACTGGCAAAGAGCCAAAGCTATTACAGTCACAATTGTGAATAAATTAGAAACAGCTTAGGCTCAGTTCCTCACACTCAAGAATTTTCTAAAGGTACCTGCAGCTCTATACCAATTTAGTGCTTTCCAAAGCCTGTTAGAGACCAGATTTATTAGAATTATATAGACATTTGTCAAATATATGTCTTTCAATGTTCTCCCCTAAACCTACTGAAAGCAAATGACTACAATCCACATTTTTAACAAACTTCCCAGGTGATAATGATGTCTGTCTCAGCTTGTACTACATATGACACCAACTCAGAAGCCACCTAGATTCAGACAGAAAGAAAGACTGATACCATCTAGCTGATGAAAGGTAAAATATTTTCAAACCAGGAATTGCAAACTCCAGTGTCTACAGGGGCTACAAAAGTAACTTAAATGAAGAAATTGGCCAAGTAGGAATTAAGGGGAGCTCTAGAGAGCATGCCCCATGCAAAGAAGGTAGCCTTTAATTAGCTGTAGTGGTTGTTGCCAGGAGGGAGAGCTTCCTAGGGTTCCCCTGTTCTTTGTAAAAAGAAGATGAAAATAGGATTCTTACATGAAATCTTCAATTTGTAGGAGTTGGAGCTAATTCAATGCGAACTAAATGAAACACATTTGTGGCTTCAAGTTTTTGTTCTCTGTGTTAGATCCAATTCTTATTTGTGCCTTCTAAGTTCACACTTCTCTCTTTTTCAGCTCCACTGCATTTTCAGTGTAACACATTTAACCAGGTGGCTTAAAATACAGACCACCAAATATAAAACGCCAGTCTATCCTGACATATCCTTTCAAAATTTTGTTGAGACTTTATCTCTTCCACAAAGCATTCTGGAAGTTTACATTCCCAACTTCTGCAAACATAGTTTTCCAAGTGCTACTCTCAAACATCTTGCTATTCTTTATTCATTCAATAAATATTACTATAGGTATTATTCAGTTTCACGTACTAATATTTCTTATAGGATTTAGCTTCGACAAGCAGGGATATACAATGCTTGCAATTATGCTTTCTGATAAAAATGTCATCTGATGGACAATTAGATTTCGCATACAAATTTAAATGTCGAAAACTCATTAGCTATTCATTATTAAGTAAGTTCTTATTACTTGCTTAGTGTTACCTTGGTTCAAGGCAAATATTGAGTACATCTCTCTTCACTCTAAAGTGAGAGTCAGAGTTTAAAAAGACACAAGAACCTTTTCCAATAAGAAAGTAGAAAAGTGTTTGTACTATGAGGTAGTCTCCCGAGCCTGAGTCCTAAGGCAGCATAATAGAAAGCCTGTAGGCAAGGTGGGAAAGTGAAAAAATTTAAATAGAAATCCAGAAACTTTTATCAAATAAAAATATTATGCTAGAAAGGAGCTTTGATAACTGGCCAAAGGTAGTTAGATAACAAGATGTGAATTTTTGTGTTTTGCTAGTGTTTTCGGTCACAGTAAATAGTGGAATAATGTGTCTAGAAAATGTGGAAGTATCTCAAGTTTTCTTAAAAAACAGGAGAAAAATAAAAGCATTACTGCAATGGAAGATACAAAAGAGTAGCATGAGGTTTGAGGCATATCAAAGCACTATCAATTATCTCTACATATGAATTGATCATCTCGAGGAACTTGGGGACTTATCATAACCTGGAGCACATCCAAAAGCCACTATTTCTGAATATATGACATATCACCAGGACTCATATCATTGTTAAATGATATGACTCGATTAATTTAAATGTAGGTAAAAAGATATCAAAATTTTATGTCCTATAATAAGTACCACTTATATGCCACATTAGTAGAATTTATTGAGGTTGATGATTTTCTGAACATTAACTATGATCATAGCCTTATATGAGATATTAGAGAAAGAATAAAAATAAACACAAGATCAAATCCATTCTAGGATAACTTGAACTCTATTTGAAGAATACAAATAAAATACAGGCATAAAAATTTTCAGAACAAGGTAAATTTTGGAATAAATTGTGTGTTTTAATGAGAACTTGTCCTATTGAGTTTTAAGAAAGTTATAAATCAGAGTTTAGTGGCAAAATCCAGGAAACCATATTTTAATATGTCAGCACAACTTACTAGCTTTGAGTCTTCTGATTCAATCACTTACTCATTCATTCAACAAACATTTGTAGTGTCCTGCTCTGCTATGATTCACATGGCTTAGAAATAAAAATATATTAAAAGTCTCACTATTTCTACTCACATCTATGCTCATAAGTAATCATTTTATTAATTTATTTCTTATCCTTCTAGTGTATTTATGCAAGTGTGAGAAAATATTAATATAGTGTTGTATAACTTTATTTATAAAAGATAGTATATTAAGCTGAACGTGGTGGTGCACGACTATAATCTCAGTACTTGGGAGGCTAAGATAGGATGATTGCAGGTTTGAGGACAGCTTCAGCAACCTAGTGAGATGATTTCAAGATGAAATATCAATAAAATAAAATAGGGCTAGGGGTGTAGCTTGGACATAGAATTTCAAAAAAAGAGATTAGATAGCATATTAAATATACTGGCCTTCATCTCACTTTCAGTATTAAGAGAGTTCCCTATAAATTGTATAGTAGATAAATCTTCATTAATATTCCTTGTTTTTTATTATTAAACTCCCTCAATACATTCCAATATTCCAATAATACTTATGTAAGTTCTTATTGGCTTAAGGAAAAACAGGATGGTAATCAGGGAACATAAAGCAAGAGGAGAGAAAGGAGAAGGAAGGTGATAAGAAGAGCGGGTAGGCTCTGTTCTGAATGTTGCCTGTTATAAAGATATTATTCTTTATCTTTTCCTCAGAAATTGTAGATCTGAAAGAAAATTAGTTTATTATTATCAAACTATACAAACTAAAAATCTAACTTAGTTGTCCATAAAATATAAAGAAAAATAGTTAGAGAAAAATAGATAATTCAGGACAAGTACTTATTGCCTAAAAGATAGCAAGCACATACATGTCATACATAAATATATCACATATATAGTTATATTGTGCACATATATATAAACATCATTTTTTTAAACTTTTGTATGTAAAATTTTGGTAACATCTATTATAAATCACAGCATAAATTATCTTCTATTTCTTCTGAAATAATTTTTAAGGAAACCAGATGCAACTAATCTTAAAAAAGAGAAGACATTTTTAAACTATCTATTACCTCACACTGTAATTTTTTTCTAGTAATAACCATCTTTTCTGTCTTAATCTCTTATTGATATTAAGTTGTGGATCATTACACAGTCAAATCGTTAACTGAATCATGTCATGTCCCATGGAGTTTTATCATGTTTAAATTTTCAAAACTTGACTTCATGTAGGAAAATGAAAGGTATTAAAAAAAGTCAAATCCTGGGTTCTTCCCAAGCTCTGACAGCTTGAAAGGAGCTCCAACAGAGAAACAGAAGTCAAATGAAAACTCCTGTAGCCTCAGCCCGCCCATACAAGACTCTAATTGGCAGCCTTCATGGGGAATTTGTCTGTCATTCTAGTACATATACTCTATTTCCTGATTAACCTTGAAAATATGGATACCCTCAGTCACTACAACTTGCTTCGAATTTAAAATAACACTAGTTTCATATTTTATATAAGTTTGCATTTGATGTGTGCATGCATTTTAAACATACTTTTTATCTCACTATTACCTTTAAGTAGAACTGTTGTTTAAATATCTACTTTAGATCCAAGTACTTTTGCAAATGAAATCAGGTTCATGAGACTTTAATTCATAGCTCGCTTAGTAAATTTATTTTTCAAAAATGCCTCTATCTAAATGTAAAATATTTCAAAGCCTTTTTATGTAACTTGGATGTATAATATAACAGGTCTGACATGCACTTTTCAAAATCTACATGATTCTGTTATTGAAAAAAATAATTCTGCTGCTTCAGAAGATTTCAAAAAACTTTAAAATCATCATGTTTTAAAAATTCTGTACCTTATGAGGGATCAATATTATTCTGAAGAAGATGTGACTTCTGAGTGCTCAGAGTCAGTGGTGAATCTCAAAATAGAACCAATGAATCTTGGCTCTCAATTTGTGTCTCTAGCTAACCACATTAACTGGACAATTTTCTTTCATCTGTGTATTATTAATAACATAATATCCTGTGACACAACAGACTAATTGCCTCTTTGGAGAATTACCTTAGAGTTATGTGGTACACGTTTTTAAAGAACACTTTATGTGCAGATATATATAACTTCTGGATCATCCTGTAATTAAATAATTGCTGGCTATTTAGGTGAGGGTTTCACTTCTAGTAGTCTTAGTTTTATAAATAGTTATGGACCACTTAGAACAATGATACATCTTAAATTTACACAGATAGCTCATGAAAAGAGAGATGGCCTTCATAGCCTAGCTTTGTTTTAGATTTAGGGTAACTGAGGTATATACTGAATAAGACTCCTTTGGGATACAAAGGAAATAATCATTAAATACAATTGTGAATGCAATCTATTTAACTTCCAATCCAGACCGATGGATTTTCCAATTTATATGATATTTGGTGAATGTTATTGTGGTGAGATAGTCAAGGACCATGATAACTTCAGTGCATTTCACTTTGTTGTAAATATTTCCCTGCCTTAGTGGCAAGGGGAATGAGTTCTGTGTTTTTACTTTATTTTACTATTAATTTCTTCTATGCCCTAAGTGAAAGTTTTCCTTCATGGTCTCTCCTTCCTTCCTTCCTCCCTTCCTTCCTTCCTTCCTTCCTTCCTTCCTTTCTTCCTTCCTCTTTTTTTCTTTCATTCTCTTTCTTTCTTTCTTTTCTTTCTTTTTTATCTTCTTTCACCACAAATTTCTGTGGCTTCACTAATTGCTTCTGTAAATCTCATCCCAACATATATAGCACTAGCTGAACCTTACTTCTGAGGTCTAGTCGTTTCTTTCTGGATTTTCATTGCCATATTCTCAGTTTTCTTTACTCTTGATGATATCAGGTCCTAACATCTTCAATATCTACTCTATGACACCTTGTACATAAATGACCCTTTTTTCCAGATTGTCTTATAATTGTATCTTTATATGTCTTTCATTTCTGCTAAGTTTCAAGCTCATTGTGCACATGGACCTATTCATCTTTGTTGCCCTGGCATATACATTGCAGTGTAGCAACCTGACAATTTCTCAGTAAGTTTTTGGTGAATGAATAAATAAATTATTGATCATTGGGTAAAATTTTCATTTATTCTCAGAGCACCTGACATGGAAGAAGATTTACTTTCTACAAGAAGAATAATATAAGGCTTGCCTTTTAAAATATTGCCCAAGATTAAAATGTTAAAGTCCACTCTATTAATAAGCTGGAATAGAATTTTGATGTGTATCTTTATTACGTGGTTTGGGGATAATTATTTTAATAAAATTATATTCCTTTAATGAAATATCTTTGACATAGGTGTTGGTGTCTTAATGCCATTCTTGTAAACGGGTGCCATTCTAATAAAGTTTATGTTACTAAAGTGTTAGGCATTTATAATTATAAAGGGAAATGCAATTGAGACAAAAGCATTTCCAATCAAACAGGATTTGATTATCCATTAATGGTAAATGGGAGGTTCATGACCTGAGCCTAATGGGCCCTTTATAAGTTGGAGTGGACAATTAAGCGACTCAGCAGTGAAACTGACATTGAGGAGCAGATTTTGCCTGCCAGCCGCTCTCAGGGTTTGGATTTCACTGGATCATGTTCTGAAAGGTCAGCACTGGCCAGATGACCAGTCCAGAGCTGCAGATGGCCATGCAGTCACCTGACCACTCTGGGGCTCCCCAACCTGCTGCACAGGCTCAAGTTCACCAAAAGGTCATATAGGCCCCACGTCAGTGCTCAGGAGCACCACAAGTCCCAGGTACTTTCTTTCCTACAATATGTGAAATAAAATATATGCTTTGGTTTCCCAGTTAGGAGGAAAAAAGCATGACACTGTTGTTGCAGTTGCAAGGAAGCAGCTCAGCCATAGTGAGCAGCTCAATGTAGGACATCTTTCTTTGGATAAATATTCTGGTTCTGCAAAGGAAACAGTGTTTAAATACCAGAAACTTTGGAGACACACACCAGCTTTCAAGTCCAACAACATCAAATCCAAGCTCTTTGTCCTGGAGCCTGCTTGAGCCAGTTATATCATCTCCTTTAATTCCAGTTTTGTGTCCAGCTGAGAGATGAAGAAAGCTCTACTGGGCCTCTCCTGCCCTGTCAACTTCAGAGAGCTGAGAACACAAGATGCAAATCATTGATAAATTAGTGATAAACTTAATGTCCATTATTTTTCTGTTTGGATAAGTGTTTTGACATGAATTTCCCAACATATCAGTGAATAAGTTTCTTATATTTAAATCATGTAAATTAAGCTCAGTGAGTAAATAATCTTTAATTTATTAGCCCTTAATCCTTTAAAATCAAACCAAGATGGGGAAAAAAACCAAAACAAAGCATGTCCTAAAACATCTCTGATCAATGGTTCTTTAACAGGAAAATGAGATTACCTTTAGTTTTGAATATTTAGAAAATCTCAGGGGTAGAATTAAGAAATGTTTGTTTGAACTTGGCTTGGAACTGTTGTGTTATTTCTGGTTATTTGGCACTTGAAAAAAATTCGACAGTAGCAGAAGTTGGAGAAATTGAAAGCTGATGAATTAAAATGAGGGCAATGATAGATTGGGGCACAGTATTAAAATACAACTGTGCACGGGATCCAGGAAAAGAGAAAAATCTTTCTAATTTGGTTATTCTTCAACAAGACAGGTTAGTCACACTGTAACTGCCCCTGCTTTGAGCAAGAGGTTTCATTTGTCCATAGGAGCACAGCACTGGGACATTATTGACTTGAGGTAAATAGAGCAAAATTATACCTCTAATAGGAAATACTCATCAATACACAGAAGGAAGAAAAAGCAAGCCAGGCTCACAGGTGGGTGGTTCTAAGATCTTAAACTTTGGCTATATAGTTTTTTTTTTTTTCCTGAAAAGCCTCTCAAGAATAATCAGAAATGGATCACAGATCTTAAAACCAACTCTCATCACCTCGGCTAAGCCCTTGGCAACGATTCCACAGAGTTTGTGCCCAAATGTTATTACGACCCAGTTATGCTCTGAAGTCAGATTTTAGCTTTCTAAACTGTGATGTGAGAAGACTGAAAATATTTTAACTTACGACAAGTGTGAAAAACAAGTTTTAATGTATATTTTGAGAAACAGTTCACTGAATAGACATCAGATATGCCTGGTGTGTGTGTGTGGGGGGGGGTATGTAGTACCCTGAGCATTCTAACTTTGAGCTGTACCTCTGGTCCTAATTCAAATGTCTTTTTTAAATTTAATTTTGGAACAAGGTCTCACTTATATTCCTGACAATCTCTCTCTAAATTGCTGAGGCTGGTCTGGTACCTGTGATTTTCCTGTCTCAGTCTCCTAAGTACTGGGATTACAAGATTGTACCACCAGTCCTTGCTGTGGTCCTCAATTTTATTTCTCTGTGGTTTATCAATTTAGAGCACACAGGCATCTTTCTGCAATGGATTATTTTCTGTAAATACTCTGGAGAAACAACCCAGAACACAACGGGAGAGGGGACAGTTGCAAAGCATCATACCTTTGGGTTAGCTTAGCAGGGCTTCAGTTCCCAGGAAATTGAGAGCTCTGATTTACCTAGCTGATGCAGAGCTAAGGGAGAGGCAGAGTGCCATGTCACCTGTGGCTTGCAACTGAGTAAGCACTTCTGGTTCCTTGGAGCAGAAGCAAGCACAACGTAAACACACCACTTGTCTCCTAAAGACAAGAGAGTCCAAGTTTCTACCTTTTCATGTGAAAAGTTGAGATGAAGGCAAGTTTTATAGCATGGGCGAAAGGGATTGTCTTGATAGAAACATACAGTTGTTGCCATTTCTTTAAGAGTCTCTTTCAGTGTGTGGGCAGTCAGCATTCTGAATTGTTTCTGTTCTTTATTTAGCACCTGCTCTGATGTTGGTTTCTAAACACTACATACACATATATATGGTCAAACCCTTCCTCTCTTGGGTGTCTCCTGTCTGGATTGAAAGAGAGATTTGCCTCTGGGAGCCTAAATTCCTGTTTTATGACAAGCTACCTGAACATTAATATGCACAGACCTTATCAATCAGTCACTCTTTCTGCCTTCATTACTGCCCCCAGTAACTGGGTCACCACCAACTTTTGCTGCCTGATTTATTTGCCCTGAAGGAATTGTTGAGGCAGCTGGAGGCAAGCTCCTCCCTAACTCCTTTGTTCATTGCTTCATTTAGAACATGAAGTACAGGGAACTTCACATAGAAAATGTATGCTCTGTGTGCCTGAAAGAGCCAGCACCAAAGAGGCCACTCCAGAAGCACTTGAAACAAGCAAATCTGCTATTCCTCTCCCTCTGAAGTCTGTTCGCATCACACATCCCGCAAGTTCAGGTGTCTGTACAGCCTTACACTAGGCCACGCCAGACTTGCAGAGTCTAGCTGTCCTTTCATAGGGGAAAAAGCTGATGAAAATCCTTCACGCAGAGGTGTTAAGAGCTTAACGAGGAATACTCCCTTGAGGATCTTCATTTTGAAAGAGATTGCCTGGAGAGGTTATTGATTTACACAGAGAAATGGATTTCTAATCCGGGAATTTCATCAGAAGAAAGGAAAGAATTGCACTTGGGTGGGGACAGAGATCACTGTTTTGGAACAACTCCAGAAATTAGACAGAAGCAGCCACATCATTTGTCCTTTGTTGAGATGGCTCAGATTATGACAGTGTCTTTTGATCTCAGATGCAATGATAACGTTGATGGAGAAAGTGGAGAGGAGAAAGGGAAGAAAGAAAACTACAGATATGCAGGAAGTACCACTTTCCAACAATATAAATGGAAGAGAACATCCCACAATGCCTGGCCCTGAAAGAAAATGCATTTTCAGGCAATATTTGGGTTAATTTGGTATCATTCTGTAACTGTGGAGTTCTTCAGGTGATGTAGATTAAAATAAGTTCCTATTAGTAGCATAAAATAAAAATAGATATTTTCCAGAAAATTTGCAGAACTAACCTATCAACTAAAGCATCTCTCTTCAACATAGTTTCATGGATTAGGAGACAAATGCGTGTCTTATCTGTTAGAGATGATGACTCAAAACCAAATCAAATCATCACCAGAACAGACTAGGACTAAATTCAAAAATAGCGACCTTATATCCAGTCAAGCAAGTATGAGATGAAAATAATTAGCAATAACACTAATACTTACTTAAAATAATCATGAGGATAGTTATTCAGCACTATTCTGAGTCCTTAATGAACTAAACTAGCAGATGATTCTAGGAAATACTATTAATATTTTAGTGAGAAGGAAAAGGAAGCACAGTCCGGGGAGGGTCCACTGTGAGCAGATCAAGTACTAAGCACAGGTCTATGGTTTGTCTTTACTGTGTTCTGAGGTTGAGTGTTAGTATCTCCATGTAAGAAAAACTTTTGCTGCACTATTAAGTCATCTTCAATCCACCCCTCTGTTTCGACTCCAGGGTAGTTCCTAATGAACTAGCCCAAACAATGACACATCCCTATAATTTTTGTAAATCCTGTAAATCAATACTTGAAAAAGGGTAAGAACCAAACAGTATAGGTGTGTAAACTAGTGAAAGGTGATTGTTTAAGCAAGCAAACAAACAAACTGGCAGAGTTTTCTTGCATTAAATAGTAGCGATGAGTTTCACGGTTCTTTGTTTTGAATTGGGAGAGAATCTTGTCCCTCACCCTCATTTTGCAGATGAGGAAATGTGTTTCTTTAAGGCAAAACAGTGCATGAGAACAGACAATATTCCAGAAAATTGTTATCAATGGTATTCACCATTGGGCTTTTGGCAATTTTTGATAGTAAACTTAATCTAGGTTACAGAGGTGGGTGATTAAAATAGGCATCTGACCACTTATTACTTCATTGTTAACTTTTCTCCCTTTGAACCATGCTGGTTTTTGTCCTCGGGCTCCAGGCTATTCACTCTCCTTCCATGAGCATAGACACAGGTGTTTTAGGTAGCTATCCCCTTTTTCCTTCATCTCCTCCCACCTCCATTGTTACTGTTCACAAAAGAATGAAAGCCTACTACATGTTTGCTATTTGGAAATAAATTGTTTTTTTCTTTCGTTCTTTCATTTTATTTTTCCTGCGTGTTTCCTTTGTAGGACAAACACAAAAATTATGGGTTAAAGCAGTTACTTGGAAACATATCAAATGATGTTTTGTATATATATATATACATATATATATACATATATATATATATATGTATATATATATATATGAATGTATCACCTTGAATCTTGCTATTAAATGTAATTTCAATGCATGAATAAAATAAAGCAATAAAATAATGAAATTGATTTCTTTACCTACAATCAACCCTTAGTTCTAGAATTATTTACAGAGCTTATTTCTTCTATTTTTAAAAATTTGTATTTTTATGTATACATAACATTATGTATATATAACATCTGGACATATGTTGACATAGTTATATGTATGTATGCATTTATGCATGTATGTTGTATATCCTATATTTGCCCCCTTCCTTCATCTCTTCTGGGCCTAGTGCTGTGAGACATTAAAGATCCTAGATGTTTGGATTCAAATGTTAGCTTCAACCCATAGTTAATGGGTAACTTTATACAATTTTTTTTCTTTGACTCTCTTGTATTTTTTTATTTTGATTAGCAATAATATTGTTTATATTTCAAAGCTATCTTAAGAGTAACATATGTGATTATGTAAATATTCTATCACAACACCTGGCATATAGTAAGTGATCTATAAATGTTTTTCTTATTATTTGTGCCTAGCTTATAGTAAGTGTTCAAGAATTATTATTAAAAGTATTATTATTTATGGTTTTTAATAGTCCCAATATATCTCACTGTCATGGAAAAACTAATATATTTATATTTATTTATAACTACCACCATACAACTTAACTTTTAAAATTAAAAAAGTATATAGGCACAATAGACTTGTATGAGAATTGTGCTATAAAAGGATCTATATACAATGCTTGTATAAGGTGGCCAATAAACACTCAATTTTATAGTTTTGTCAATATAATTACTGTTTGAGGCTCACTCTATTTCCCAGCAACTCTAGCTTTTCAATTAGGCTAATCAGCTTGGTTCTTCTTCTAAGAGAAAAATAAAGCCAACAATGATGTGGAAATCTCAGTTCTGCTTAGACTATCCTTTGTGGCTTTGGCCAGGTCAAAGATTGTCTGTTATACTCAGTTTCTCAATACCAGAACAAAGTGTCTAAATGAGATTCTGAATGCACCTTTCATCAGTTGCTGCAGAGGTCATTTTCTTGGATCCATGATGTAAGTGAAAGCCATAAGGTAATTGCCATTTGCCCAAAACATGTGACCACTACTTTCATTTCAGAGTCTAATGTGACATAATCCAATCAGGGTCCTTCAGAAAGAGGAACATGTCACTTGAAAGTCAAATATTAAATGTCTCTGATATATATATTATCTTACTGCATTTTCCCCACTTTCTAGTTTGGCCTTCTAGTACAAAATCAAGATAAAAGGCATTACATACATTACTTAGACACTGAGGATCTCAGAGTAAGTCATTGTTTTTTTTAATGTTATTGCAATTTTTATACAGTGTCAGCCTATACCTTACTATATGTGGAACCATAGAGAGTCATATCTGATGAGCTTTAATGCAATAAATACAGCTTAAAAAAATCGCTATTGAAAACATTGACAATTGCTTGCTTAATACATGGTATATAGTGACATCTATAGGGCACTGTGTGTAATGTGAATGCCATTCAGCTGAAATCAGGATTATCTGGGTGTGGTAAACTTTTAGTGAGAAAAAGACATTTCATGAAACAGGAAATATAAATTCATCATTAACACTTATGGTGGGTGGAGTCTTACTGAAGAAATAATAATGTTCAGAATATATTATATAAGATAAATAGCTTCAAGTGAGGATATTGATGGGGAAGTGAGCAATTTTCATGTTAACAATATAGCGGGAATTTCTTTTAAAGGAATAGTAAGGTGTAGAAAAGAAATATAAAGAGATTGTCCAGAAAGAAAAAAGAAAATTCAACTAAAGAAAAACAAATTTTCTTATGTAAAATTTTACCTATTTAATTTTCTACAATAACAATAATAAAACAATTATGATCATAATTACAGTTTTGTTATGTGTGCTATGACACAGAAACTATATTTACTAAAAGAAATAATTGCTTTACAGACATGTTTGAAAACATAGTGGTCACTCAAAATGGAGAAAACAGTAGACTGGTGGTGAGGGGTGATTCTAGATTATGGGGTTTCTGTAATTCTCTAGACCTTCATTATTTTACACATAAAATGAGATGAGTTGACAAGGTGATTTTAGAAACAAATCCAGATTTGTTTTTCCAAATGAGTCTTTCCAACTATAACTTTAAAGTAGTAAGAAACTTTTCTTTCTTTTTTTAATGATTCTAGGATTGGTGGTTAACTGACTGCACAGCTTTATCCAAAGCTCTTAGGACTTTCTCCCTTGTAAGCACAAGTGTATGGACTACATGATCCTTAAATTGTCATCTCGACTGGGCCATATTCTCAAGCCCAGTTTGGGCTTGAAGGGAATTAAAATTCTACCGTTGATTACTAAGGAGAGACTCCAATGCCACCCCCCCAGGCACACATACAAAAAGATCTCTTGCATTAAACATTACTCTATCTCCAAACATATGAGATTCAAGTGGACATTAGTTCTTCAGGTGGGTAGTCTTTAAACTCTCTGCAGCCACCCCACCTCTCTTCTCTTTGGTTGACAACTGAACAGCAACAGAGAGGCAATGTGCCTCAGGGGGTGTGTCCTTTATGTCTAACTCCTGATTAAACTTCAAGTTTGGACTTGAGAATTAAGTAGAAAGGGCAGTCTAAGGTTTTTGAGTTTAACTCCCTATTTTCTAAGAAACCCTTTATAGTTTCAAATGAATCTCATGAAGAAATTGCTCCAGCGGTTTAAAGTGTGATTAAATATGCTTTCCCTGTACTTGTTCTAAAAATAGATTTTTTTGTATAGCAAATCTTCAGCATCTGTATTTGAACTTTATTCTATCTCGATTGGTAAAAACTATAATTTAAGAAAATACTTCATTTTCAACAAAATAGTAAATAATTCTTGATATTTTTACTTTAAGCCAAGCTTACAGTCTTCTCAGTAGTAAATTAAAGATCAATTTTATTTGGTACATATCGTCTGCCAAAAAGTGATGTTTAAAACTTATTACACATATCTAATATAATCTTTATAATATGATAAAGGATTTTTTAAAAATGAAGAAAACAAAGCTATGAAAGTTTAGCATATTAAAAGTGAATTAAAATATTATGAACTCACCTGTGTCCTGTTTATCGTTGTGTGCATGTGTGTGTGTATGTGTGTGTGTTTGTGTGTGTGTGATAGGCACATAGACTGATACACAGGTTCACTTAAACCAGTTTCAATCATTGTTCTTACTGTTTTGTTTATATCTTACATGTATTATGAGCTAATAGTCAAAGACATGTTCAGGACTTTAATATAAGAATGGCTTAATAAGTTTAAGGCTGACAAATAGTTTCATTTCCTATCTGATAGTGTTAGTTTGCCATAAGTTTGTACTGATGTTTTCAAAACTCATTAATTAGTATATGGATAAATCCTCCTCCTAATCTGTAAACAACAGGAAATTGCATCCCCAAAAGTGAGAAAATTGTTTCCTACCTTTTACCACCCACCCATTTAATTGTTCAATTTGAGTATCCTTGTATAGCTGTATCAGAAGTGTCAGAATTATTAACTTGTACCTCCATATGAAACAACTTTATCAATTATAGTATAGTAAGGTATGCAACTCCTTTTGCCCTTAGTCAATCTGATTCATTCACATCTATATATCTGTATTTGCATATTTATAGATTTGTGCTTATGCACAGGTTAGTATACAAATATATAGTTATATAATTATTTGCTTTGTCAGGTGTAATTCCTAAAAAAATAACATCCCTGTAGAAATAAGCAAAACCGCACCCTAAATCTTGGTTTCTTTTTTGTATTTTTAATTGTTTTTTAATTTATATTTTATTTTTATGTGGAACATATTGAAAGTGGCATACATTCAGGCTATGCTTGGCACCCTCCCCCCACTTACCCTTTCCCCACTCCCAACAATGAGTGTCCAGGTTAACCATGCTACATTTATATTTTTACACAAATTTGGAGGTAGCTCCTTCATTAATCAACCTCAGCCTTGTTCTTCTCCTATCCTTTAATTCTAGCTTTGGTGAGGTTTCCTCCATTGTCTGGAGTATCTCTGGTATCCCTAATACTCCCTAGTTTGAGCATATTAGAGAAAACATAAGTCACTTCTCTTTCTGTGCTTGGCTGATCTTACTTAACATAATGTTCTCCAGGTCTTTCCACCTTCTTGCAAATGACATGATTTTGTTCTTCTTTATAGCTGAGTAGAATTCCATTGTGTGTATTTCCCATAATTTTGCAGTCCATTCAACTGTTGATGGAGACCTAGGTTGGTTCCATATTTTGGCTATTACAAATTGTGCTGCTATGAACATGGGTATGCATATGTTATTGTATTGATTTCAATACTTTTGGACAAATACCCAGGAGAGGAATAGCCAGGTCATATGGTAGATCTATTCTAAGTTTTCTAAGGAATCTCCACACTGATCTGCATAGTGGCTGAACTAGTCTGTACTACCACTAACAGTGGAAAAGAGCTCTTCTTTCCCCACATCCTTGCCAGCATTTGTTGTTACTTAATTTCTTTATGTTTGCCACTCTCATTTGGGTTAGATGGAATTTCAGCATAGTTTTGGTTTGCATCTCCCTGATGGCTAATGATGTAGAACATTTTTTCATGTTTCTATTGGCCATTTCTATCTCTCTTTTTTTTTTTTTTTTTTTTTTGGTGAAGTGTCTATTCAGCTCAGTTGCCCATTTCTTGATTGGGTTATTTGTTTTGCTAGTGTAGAGTCTTTTGAGCTCTTTGTATATTCTGGATATTAGCCCTCTATCTGAGTGGTGGCTGGTAAAGGTCTTCTCCAATTCTGAAGGCTTTCTCTTTAGGTTTTGCTTGGAAGTTGTTTTCTTTCAGGGTCTTTATCACATCATACCAGTTTCTCCTGGCATTCATTACTTGGGTTGTATAGTCTGGGGTGATTTTTATTGTTTTGCCCATATATGTCACCTGTCTTTTTGTTCTCACTGCTTTTAAGATTCTTTCCTTGGCCTCTCTGTTGGTCATTTTGATTATTATATGGTGTGGAGAGGTCCTTCTTTGATCTTGTCTTAATGGTGTTCTGAATGTCTCCTGGACGTGTAGGTCCAAGTCTCTTTCCATGTTTGGATAATTCCCTGAAATTATTTCTCTGAAGATATTATGAATGTCCTTGGCCTGTACCTCGATCTCTTTTTCAGTGCCTTTTATCCATAAGGTAGGGTGTTTCTGATTGACCCATTGTTGCTGGATGTTTAGGTTTTGCTGCTGTACTGATTTCTGTATTCTTTTAACTGTGTTTTCAGTTTTGAATGAACTGTCTTCTAACAGTGATATTCTACATTCCATTTCATCTAATCTTCCAGAATTTCTTTCTATTGCTGTCTTCATTTCATTTATTGACTCTTTAATTTCATTCCAGACCTCTTTTTGATTCTTTCTTAGTGTTTCTATTTCATCTTTCATTTTTTGTAGACTTGTTTTAAAGCCTTTTGCTATATTGTAGATCAGGATTTGGAATTCCCCTTCTGCATTTCTTGTAGGTCAGTATTTGTGATTTTCATTGTCTCTTCACTATTCCTAGTTATTGTATTTTCAGGGTTCTCTGGCCTGTTTTTCTGATGCCTTCTCATTGTTTGTGGGTATTATGTCTAATACAATCTTAGTAGTAGAAATTTAGAGGTGTCAGCAGGTAAAGCAGTGCTTTATCCAATGGTGAGGGTTGGGTAATGGAGAAGGAGCTCGTGTGATGGGTACAGGATTTATGTTAGGTAAAGGATATGTTTAGGTTGAGTAAAAATTTAAGTATAATAAGGTATTATCTGGATGAGAATGAGAGAAGTTTAGATATCAGGACTCTTGTAGTTAGTAAATAAGTATGGAGATATGGAATACCTTGAATATTAAACATGGAGATACAGTAAAGAAAAATAAAGTTTTGAGTGAAGAGAGTAGATAGGCTAGTGTGAGGAAGTTTGTAAAAGGAATGGGGAATAAGGAGTAAAAAAACATGAATAAAGTAACAAAACGAGATACAAAAGCTAACACTTATACTTTGAAGACAAAAAAATAAAAGAAAAAAGGAATAAGAAAAAGAAGAGAAAAGAAAAAATAAAGGACAAAAATAAAATAAAATAAAAAGAATTAGCGACTGTGTGAGGCAACAAAGCAAAACAAACCAACAAAAAACCCAAATAAAAGAAAGAAAAGTTAAAATATCCAAAACAAAACAAAAAAACTAAAACAAACAAAAAAGTCCTATTAGTTTACAAATATGGGGCTGAGCCCATATAATATTTTATGCCTGATCACTGGTAGATTCTGGAGTATATTACAATGTCTCTTATTTGCTCTGTACCCTATTGTCAGCTTTTGAGCCCAGTCTCTGTGTGATCCCCTCTCTTGCCTCTGATAGTTTTGTGCAGAGGGTATCTAATATAGACTTGGCACACCCCTCTGTGACTTTGTGCAGATACCATACCTTGAGCACCTTTCCTTTGTCTCTGGAGGTTCTAACTGGACTAGCCTGTTGGGTCCCTTCTCTGGGTGCACATGATTACCTGGCTGCCTTGGTCCAGGTCACTGGAAGGCTTTCTGTGCTGCTGGATCCTGAGGCTTTTCTGGGCACATTTGGTTACCTGGTCCTCCTCTGGGTCTCTGGATGGCCGTGCTGCTGCGGGTGCCGCCTTTGGTGAGCACACATGGTTTTGGCTTAGGCACCACTCGTCACTTAAGATGCTGAAGGCCTGTGGCCACTTTTAAGCACTTGGATTATTTATCTGGATTTCTTGAGGCTGCCTCACTGGGGCTTGTGGTTTGGGCCTGTGGCCCATGGCTCGTGATGGCACTGGTGGCCCATCTGCAGCAGGTGAGTCATGTGCTTGGGCATTTTGCAGTAGATCTTGCAGTTCAGAGTTATTGTGTTTCTTATGCCATGGTTCCTGTTTGTGTTTTGGTTCATAAGTTATATTTGTTTTGCTTGTCTAGATGCTGCCTTCTTAATAGTTGGAACTTTATTTTTTCAACTATTGAGATGTGCTGTGTCCTGCAGTTGCCATTTTGAATCTTTCCCTAAATCTTGTTTTCTAATAAATTCTATAATAAAGAAAACCAATGCTTCTTGGAAAAATAAATGACTTATATAAACAAATGTTATGTTGTGCTTGGGGAGGACCTGACAAATCAAAGGAGGTGGAAAACACTTAATGAGTAAGTTCGTATAGATATTAAAATTTGGTATATAAAATATGTGGGTTACAAATACATGGAGCAAGACTAGATTTTCTAATGAATAATGATGGAAACTTTTTTTGTACTAAGTAGATAAATTAGTTTGGGATAGGCATTTACAGTATTAAAAACAACAAACAAACAACCTCCAAATAGATTAAAGACTTAAATTTAAAATGTAAGCCAGGCACAGTGGTGCATGTCCATAATCTTAGTACTTGGGAGACGGAGACAGGAGTAACGAAGGACTAGCCTCAGCAACTTAGTGAGACTCTCAGCATACTAATGAGATCCTCTTTCAAAATTTAAAAAGAAAAAAAAATTAAAAAGGGCTGAGGGTATAGCTCAGAGGTAGAATGCTGGGTTCAATCCCCAGCACTATTAAATAAATAAATGAATAAATAAATAAATTAACAAGTGAATAAATAAATTATTAGACACATACTTGGAATAATTTTTAATGGTATGGTGGATTGGGATGTCCCAAATAATATCTATAACAGAAATATATAAAAGAAAAATTTACAGGTTTGACTTCATTTAAAATATTCACTTAAAAAAAACACAGCTTGAGAGAAGATGTTTGCAGTACCATAAGTCAGCAGCTTATTAATATTTGGCAAATACAAGTTCTCACATCAACTAAAGAATTCAGAAAACAATGGTAATGAGTGCAAAAGGGTCATCTGGAAGTGAGGCTTGAGGGATTAAGAGGTACTAGAAGAGTTTATCAAGCTCATTAGTAATCAGAGGAAACAATACTAATTTTGTATTAGCAAAAAATTAGAAGTTATTTTTAACAAGTTGTTAGTTAAAAGAACTTCTGAGGTGTTTCCTTATGTGGCCAGAACACAATCACAACATTTGGCAATTATTTTTCTCTCTCTCTCCTTCCCTTCCTCTCCCCCTTCCTCTCCCTTTCTGTCTGTCTTTGTTTCATTATTATTATTATTATTATTATTATTATTATTATTATTATTTGGACTGGGGATGGAACCCAGTGGTACTGGACCTAAAAGCTACACACCCAGCCCTATTTTTTAGTCTCTTCATTTTTGAAACATGGTCTCACTGAGTTGTGAAAGGCCCCCCAAATACCCAAGGATGCCCAGGAACTGTGATACTACAGTTTCTGCCTCCTGAATGCTGGGATTACAAGCATGTGCCACCACACCTGGCTTATCTTTGCCTTTTTAGCTCTAACAGTCATTTATACACCAGACTGTGACGCAGGTTACAATGAATTGAAGAAAACATAGGACAGTCTCTGCATGAGCCCACAAGATAGTGTACTAGAAACTATTCCTCACAAGTATGATGCCTCTTACCACTATGAATCTAAGTTTGGAGTGTATTCTCATAAAGCTTAAATAGCATTTTAAGAATTTAAGGAATAAGGGTAGTGTAGTACATTCAGGTTACATTCCTTAAAAACAAATGTCTAGGAGTTGTGGCACATGCCTTTAATCTTAATGCTTGATAGTCTGAGATAGGAGAATCAGAGAGTAGAGATCAGCCTCACCAACTTAGTGAGACCCTGTTTTAAAATAAAATATTGCTGTAAGTATAGTGCAGAGGTAGAACACCTCTGAATTTAACCCCTAATCTCTGTGACTGTCTGTCTGTCTCTGTATATCACACACACACACACACACACACACACACACACACACACACACACACACACACACGTCTTCTTATGCCAAGCAAGAGAACTGTAGAAGTTAATCACTCATTTTGTCTGTAATGGTAGTGTTCAATCCCAGGGTAATAGCCAGAAGAACCTGGTCAAGGAAATCAAGTACTTACTCAATTTGTACACAGAATTCTAAGCTTTATAATCAGAGAGGTGAAGCTTTTTAGCATATACAGTCAAGCAAAAAAATGGAAGAGTAATGGATGTAATCTAAAGATTGTGGGCTCTGAGAAATATTTTTGCCTCATTTCTCAAATTTCTGAGTTGTATCTTTGATCTGAAAACATTGGAAGCTACTTCTCTAATTAGATTTACATTGCATTTTAAGTAGATCCAAATTTGGAATCTTAAAACATGAGTGAGTATGCATGCCAGCCCCAAAAAGTATTAAATACGCTGAAAATTCCAAAAAGTCTCCACCAGTGTTATGGGAACTCATTGTTGGGATTTGAAGTGGACTCTCCTACCTGGGCTGAGTATGGGAAACAGATTTTGCAAAGGCAATATGGACATAGGGAGAGTGTGATTGGCAGGCAATCCTATTAGCCCTGGTTAGTTCCGTACCAATTCTAATACAACAAGCAGGATCAAGAAAGGCCTCATTTTAATATGCTTTTATTGGTGCATTGTAATTATACATCATAGTGAGGTTTGAAGTGATGCAAGCAGTCATGCACACAGCACTGGGTGAGTTTCCCTCCAGATCCCATCCCTTACAAGAACTGGAATGTGTTGTGATTTATCAGTCAACTATACGGCCTGAACTATTTATTTCCTAAGGCCTTTATTTCAGCCAACTTTGCTTTTAACTTCTTGTAACCAACTCAACACTACTTTGACAAAACAGGACTGGAAAGAGTATCATTGACTTTAATTGCCAGACTCGACTTGACTTGCTTACTTCCTGTGAAGGTCAAGGAGCTCTGCAGGACTACTGTTGTTCTTGTTCAAATTAATAAATTCGTTTTGTCATCTTTAAAACAGGCATATTTATTATAGTTTGCTATGTTTTACATTTTTACAAATACATAAATCACAAAGACTGTAGCAAATGTTTATGAGAAGCTCAAAGTAAATAATTTTATTCTTTTTAATGAAGGTGATAAATAAAGCGAGTAAGCAATGTCCACCTAATATTTATCTCCTTGAGAAAATGTCCATAGTCATTCACTTGCATATTAGAGGGTTATTTTTAAACCATATAAGCTTCTCTGAGTGTGTGGGTGTATGTGTGCATGTGTGTGTGCATGTGTGTGAGGAGGTACTGGGGGCTGAGTCCAGGGGTCTTCTATCTCTGAGCTACATCTCCAGCCCTACTTTATTTTTATTTTGAAATAGGAGCTTGCTAATTTGCTGAGACTGACCTGGAACCTGCGATTCTCCTGTCTCAGCCTCTCATGTGCTGGGGTCACAGGACATTTGTCACCATATACAGCTCCATATAAGTTTTTTTTTTTAAATAAAATATAAAAATGACTTTGTCTTTGAAAGTGTTAATTATGAAGTAGAGAATAAGCCAGGTGTGGTGGTACACACTTGTAATCCCAGCATTCGGGAGACAGAGACCAGAGGATCGCAGTGCAAGGACAGCCTCAGCTACTTAGCAAGGCCCTTTGCAACTCAGTGAGATCCTGTTTCAAAAAATGAAAAAGACTAAAAAATAGGACTGGGGATATAGCTCAGTTGGGTTCTATCCCCAGTACTGAAAAGAAAAGAAAAGAAAAGAAAAGAAAGAGTAGAGAATTCAGATTAGAATTTGTGTGATTGAATTAGGGTTGAAAGAGAAAATACATTGTTTTAAATATTTTTTCCTTTTGTCTTTGTTTTTTGTTATGCCAACTCTGTTGATGTTATACCTTTTGTAATTTATTCACAATTCTTGGATAAATTTTTATTTTTATATTTACTTTCTAATTTTGTAAATTTCAGTTGACATATCCTTAAACTCCAAGATCCTTTACTTAGTTGTGTTCTTAAAAAGACTAATGAAGCCACTAAAGGCATTTCTCATTTCTACTAATGAGGGCACTAAAAACATTCTTCATTTCTATGTTTTTTTATTTCTAGCATTTTTTATTCTTTCTTAGCTTTCTCATGTATTTATATTATTCATCTGTCCTTGCACTTTTGCCTACCTATACTATTAAATCCTTTAGTATATTAATTGTAGTTGTTTTAAGTTCACAGTTTGATAGTTCCAATATTCTTACCATGTTTAGATATGGTTCTGATATTTATTTTGCCTCTCTCTCTCTCTTTCTCTCTCTCTCTCTCTCTCTCTCTCTCTCTCTCTCTCTCTCTCTGTTTTGTGGTACTCAGGATCAAACTCTGGGACACTCTACCACTTAGATACATTATTAGCATATATAAATACAAAATAAAAACTCTGGCATATTGTACATGATATTTCTTTCCTTGTAGTGTTCTACTTTCCATATATTTTTCTGGCTAACTCTTCATTTATAGTTTCCTTTGTACTTTTGTCTGCAATCAATGGTTTGAAATCCTGCCTCATTCTCTGAAGTCACTGGGATTACAAGTGTGTATCCCCACATCCAGCTTCTTAAATCAAGTTTTTCTCTTAACTATGCCTGTTTCTTTTATATAAAAAAAGCAGTCATGAGACTTGAGTTAAAAAAATGTGGTGAAGATTCCTTTAGAGTTATAGGGATAAGGTGATCAGAGAAAGGACATATTGCATGAGCCTATGATCATACTTTGTGTCACATGGCTATAAACATCACAATTGTTCTCAGTTTGTTTACTTTTTGTTTCATCCCCTTAAGTAGCCCAAGATGGCTACAGGAAATGGAATTAGTCATTTCACTTCTCCCATATCAGTTAGACTGACAAAACCTCAATAGGCTAGGCTCAGGTAAAATAGTCATGGACCACAGAAGAGTGTTTTGATGACTTAGATCGCTACTATGATGGAGCTAGAAATTGCTGACACCTAGTGAAGTTTCAGCTGCTATGAGACTGTACCTGAACTTAGAATTTTCATGCTAGACCAGAAACTTCAAGTCTCAAACATATTGTATTTTATTCTTATATTTAATTCTATAGTAGTAGTTTACTGATTCTATAAAATTAGTTCACTATTCCAGCATCTTTTTTTATTCTTTTCACAGGAATGAGTATAAATAATAAGTAATTATTTATTAATTATTTTAAATTCATCTGCAAAATATTTTTGACCTGGGAGTCTTATAATTCTTCTAAATATTGCTCCAGGTTATGCTTCCACAAAACCTAAAAATATTATTTTAGTTCTCTGCAGTCAGCCATAGTAAATATTTTTCTGTACTACCACAAAACAAAACAAAATAAAAGCTCTGGGATGTTGTACATGATATTTTTTTTCTTTGTAGTGTTCTACTTTCCATATATTTTCTGGCTAACTCTTCATTTATAGTTTCCTTTGTACTTTTGTCTGTAATCAATGGCTCCTACTAGATGGTGGTGATTGTGTGTTATAAAGAAGCTTGCCTTTAAAAAGCCTTCTTTAACTTAAGCCAGATCAGATATGTATGCTGCATGAGCATATAGAATTCTCTCCTGTGTTCTAATTCTTACTACACAATATTGCCATTTTTTGTAAACTCAGCATTATGATCCACTAGTCCATAATCTCCTTGAAGGCAAGAATTATATCACTTCTTCATTCCTCATAGATTGACACTTATTAAGTCCTTAACGTGTTTGCTAAATAAAATAATTATTCTAAACACTATAATTGGCTTGTGGTATTAAAGCAAGTGGTAGGCTTTCCCCATGCCTTTGCTTAATGTTGACATTTGTGGAATTTTAATTTGTCAGTATGCAGTTAAAGCAGACCACTGCTACCATCTGGTGGCAATTGTATGCATTACAGACAAAAGTCTCAGAAAACTCAAAATGAATGTGTTCTTTTAAGCCAGTAGTTTCCAGATCAATGATCAGGAAAGCATAATAGTGAACAGGTGAGAAGCCAGTAATAACTCTTCAAATACTTAAAAGTCAAAGCTAGAGAGATCCAAAATGGTGACTGAGGGATACAGCACATCTCAGTAGCTGGACCAAATAAAGTTCAACCACCAAGAAGGCAGCGTCTTGACAAACAAAATAAACAAAGCAGTGAAAGATACTCATGATCCAGAACACAAATGGGAACCACAGCAGAAGGAAATCCAATGCTCTGAACACGAGATCTACTGCAAAAATCCTGAGTGCACTACTAACCTGGTGTGGTGGCTGGCACCATCTCGGGGCAGGGGCTAAACTGTGATTGCTAGCTCCATAGCTGCAGCCCCAAGAAATCCCAACAAATAATCCAAGAACTTGCAGTGCAGAAAGTGGCAGCAGAGCTCCAACATCTTAAGCAACCAGGATCACACTTTAGGGATACAGAAAAAGATCCAAAAGCCATGTACTCACCAGAGGCGGTACCTGCATTGGCGTACTCTGTCCTCCAGAAACCTGGCCTACAGGATATCAAGATAACTGCTTTGTATTACTCATCAGAAGACCTCCCCAGAGCAGCCACCGGACCCCAGTGGGCTAAGACCTGGTGACTCATCCTGGAGGTAATCCAGTTAGAACATATAGAGACACAGGAAAGGCCCATAGTGCTGAAGGCACAGTGCCTGCACAGGGTCACAGTGTGTTGGTCCAAGACTACAACTGAACAATAACTGATAGTGCAGGTAAGGAGGTTCATGCCCATGGTGGGAAGGCTCAGAGCACAAGGCCTGTGACCACAGAGTCAGGGCTCAAGAACTTGGAACCCAGCCAGAGGGCATGGAGTGCAGGGCTGGAAAGGACAGAGCACAGAGCTGAGGAAACACAGAACCCTGAGTTTACATTAAACTAATTAACAGTGACATCTGATGTCCTGACAGCTAAACAATGCTGTCAGAGGTGAAAGAGGGGCAGAAACACTCATAAAGTGGGTCTAAAAGCTGATAATAGGTTACAGACCAAATGAAAGACACTAGAATATACTCTAGATTTTACCACAGTGAACAGACATACAGTTATTATATGGGTCTGGGGCCTATATATGTAAATTACCAGGATTGCTGGTTTTTATTTTTCTCACATTGTCGCTAGTTCTTTTTATTCTATTTCTTTTTTTACTTTTGTTCTTTTTTATTATTCCTTTTTCTTCTTTTGTTTTTTTGTATTTCATATATAATTGTTAGTTTTGTCACTTGTTTTGTTCCTTTATGCATGATTGTTTTTTCTTTACCCCATTCCTTTTGCAAACTTCCTCACTCTAGCCTATTTTCTCTCTTCTCTCAAACTTTTTCTTTCCTTACTGTATCTCCTTGTTTTATATTCAAGCTATTTCATATCTCTATACATAAATACTCTCTAACTACAAGAACCCTACTATCTAACTTTATTTCATTCTCAACCAGATACTACATTATTGTATTTAAAATTTTACTCAACTTAATCATATCCTCTACTTTACCTGAATCTCATACCCAACACCCCAGCTCCTCTCCCCCTTACCCAACCCTCACCATCGAATAAAGCACTGCCCACCCATGCATGAACCTGCTGACACTTTTATATTCCTACTGCTAAGATTGAATCGGGCAGATTACCCACAGAATCACACACAAAAAAGAAGATGCCAAGACATCAAGAACACAAGCCCAAGAACCCTGAAAATATGAGAACTAGAAACAGTGAGGAAATACAGGAAATCATGAATAGTTACCTACAAGAAATCCAAAAAGGAGAATTCCCAATCCTGATCTTCAATATGATGAAAGGCTTCAGAGCAAATCTATAGGAAATGAAAGAATAAATCAAGACACTAAGACAGAATCAAAAGAGGTCTGGAATGAAATTAAAGAGTCAATAAATGAAATGAATATAGCAATAGAAAGAAATTCTGGAAGATTAGATGAAACGGAAAACAGATTATCACTGTCAGAAGACAGTTCATTCAAAACAGAAAGAACAGTCAACTGCAAACAGAAATTATTATGGAAACAAAACCTAAATATCCAACAACTATGGGACAACATGAAATGTCTTAACTTATGGATAAAAAGCATTGAAGAAGAAAAAAGAAGCAAATTTCAGAACCAGAAGAGAGATGAAGTTTATCAGTGGGGCAACTAAGCAAGAAGAAATAACATTATCTCAAACAGAAGATAGAACACAAAATGACAGAAACAAAAGTCATATTTCAATAATAACCCTGAATGTCAAAAGTCTTAACAATTAAAAGACATAGACGGGCAATGTGGATTTAAAAAACATAATCCAAATATATGCCACTTACAAGAAATTCATCTTACAACCAAAGACAGCTGAAAGTGAAAGTATAGAAAAAAGATTTATCATGCTAATGGAGACCAAAAATTGGCAGGGCTAGCAATACTGATATCCAACAAAAGAGACTTTAAGCTAAACATATCAGAAGAGACAAAGTAGGGCACTTCCTTTTATTAAAAAGAACAATCCACCAAAAGATAATGGTAGTAAATATTTATGCCCCAAATGTGGGGCCAGCCACATTTGTAAAACAAATCCTTCTGGACATCAGATCTAAAATAGACCCAAATAGAATAATTCTGGAAGACTTTAACACACCTTTCACACCACTGGATGGATATTCAAGGCAAAAGATGAGTAAAGACTCTTCAGAATTAAAGAAAACTATAAACCAAATGGACCTAATAGACATATACAGAATATTTCAACCAGGAAGAGCAGAATACACATTATTCTCAGCAGCCCATGGAACCTTCTCCAAAATAGATCACATCCTGGGCCACAAAGCAAGCCCCAGCAAATTCAAAAGATGTAATATAATTCCTTGCATCTTTTCAGACCAAAATGGAATGAAAGTAGAAATTAACAACAGGGAGATCAAAATAAATTATTTAAATACATGGAGATTGAATGATACATTATTGAATGATGAGTGGGTTAGATCAGAAATAAGGGGTGAAATAAAGAAATTCCTGAAATTAAATGAAAATAGAGACACAACTTACCAAAATCTATGTGACAATTTGAAGGTGGTGTTGAGAAGAAAGTTTATAGCATTGAGTGCCCACAAAAGAAAACCAGAGAGACTCCAAGTAAACAAACTAATAACATGTCTCAAGGACCTAGAAAAACTTCAACATTATAACCCAAAAGCCAGCATAAGGCAGGAAATCATTAAAATCAGAGCAGAAAAAAATTGAAAGAGAGAATAAAAAACAATTTAAAGACTCAACAAAACAAAAGGCTGGTTCTTTGAAAAGATTAATAAGATTGACAACCCCCTGGCCAACCAAACCAAAAGAAAGAGAGAATCAACTCAAATCATTAAAATCAGAAAGTAAAAAGGAGACATTGCCACAGAGAGTGAGGAAATTCAAAGGATTATCAAAAACTATTTTGAAATTTTATTCTCCAATTGACTGGAAAACATGGAAGAAATTGATAGATTTCTAAGCACATATAACCTAACTAAATTGAAACAAGAGGGCATAGCAAGCCTAAACTAAATAATAGCAAGCAAAGAAATAGAAGCAGGAATGAAAATTCTGCCATCAAAGAAAAGCACAGCCCTGGACAGGATTCCAACTGAATTCTAAAAAACCTTTAGTGAAGAACTAATTCCAATAATTCTAACTTATTCCAGGAAATCCAGAAATGGAATTCTTCCAAACTCCTCTATAAGGCCAGTATCACATTAATACCAAAACCAAATAAAGATTCCTCAGAAAAGAACATTTTAGACCAATATCCTTGATGAACATAAATGCAAAAATTCTAAACAAAATACTACCTATGCATATTCAAACTCATATCAAGATAATTGTACACCAAAACCAAGTTGGTGTCATTCCAGAAAAACAAGGCTAGTTCAACATATGCAAAGCAAAACACGTTATTCACCACATAAATAGAACGAGAACAAAAATGATCATGTGATCATATCAATAGATGCTGAAAAAACATTTGATAAAATCCATCTCCAAATCATGTTAAAAAACTGCAGAAAATTGGAATAGAAGGAACATATTTCAAGATTATTAAGACAATATACAATAAACCCAAAGCCAACATCATATTGAATGGGGAAAACTGCAAGAATTTCCTCTAAAATAGGAAACAAGACAAGAAGGCCCACTATCACTACTCCTTTTGAATACTGTCCTCCAGACTTTTGCCACAGCAGTAAGACAAGAGAAGGATATCAAAGGAAATAAAATAGGAAGAGAATAATTAAAACTATCCTTGCTTGCAGATGACATGATCTTTTATCTAGAAGACGTAAAGAACTCAACCAAAAGACTATTGGACCAGATTAAACAATTCAGCAAAGTTGCAGGATAGATACAAAATTAATCTAAAGAAATCAGTCGCTTTTCTTTTTTTTGTTGTTTTTTTTGAGTATTTAAAAAATTTATTTATTTTTTAATTGGTGCATTGTAGTCATATATCAATCACATTGGAGTACAAGACTTGAGAGGATATACAAGCACACATCATCCAATTAGCCCTCATCCAGCCCCCACCCCATTCCCTCCCCCTCCCTAGATCCCATGCTTGTTTGGTGATTAACTTTGATACATTTGTTTATGTACCTCCTGCGTTTTAAAGAGGCTCCGTCCTCCACTATTCCATACCCTCTGATTGGTCACATTAGTTGCTTCACTATAGGGCCCTTTCTATAGCTCAACCTCTTCCTGTTTATTAGGGGAAGCATCTGATTTATATTTTCTGTGATATTTCTCTGTGCATGCCACGTTGCAAGTACTGATCCCACTCTTGACAGCCCCAGTAGTGGCCTGGCTACCTGGTGGACTGATCCAGACCTAGCTGGCTCAAGCAGCGGTCTGGCCTCATGGGAGGCCCCAATTCTGGTCTCGCTGGCCCAGACACCAGCCTAACCCCTCAGCTGGCTCCGATCCTGGCCTTGGAGGCCCCAGCACCGGCCTATCTTCACGGTGAGCTCCAATCCTGGCCTTGCTGGCACTGGCACTGGTCTCACCCCTCAGCAGGCTCCGATCCCGACCTTGAAGGCCCCAGCACCAACCGTGCCTCATGGCAGGCTCCGATCCCGGCCTCACTGGCCCCAGCATTGGCCTAACCTCTCGGCAGGCTCTGATCTCGGCCTTGGAGGCCCCAGTAGTGGCCTTGCCTCACGGTAGGCTCCGGTGTCGGCCATTGGCCCCGGAACTGGCCTAACCCCTCAGCAGGCTCCAATCACTGTTTCTGGGGTTATTATTTCAAAGGTTCCAGGTGTAATGTATCAGATCTCTGCCTCCCCTGAGTACTGGCCATAATCAGTTGCTTTTCTATATGTCAACAATGAATCCACAATGAAAGAAATAAAGAAAATAATTCTACTCACAATAACCTCAAAAAGAATAAAATACCTAGGAATAAAACCAACCAAAGATGTATAATACCGCTACAATAAAAACTATAAAACATTAAGGAAAGAAACTGAAGAAGACATTGGAAGATGGAAAGATCCCCTTGCTCATGGATAGGCAGAATAAATATCAAAATGGTAATTCTGCCAAAAGTGACCTACAGATTCAATGCATTTCCTATCAAAACACCAACAACATTATTCACAAATCTAGAAAAATCAGTCATGAATTTTAAATGGAGAAAAAAAGACCCAGAATAACCAAAGCAATTCTCAGAATAAAAACCATGCAGGAGGAATCACATTCTTTGACTTCAAATTATAGTACAGAGCAACAGTAGTAAAAAACAGCATGATTGAAATCAGAGAACTACACCCATGTTCATAGAGCACAATTCATAGAGCCAAAATATGGAACCAATCTAGGCCTCCATCAACAGATGAATGGATTGCAAAATTATAGAAAATACACAGAATGGAATTCTACTCAGCAGTAAAAAAGAACAGAATCATGTCATTCACTAGAAGGTGGAAAGACTTGGAGGACAGTATGCTGACTGTCTATGAAATCAGCCAAGCACAGAAAGAGAAGGGACATATGTTTTCTCTAATATGCCCAAACTAGGCAGATTAGGGATTCTAGAGAGACTCCAGATAATGGAGGAGAAACCTCATCAAAGCTAGAAAGAAAGGGTAGGAGAGGAAAAAGGCTGAGGTTGATTCATGGAGGAGCTACATTTGAATATGTGTATAAGTATGAATGTAGCATGGTCAACCTGACTCTCATTATTGGGGGGGGGGAGTTGGCAGGGGAAGGGCACCAAGCACCATGTGAATGTATGCCATTTTCAATATGATACACATAAAAATAAAAATAACCTTTCTCCACTAGAAAAGTCAAGTCTAGCTTACTATTTTAAAGATATTATTTGAAATTCAGCGGAAATTATATATCACGCATTTTATTTGAAGTTTCATAATTCATATATTTTTCTTTTCTCTTTTTTTGTTTGTTTGTGGCACTGGAGGGTTGATCTCAGGAGCATTCTACCTCTGAGATACATCCTCAGCTCTATTTTATTACTTTTTTGGAAATAGTTACTGAGGCTAGCCTCTGACCTGTGATCCTCTTGTCTCAGCCTCCTAAGTACTGGGCTTAGGTCCAAATGCCACCAAAATTGGCTAGTTTGTAAATTTTTAAAAAGGTATATTAAGTGAATATATATTTACTATTGTTATATTTTCTCCTTGAATTAGCTCTTCATAATTATGAAATCGATGTCTCTACTAATTCTCCTTGCTTTACATTCCATCTTGAGATTAATATATCTACACCATTCCTTTTGGTGGTTATATGGTTTGTCTTTCTCTCATTTCTCCTACAACTGATCTGTGTTTTTGTACTTGAAGTGTGTGCCCATCTCTTCTCCTGTCTTTCTGGCCCGGTGTCTGTGTCAGGCAGCTCTCTAGATGTGTTTGCACCTATCTTGTCTAAAGATGATTTCCTGTTAAGGCTCATTTGTCTCTAATGTGTGCCTTTATCCGTGGTGGCATCACACTCTACTGCTTTGGTCCTAAGGTGTCACAGGCATGAATGGTGGTTCATGGTATAAGTGGGATGTTCTCTTTGTTCTGCATGTGGACTCTTTCTTGCTTATCTTCTCTGCTTACAGTAGTATGGGAAGGTCTATGGTGTGGCCAGCACTGAGCAATCACATACAAAACATTAGTGGAATAAGCTCTTAAAGATCCTATTCAAAAGAAGGTGTGCTGTGTCTTATACTGTGAGATTAAAAATGTATTAACATCCATTTTATCCAAATATATCTTCATATTTAATGCAAAACTAAGTTAGGTCCTAGTAGTTTAGGTGTGGATGTGCAAACAGAAGAACTGATTCTTAAAAAAAAATTATGTAGAACTAAAGAGGTAAGAATGTTAAGTGAAATATTGAAAATTGTGAGAATGTGGTATTGACAAAAGGATAGACAAACTGTACAAAACTTAAAGAAAACAAATCCCAGAAACAGAGCCATATAAACATGAAAATTTTATGTATGCTATGGCACTGCAAGTGGAGAAAGAGAAGACTTTTAATAAATGGTACTATGTAAAATAAATACACAAGAAGAAAATAGATTTTAGTACCATCTAATATAAAATTCAAAATCAAATTCCAGGGTCTTATTAAATTTTAGGGGTCCAGATGGATTGAAGATGTTAGGAATATCTAAAGAAAAGCCTTTTTAAACTTAGAAATCTTTATGATCTTCTGGTAGGTAAGTTTTAAAAATACTATGCAAATAGTAATAATTATAAAACTTAAATTTTCAGTCAATTTAACAGGTTATTAAAAGAATGAAAAACCTGGCCACAGTGGTGCATGCCTCTAATCTTAATACTCAAGAGAATGAGACAGGAGGATCACAGATTCAAGGTCAGCCTAAACAACATAGAGAGACCCTGTTTCAAAAAAATGCATCAAAAGAGCTGAAAGAGTAGATCAGTATTAACACACACACACACACACACACACACACACACACACACACACAGAGAGAGAGAGAGAGAGAGAGAGAGAGAGAGAGATAACAAGGATATTTTATTTTTTTATTATCAATGTGTGTGGATGTGTGTTACTGAATATTGAGTTAAAGGGCATTCTACCTTTTCACTACACCTTCAGTTCTATTTTATTTTGAAAGAGATTCTCTCTGCTACCACATACTTGTCTCAAACCTGTGATGCCCATTTCTCAGCCTCCCAAGTACTGAAATTACAGGTGTGTACCACCATGCAGGCTATTATCACAATCTAAAGGCAAGCCATAGGATGGTAAGAGCTATAGCTGACAAATGCCTGAATAATACACAAAGAGAACTTACACACACACACACACACACACACACACACACACACTGGGCAAAGCAGGGTGTGGTGTTGCATTCCTCTATTTCCAGCTATGTAGGGGATGAAGTTGAATATCGCTTGAGCCATGGAGTTTGAAATTGGCCTTGGCATCATATTAAGACCTGTTTCAAAAAAAAAGGGAGGGCAAGAAACTTGGATCAATATTTTCAAAAATCATCTGAGTGGTCAAAAAATGCATAAGAAGTAAATCAACCTCTTCAGATATTAGAAAAATATAAATGAAATCTGTAATAGAATACCAAAATGTACCCACCAAAATGGCTAAAATGAAAAAGACTGACAATTACAATTGTCAGTGTGCAGTCAAATGCAACTGGAATTATCATACAGTTCTAAGGAGAATCACATCAGTGCAACCTCTTTGAAAATTGTGGAGCAGTGCCTACTAATGTTGACCACACACCTACTTTGTTTCTTCGCATTCACTCCAAGATATATAAAAAACCAAAATGCAGAATTATCTGTTCATCAAAAGAGGAAAGACATGTTTAGGAAAGCTGTGTCAAAATTCCCAAGTGATTAAACATTAAAAAGTACCCAAATTTTATCTATATTAGAATAGGTAATTAATTTATGGCATGTTCATATGAAAGAATACTATGTAGCAATATTGTTGTTGCTACACAAAATAATACAGATGGTTGTGAAGCTGAATGTCAGGGTCATGTGTTTTTCAACCAGCTCAGAGATTTTTCAATGGACAGTAAGGGAGTATGCAATAATTTAGAGGTGACAAGATGTAGGATTCCACAATACTACTAATATTCTAGTTCTTTCTGTATGTGGTGACATGAAGGTTAATTTGGAGCTTATTCTTTAAGTTGTATGCACTTAAGATTTCTGTGCTTTTCTATAAGTATAATATTACCCAGTAAAACTAGGTAGTAATTAAAAATGAACTCATTTTTTGAGTGAAGACAAGATATATGTGAATAAAGGCAGGAGAAAATAGAGCTGAGGACATCAGGCATGGCTGAAATTAGAAAGAAAAATGCATACTGGGTGGCGTGTAGGTGGTCAGTGTGTGCATTTCAGCAAGGGGACTGCATGAGCAAAACCATGGGGCTGCTGAAGGACAGGGCTGTGGACGAGTGTGGCTCACCTTCATTAAAGGCAATGCACAGGCACTTCAAGGACAGGAAGGAAAATGCAGACAGAGGTTAGCTAGGGGAAGGGTGATGCACTGTGATCTAAATAGCAGCACAGATGAGTAGTAGTCGTTCTCCTTATCAATTTCAAGCATATATTCCCCAGGAAAAAAAACTAAAGCGAAACTCACTTCTCATTGGTTCTATATAATTGTCCGTTTGTGGGCCTATCAGTTTTACTTTGTGCCCATAAATTTACATGCACGTGAGATGTGAGCATGCACGTGCATATGAAATCCCTCTAATTATAAGGAATTTATCCAGAATTCACACTGTGACAAAATTCAGATTTCCGGAAAATATATACAAACAAAAATTGAAAAGAGGCTCTGAGATGCTGGGGTCCTCCATGAAGAGTTCATGTGGAGGAATGGACAGAATTCTGAACTTTATCAGCTGTGATGCTCTGGGCATTTTTATACATATTCCAAACATAACAGAATCATACTTGGGAAGCTAAGAGAGGAGGATTATAGATTGAAGAGAGTCTCAGCAAGTTGTGAGATTCTCATCAACCTAGTGAGACCTTGTTCAAAAATAAAAACAGAGTAAGTCTGGAGGTGTAGCTCAGAGGTAGAATGTCCATGAGTTCTATCCTCAGTACCCATAAATAAATAAATAAATAAATAAATAAATAAATAAATAAATAAATAAATATCAAATAAATATCCTGCTGCTACTAAAAAGAAATATACATGAAATGTAGATGTAAAAGACTTTAGGGAGATGACTTCATTAGGTTTTAACAGTTATGATAGTTGAGGAAGATCATAGATTTAAGAATGATTTACCAGGTGGGTGGCACACATTTGTATGTCATACTTGGGAGAGTGAAACAAGATTTTGTATTAGCAGGCAGCCTAAGATACTTAGTGAGGTTATCTGCAACTTAGTGAGACCCTGCTTCTAAATAAAAAATAGGGCTGAGGTGTGGCTCACAGGTAGAATGCCCCTGGCTTTAGTTCCTCATACTAAAAAATAAAAGAAAGGAAGAGAAAAGTATTCTGAGATTTTTTTAGCTGATATGCAAGAAAGTTAATGTGTATGGGAAAGACAATATCAATATTTTTATTTTTTAATATTGGAGGTTATTAGAAATGCTCACAATTTTGCATCTTGGAAAATATCATCTAGAAAAAATTCTAAGGAAAGAGGCTGTATAGCATGCAAACACACACACACACACACACACACACACACACACACATCTTAGGTTGACATTCTATGAATGATGTAACACAGTGCTCTAAAAGGAATATCTGTTTAACAAATAGTTATAAAACTATACAGTTTAAACAGATTTATTCTGATGCAGTTTACAGCAGGATGACATAATGACTTAAAAATTAGATATTGCTAGAGGCAGACTGAGGAAAGCGATAATAAAAAGAAATGTGATAACTATTAAAAGTCAAAATCTAAGCAATTTCCTGGTCTTGAGTGTGGAAAGCTAATGCTCATCCTCAGGACCTCCTAGCTCAGAGGGGCGTCCTCATGCCAGTATGGAGTATGACTGGCAGTGAGATCTGTCCCCAGGGACTGTGAAGAAACCTACATAGTCTTAAAGGTCTTTCCCTTCATTTGTATTTTTATAAAATCAACCCATAATAGAATATATTAGAGTCATTTTCAACAAACTTTTCAATATTACTTCAGACTTAGAATATGATGAGGCTCTCGAAAAACACTATTGATCATATATATACATCCACATGTATAGATATGTATCATCATATGCAATTATAATAATTAGATATAATGCCTTATTTTTTTAAAGCTTTTACCCTTCTTCTGAAGAGAACAGCCTCAGATGACTAGCAGCAAGGACTGGACCTTTGGAATAATTTCCTTTTATGATCTTATTTTTGACTACCTCTCAAGGTCCCAACAGGAGTAGCAATAAAGGCTTTAGACCAAAGCAAGAATGTGGAAATATATTTGTGATATTTATACTACACACACACACACACACACACACACACACGAACTGAAAGCCACAATCACACAAGTGCTCATTTTCTCACTTCATAATCCACATTTTAACTATAAAATCTATTTATTGAGAATATTGCTTTTCCCAACAGTTGTGATAAATAAGTGCTTAGCTCTTTGAATAGCTTAACAATTGAAATATGATTAAGAAAATTGTGCTTTAAACTGGTATGATCTTTTAATAAGTTCAAATGACAGTTAAAAATGTTTTCTTTTTCTAAAGCTTTATTATAGCTTTCATTGTATGCTGTATACATATATACATATAACATGTTTTATATTGTATTGTAAAATGCTTGCAAATGGCTAAAATATGACTTGACTCCTCGTTTTGTTGTTATTAAGTAATCTCAGAATAAAGTTGAGTTAAAATTAAATGAGCATTTGAACACTGTTTTTCTGCTTTCAAAAAGTTTCATGAGCTGGGAATAGTGGTGCATGCCTGTAATCCCAGTACTTAGGAGGCTGAGACAGACAATCACAGGTTTGAGTCTAGCCTTAGCAACTTAAAGAGATCCTTAACAACCTAGCAAGATCCTATTTCAAAACAAAAAAAATGCAAAGATATGGGAGGTATAGGTTAGAGTTAGAATTTCCCTGGATTCAATCCTAGCAACACACACACACACACACACACACACAGTATATAGTTACATGATTGATAGGCATGAATTCCTCTTTCTTTCTCTCTCTCTCTCTGGTGCTGGGGACTGAAGCCAGGAGCATTCTACCTCTGAGGTATACCTTTAGTCATATATGTATATGTATATATATTTGGAAACAGGATCTCACTAAATTACTGAGGGCCTCACTAAATTGCTGAGGCTGGCTTCAAAACTGTGATCTTCCTGTCTCAGCCTTACACATACTGGAATGACAGGCATGCACCGCCACTTGCACCAATAAGCATGATGCCCGTCTATCATTTCAGGTATCCCTTCCCCTAATTTATCGTTTTGACAAGTTAGAATTTATTTGAAATTATAGTACAAAAAATGAATCATGGAAAAATATAAAGTCATAAAGGAAGAATTCTATGAGAAACATATATATGACCTAGATTGAAAGTTTGCTTCATAAAAAAATGTGCCCACACTCTTGTGCTCTGTTAACATTGCATTACTATAAAAAGTCAGACTAACGAAATCCCAACAGAATATGTACATTGCAGCAGTTGCTAAGGTAACCCCTTTCAAATCCTCTAAATAGAAAAAATTAAAAATATAGTCTTTGAGGGCAGATAAGGTAAGCTTGTCTCAAGGCTCTCTGGATGTATTTTTGCAACAGCAATGAATGACTAAGGAAAATACCTAGGATTGAAATAGGGACCGACCGAGTCACAGGGAAATAATTAATTGGCCAGAATAAATGAAATTAAAACAGCATAAGATAAATCCTTCTGAAGGTCCTTTTAGGTTCCCTCCAGAAATAATAGCCTCAAGGAGAACTAAAAATGAGAAAATTAAATCACATTGTCACATTCACCCCTTAGGGTGAGCTCAGTATTGAGACAGAAAGAACTGGGGATCATCTCCCCATGATATACCTCCTCCCATTCAAATTCTATCTTTCCTCTGGGGCAGCTGTCGAAACTGTAGACTGCTTATATAAGAGCATAAAAATGTACAGAGAACACATTTCAGTTCAGGATTAACCCTGTATTCAAGAAATAAAGGTATCTAAACATGTATTATGTAAAGAGGCAGCCCGGGATGTCCTTGTAATGCAATGAAAATTTGAAACTATTTTATAAATTTGATAGCATTAAGAATAGTTCAACATTATTAGCTAATATTTTTAAGATTTGTCTTGTTTGATGGTGACAGTAATAAGAAATCACTAAAGTATTTAGTTACCTTATTCATTTTATCCTCTCCCCTCTCAGTTTGTCAACTAAGTGGGTGAAATATTTTGTGATTTTCCAATTAGTACACTGAAAGCATTTAAGTTAACTTAGTTTTACGTGTATGTAGGAATGAGGCTTGCTACTGGGAATTGAGCCCAGGGCATTCTACCTCTGAGCCATATCTCCAACCCTACTTTTTGTTTTGAAACGGCATTTCCTTAGGTTGCTGAGTGTCTCACTTCAAACTTGTGATTCTCTGATCTCAGACCCTGGAGTACTAAGATTATAGGTTTGTGCCACCACACCCAGCTTCTATATATAGTTTACATATATATAATTAATATAACAGAATATAGTATATTACAAGATATATCAAATATATATATATATATATGTTGAACTAAAGATTTTCCTAAATTACTTTATCCAATATCCACTACCTCTTACTTCTGAATACATTTTTAAAGATATACTGTTGTTGGCACATTGTAATTATACATCATAGTGAGGCTCAAAGTGATAAAAAATGAGCCCACATGCAGCACGTGGTGTATTTCCTTCCTCACCTGCCCTGCCTGCCTTCTCTTCCTGTACATGTTAATGGGATTGGGGATACCTTCATATATGGACATAAAATTATTTGAGCAGTTTGTTTCCTCAATCTTATTTTCCCTTTCCCACTCCCTTCTCTCAGTTCTCTTCCATTATTCTACTGGTTTCTCTCATCATTTATTTTAAGTACCTTTGTTTCCTATTTTCTGTCTAGATTTCACATATAAAACATATTACCTTTGGCTTTCTGATACTGGCTAATCTCATTTAGCATATTTTTCTCTGTTTCCGTCCATTTTTTTCTGCAAATGACATAATTTTATTCTAAATGACTGAATTAAATTTCACTGTGCTTATGTCCATCATTTTCTTTATCCATTTGTCTGTTGATGGACACTTGGGTGGTTCTGGTTCTATAATTTGAAGATTGTGAATTGTCCTACTATAAGCATGGATATGCATGCATCACTATAGTAATCTAACTTTAATTCTTTTGGAAAGCTGCTGAGGTGTAGTAAAGCTCAGTCATATGGTGGTTCCATTCCAAGTCTTTTGAAGAACCTCCACATCCTCTTCCGCATTTATTATTCCTTGTATTCTCGATGACTGTCATTCTAACTAGAGTAAGATGGAATCTCAGTATAGTTTTCACTTGTATTTCCCAGGTTGCTAATGATATTGAACTTTTGTATATATTTAATTAGCCATTTATTATTTATAATTTTGAAAATTGTTTATTCAGTTCAATTGCCCATTATTGATGTGTTTTTTTTTTTGGAGGGGTATCTATTTTCTTTTTACCAGCATCTCATTCTTAAAGGTTTAATGACCAGAAAGTCCAACTCTCACTCTCTCTCTCTCTCTCTCTCTCTCTCTCTCTCTCTCTCTCTCTCTCTCTTCTCTCTCTCTCTCTCTCTCTCTGCATTTATGGGGAATTACTGAGGATCAAACCCAATGGCATTCTAACTCTTATTTTTTTTTTTAAACAGGATCTCATAAATGACTTCATATTGGCTTCCAATCTGCAATATTCCAGTCTCAGCTTCAAATATTGGAATTATAGCTGTGTACCATTATGTCTGATTGCAGTGGTCTTTTTAATGATATCATAAGGCATTAGAGAAAAAAACTAAAGATCACTATCTTTGTCTTTAAATAACTGGTTCTTAAATTTTAGCAAGCACCAGCTATACTTGGGGGCATCTGCGTCATAACCCTAAGGTTTCTGAGTGAAAAGGCCTGGTCAGGATCTACCTCACAATGTCTTATTTCTTTTCTTTTCTTTTCTTTTTTTTTTTTTTTGAAGGTCTGGAGATGGAACCCAGAGGCATTTGACCTCCGAGCTACACCCCCACCCTATTTTTTATTCTTTATTTTGAAACAGGGTCTCACTAAGTTGCAGAGGGGCTCACTAAGTAGCTGAGGCTGTCCGCGAACCGCTATCCTCAGGTCTCAGCCTTCCAAAAATGCTGGGATTACAAGCCTGCAACACCACGCCCAGCTAAAGTGTCTAATTTCTTTCAAGTCCCCAGATGAGGTGAATGCTGTGCTCTAGGGAAAAATCTTTGATAACCACTGCTTTAGGTCTTCTCCGAATGATTTCTGCATCTATGATGGGCTAGAAGGTGGCTATCTGTAATTGCTTGTAATAACAGCCATGTCATAGCACTTTTCTTCTAAAGTTGTTTTCAGATGATCAAGTGAGTTGACTGACTTGCACCAAGTAAGTGTTTATGTATAATTTTGTTATATGTGGTGGTTCATTCCTGTAATCCCAGTACTTGGGAGGCTAAGAGAGAAGGAAGTTCAGGTTCGAGGCCAGTCTCAGAAATTTAGGAAGGACCTCAGGAAATAAGTGAGATCCTTTTTCAAAATAAAAAAATAAAATAGAGGTGGAGATATAGTTGAGGTGTAGAACATCTCTGGGTTCAATCCCTAGAAATACACACACACACACACACACACACACACACACACACACTTTATTTCAAAGCTGGTATTTTTGAAGTTAATATCTTTAACAGCATCATTTTGAGATATATTTAAGACAATACTTCTTTATTTATTATCTGGTTACACTGGACTTTTTTCATTGGATGTTTTCACTGAGTCAGCCATATAACATCACCTGACATTCAAATTTTGAAAGGTGGTAATTTGTTACCTGATTGATATTCCTTCATTTTGCAAAATGGGTCATATGTCTTTTTACCACTGAGAATTGCATGATCTAGTTATAAAGATTTGATAGTATCTACTGTCATACATCAGTAGGTTACAATAAATTATTTTTGGTATATCCTGGCCAAAAAAAAAAGGAAACAACTTTATCTGTGAATATCTTGTTTCTTTAACTTATAAAAATCTCTTGCTTGTTTCTTCATAAGAAATGCAAATGTAATCTTCAGAGTTGGATGTAAAATCTCATCACTACATTTAAATTTTTTATTGGTGCATTGTAGTCATACATCTTAATGGAATACAAGATCATAGAGGAACACATGCACACATCACTCAATTAGCCCTTCCCCAGTTCCCATTCCTCCTTCTCATGTTTGGCTTAGTTCATCACTACATTTTAGTGTTATTTTTGTTTTATAACTTAGTTATAATGAAACTTAAAAGGGATATTTTAAATTATTTTTGAGACTATAAATATAAAGTCCATTCAACTTTATCAAAGTTAATAACTCAATGACATCCATTCAGATTCCTTTTATTCACATCTGACACTGCAGAGGTACAAGTGAAAACACAACAAACTTCTCTTTTTGTTAAAAATTGGGTAGTAAACACATGAGAAAATATATGTGCGTATGAAATCAAGGTAATACAGTATTCAAAAGCCAGGAAAATAGTGATTAAACTGATGTAAATCATTCATAACATTTCAGGATTTTTATGTAGGCTTTTGTGTACTCTGCCTGTAGTTTTTTTTTCCACCTTATGTCTTTATAGCAGAGAGATTAGGTGAACTGTTCAGTGCAGAGATTCTCTATGAATTTAAACTAGCTGCATCTACTTAGCCACCCTGTTTAAACTTATCCACAGCATTTGCTTTTGGGGACAAAAATTATAATAAAATAACTCAAGCCTTAAGCTATGCATAATATTACTTACACTATATTATACAAGTGTTGTATCATTCATATGATATAAAGTTTGTACTTATATTAAAAGGGTGAGAGAAAACTGAAGAAAGTGAGCAAAGAGATATAAATAAAATTGAAGCTTACTATCAGAAAGGATTGTAGAGATCATTTGTCTAAGCTTCATCCTATAGAAGAGAAATTTTATATTTCGAAGGATCAAGTGATTTTTCCAGTAGATAGCAACTGGTCAGTCATCATAAATATCATGCAAACAGTGACAAAACATTCTTGGCTAAGAATTAAAGACTTTTCAGTAAACATCCTACACAAATTTAGTGAAGAAGATGTGGTCTCAATATCATTGTCTTCTCATAGCTCACCTCAGGTTCCAAATATATCCTTCTCCTAAGGCATTTTCTCAAGAAACCCTTTCCTTTTGTTTGTCTCTGCATAAAACTCATTCCATAAGAAGAGAGATTTCCTTGGGCAAACAACTATCAGGGGAGGGGTAATGTTATGAAGAGAATGGGGGAGAAGATCCTGCTGTTGGGGAGACAAGTCTGGGAGAGCTCATGGAGATAGAATTTGACATCTGTGGATACAAATGTTACTATAAACACACCATAACAAATATAACCATAAACATAACAAACATAACCATAAATAACAGTCAGCTACTTCGCTAAGAAATCATTCAAAAGCCTATTTATTTATTTATTTATTTATTTATTTATTTATCCGTACTGGGAATGGAACCCAGGGGCATTCTCCCTCTGAGTGGCACCCCCAGCCCTATTGTTTTATTCTTTATTTTGAAACAGGGTCTCACTTAAGTTGTAGAGTACCTCACTAAGTAACTGAGGTTGTCTGGGAACCATGATAAAAGCCTTTTGCTCTTTGACATGATCCGGCTCATGTGTTAGTACGCTGGTGCAAATTCATACATTCTTTAGCATTGTAAAATAACTTGGGATTACATGACAGGGTACTGAACATATAGGAGACATTTTCTGAATTACATTTTGATTGATTGACATAATTTTTGTCCATGTTGTATGTTTTCCGATTCATAATTATAGGCTTATCATAATTAGTTGTTTGAAGAAAAAACAATATTTTATTATTCAACAAAGATTCAGTGAGTGCTTGCCGGGTCCCAGGTATGAGCTGGACTAGACTTTGAAGTTGCAAAGATTTCCCTGCCTCTATTATCCCCTCCAGCACACGCTAATGAAGATGTTGCTGGTGCTGCTGAAATAGAAACAGAAACAGTTGCTAACACTGGTTGGGTGCTTCCTTTCTTGGAGGCACTGCTCTATGTGCTTTACTCACATAATCTTTCCAAGTGTAGTAAGTGGCTGCTACTATTATTTTCATTTTATAGTTGAGAAACCTGGATCATGTTTTGTAAGCAACAGAGTAAGCACTAATGAATCTAGGATTAGATGGTGTATCTGGGGTCAGGGGAGTCATCTGGGGTCTGAACACCAAGCAGTCCAGGTACAGAGGCACTTCTGGCAGAAGTCTCTCTGCCCTCCAGAAGCCCTGGATCTGGAAGAGGAGGAGAGCACATGACTGGACATAAGTGCCAATCACAACTGGTAAATTAAGGCAAAGACTGCAGTGCCTGGCACTCCCTGGAGAAGTGCAGAGGCTTCACAGAGCAGTTAACGGTGCGCACATCTAACAGGAGTTTTTAGCTTATTTATTATTCAAACCCTTCGATAGTCTGCTGAAACTTTCACGGTGACCACTTTTAAATTTATAAGATACAATGCATTGACATATGCCTGAAACTATATGGAAATAGTTATGTATAAGATACAAATCAAAGTAAAAAAAATTGCACACAGCAACACCTATGTTTGTTAACACATGAAATAACAAGATATACTGGTTATTCAAATAATTATCCCAGTTTAAAGAAATGAAAAATATAAATTTTGTTGAACTATCTGCAAGAACTTTAACCTGATATGGAAATATTGCGATTTCTGTTGGTGACAAAGTCACAGGTTCTGCTAATAGTACTGAGGTTTTTGAATTTCAGTTATGGGGTAGCAAAAGCAAGGATAAAAGTTTTTTTTCCCCCCATTCACATTCACAAATCCAGTGTATTCTATCCATGGCTTATTTAGGTCCAGGTAAAACAAGTTAAAAATACATGAAAGAATGAAAAGGCATTTTTCATATGAACAACAACAATAACCAAAAAAAGGGCACAACTTGCTATGCTATGATGTAGATAATGCCATATCAAAAGGTATCCCAAGTTTAATAACAACCAAGAATTCTTCTCAAAAGTATAAGCAACTGATTATTCTTTTCACACAAGGATTATAAGAATGGCCTGCTGATAAGCATCATTAATTAAGACTGAAGAATAAGCAGGTTGCTCCTACAAACTCTTTTTTCCTCTTTTACTAGAGACAACTTAGAATTTATATGCTCTTCCCAGCACTTTCTTGCAGATTTCAGTATCTTGTCAATTTATTTTTCAGGTAAACATTTGATCCCAGTGATAGCATGGTTTCTACTGAAGTATTCCAGAATATGGGAAAGAAGGACCAACATTTGCAAATAAATAATCCTGAACCATAATGGCGGCCAGAAAAGTGAAGAGTAGAGACCATAAAGGCATTTTGAAAGGGCTGATTTAAGAAAGAAAGGAAAAGAAAAGAAAAGGAAAAGGAAAAAGGGGAGAAGGAATTCTTGGTCACTCTTTGAAGGCAAGGTGGCCACTGCAGTATAATGAACATGACTGAAGCTGAGTGTTCAAATATTTGTTTACCAGCCATCCCCCTGCTGCCAGGTTTTGGGGTGTACTGGGAAGTTTTCCACAGCACTTGCAAAGGCTCCAAGTAGTTCATTAAAGCTTCTCACCTCTTCCTCGCTCACCCTTATCTTTGGAGGTGTAAATTAGAGAGGCAGATGTACAATCTGGGAAGTTTTCCAGCTACAGATTTAGAACGTGGAATGTTCAGCATCGTGGGCGTTGAGCAGAGTGTTTCAGTCTGTCACACATCCAGAATCAGTGCCAAGGAAAACCCCCAAATGGCCCCTGAACACTTGGTTCTAGAAGAAAATAGCAACCTCTATTAGGACAGGCCAAGGTTTGCTTATTAATTTTTATTATATAATGAATAACTATAGGACATGGTGGGAGAAAAAGGGACTCTTACCGAAGTCTGGACAGCTCTGAGTTATTTGGCTAAAAAATAAAATCTATTAGTAAAAGATATAATAGATTCCTTTACTGCAATTTGCAGAAAATTCCTGTGCACCAAGAACATTATATACCAAAAGGGTGATGTGTCATATGAGCATATTTACTTATATCTGAAAATTACTTTAACATTTTTTATTTGGTGGTTCTGGGGATTGAATCCAGGGATATCTTACCTCCGAGTTATAACCCCAGCCCTACTTTATTTTTTATTTTGAAACAGGATCTCACTAAGGCCAGGTTTGCTGGCCTCAAACCTATGATCCTCCTGTCTCAGCCTCCCAATTACTAGGATTACAGGCATATGCTACTATTTCTGGCTCTTTCTGGCTATTTGCTTGGCATAAATTTCACTGTCCGAATATATTGCTTTTCCTCATTATAGCTTTCAGTTTTGAATTTCAGACACACTTTCACATATTTTATTTAATGTTATCCTTATAAAGTCTCAAATCTAAAAAGTAGATTTTTCCAAAATCTGATAAGAAACCAGACTCAAGTTCTTTAGCCCAAGTCATGAGACTCTGTTGGTAGAATTAAGTCATAATCTCTTAATTCAAAATACTATTTAATAGGTGCCGTTTGTTAAGAGAATATAGAGGGAAATAAAAAATATAGAATTGAACATTTACATAATGTCCTCCACTATTTCTGGAATACCTAATATGGAAAGAAGTAATCTGAGAAATAAAAATAGTCAAGTCTGGAGATGAAGGGAAGCTTCACCAAGAACATGGAGGGATAATGCATTGCTTCTGTGAGTTTTAGTACAAGAAGATCTCATTCTTATTTTGGTAGGATTGAGCTCTGTCCTTCCCTTTAAATTTCTATGTTCTTCCTTTATTCTAAATCGTAAAGTGTTAGAATCTACTGACAGGGAAAACACATTTCTTTTCTATGTGTCTGTCTCTCTTCCTTTCAGTTTTCTGTCAGGTGGACAATTTGAGGTGGGTTAATTCTCCATTACTCTTACATGACCTATCATGAGATTGAGTACCAGTTGCCTAGCATGGTGCCCACCTGAAAATGTGCCTTTAAAATTACCTTACCTTCAAGTCAGGCATGGTGGTGCACGCTTGTAATACCCGCGCTTGGGAAGCGGAGACAGGAGGATCGCGCAGGTTCGGAGCCAGCTGCTCTGGCTTAAGAGACACTGATTTCAAATTAAAAAAAAAAAAAGTATAAAATAGGTCTGGGAGTGTAGCCCGGATGTAGAAGGGTTTCCAGAAACCCCAGTACCACCAGAAACAAACAAACAAAAATTTACCTTACATTCTGCCCATTTCCTTCTTTTTAAGTTGCATTTTCTTATTTATTATCAATCTTCCAATTTTATTTGTATATGCTTTTATTGGTGCATTATAGTCTTACATTATAATGTAAATCATGTTTAAAGTGATATACATCACACAGTACTTGTTACCTCCCCTGCTGCCTCCCCATTTCCCCTCTTCCAGAGTACTGATATTGACATTAGTGTTTTCACACATGTGCAAATAGCTGATGGTAGTAATTTCTTTTTCTTTTCTTTTCTTTCTTTTTTTTTTTTTTTTTTTTGGTGGTACTGGGGTTCCTGGAAGCCCTTCTACATCCGGGCTACACTCCCAGACCTAGTTTTTTTATATTTGTATTTGAAAACAGGGTCTCTTGACCTGTGCGATCCTCTAGTCTCCTCCTCCCAAACTTGGGGATTACTAGCGTGCGCCACCAGGCCCGGCGATGGTAGTAATTTCTTTAATGAACTTCACTTTTCCCCCTCCCCTTTCCTTAGACCACCTTCCTGACCCCACTAAGTTTCTCCTCCATTATCTAAAGCCCCTTTGGTATCCCTATTACTATCTAGCTTTCACATATTAGAGAAAAAATATGATCCTTCACTTTCTGTGACTGGCTAATCTCATTTAACATAATGTTCTACAGGTCCTTCCATTTTCTTGCAAATGACATAATTTTGCTCTACTTTATTGCCAAGTAGAACTTCATTGTGTGGATAACCCATAATTTTTTAATCTATTTATCTGTTGATGGGCACTTAGGTTGGTTTCATAATTTGGCTATTGTGAACTTTGTTGTTCTGAATATGGGTATGTATGCATATATTACCATTTTCATTCTGTCCCACCACACACTTCTCTTCTCTAGGGTTATTTAAAAAATACAACACTTGTATACAAGCCCTTTTTCCAAAGTCTGTTTTCACAGGGGTCTAAGCCTTTGATTTTATGTAGCCAAAATTCCTCAGCCAATTCTTTGTTAGAAAAAGAATCCCAATTCTATTACTATACACCATAAACTCCAGTGTTAATGGTGGTTGTGAATGTCATGTGCTTTTAACTTTGAAAGAAGACACAATCAATGAAGCTCAAGTTCCTATTGCTCACAATGCATGCGACAAAGTTTCAGGACCATATCTATGTATCACATTCTTTCCATCTCCCATAATTAGAATGCTTGGTAGAAAAAAAAAAAATGAAACCACTTCTGCCCTGCAAAGTTTTACCCAGCACAGATTCAGCCTTAAGGCAGATTCTCTTTCAATTATGTAGGCCCCCCACTGAGGACTCCGCGTATGCTTTATTCTATTTTTATCATAAAATTCAGCTTGCCTTTCATAGCATGATCCATTCCAAGTGAATGTGCTCGGAATTCCCAGACTCCTTTGACTCCTCTTTGGCAGCAGAGCACATGAAACACTGATCTTGACAGCCACGTGGCCACAGCCTCCTCATCCCCACCTTCGCTGCACTCATGAGAAAGCTTGCCTCCTGATTGCTTGGCCAGTATGTTGCAGACTGGCACTGAGATGATGACCAGCGTGAATCCTAAAAACTGAACACTTCTGACTCAAATAAATATAAAAAGAAAATGAATCCCTAAGCTCTTCTTATTTAAATATTAATAGTTGATTTATTTATTTCAAAAATATTAAACTAAGCCATAGGATAAATGTCAATTGTGACTTCACTCATAACCATTTAGAGACCTGATCATTTAGGTTCTGTCTTCATTTCTATGCTCCAGAGAAAGTTATTTGTAAGAAAAACCTGATACAAATCTCTGAAAAAAACCCTAACATTTGGATGTTGCTTTTTTGCTGTTCACAGGTCACATATATGGAGACATCATTAATTGTTATTTTTAATTCAGCAAAATAATGTTTCTTTTAATGTTATGGCTGAATTCAAGAAGAAAAATAAATAGCTGACAAAATGGTTACCACTTATAAAGTTATTTTTGATGCCTTTTAAAAACTAGAAATGTATGAAGTAATAATTTATAGGCTATGCTATTGCATGCATGTCAGAAGATAATAAAACAAATCACTTTATTTTTTAGACATGTGAAATTATAGCTTTTCTTAATTATATTTAGGTGAGGTATAATCATGTAAACTCTATAAATTTAAACAAAATTATTATCTTTTAATTTTGCTATTTTTAATGCTACCACTAGATGGTATGCAAATACTCTTTCTTCAATTCTGGTTCTACTCTTTTAGATTTTTAGAATTTAAGCTGCACCATGCTTATGTGATGCTCTGAGTTGGTTTTATCGTTGTATTTGCAATGGAGCTTTAAAAAAGGAATGCTGCAGATCAGATATTTTAATTTTTATGTTTAATTTCACAGAACCAATTTTATTTCCTAACATGTTGGAGGTGATATTTTGACATTTTAAACTGAAAAATTTTATACCATTTTCCCAGGTTCCTCAAGAATCAATTGTTTATAATATTTAAAAATTTTGTAATTAGCAGATTATTTCATATCTTGAATTTTCTGAACTTGAATAAAGAAATTTTATGTTAAAGTTTTTAAGATAGTGTAGATTTTTAAAAAGTACAGAATTACTAAATATAATCTAATGGTATGAAGAAACAAAAAATATTTTTATATGAATGAACTAATCATGTTTTCAATCCTGAGAACTGAATGTAAGGGCATGTGAATACTCGTATATCTTCTCCTACAGAACTATCTCCCCAGCTCCTGTAATATTTATTATAGTAACCATAATTTCTGGTTTGGCCTATCTGAATGTGTGTTTACAACATATGTGAAATGTGTAATGCCCCTGTATTTAACTGATATTTTGATTTATTTTCCCCTAAGTCATGACTGATATTAATGGTTTGCTCTTCTCAATGAGGCAATGCCATCTATCATTGTATAACAAATGCATGGTAAGCCCCAGTACTTCCAAAACCTATTACTATCCAAAGTATCAATCAACTCTAGTTCCAGTGTTAGCTAGCGTGTCTACTATTTCCACTCTTTTATTCCTGCTGGAACCAGATGTTTTGCACAGAAGTAACCTACCAGGAATCTCCATCCTCCATGTGGCCCCAGACCACAGCAGTGGAATTCTGCCACTTTCTAAAAGGAATTAAAGATTAGCTAAGAGCTGGGAGAAACTAGAAGTGTGGTGGATGGCCACAATAATCCTCAAATATCAACTGTTCTTAAGTTTAGAAATCTTCTTTATTATGTAGTATAGGTCTATGTATCAGTGGGATTTCAGAGATAAGGAATACCACACCTAGTAACATTATTTGACTCTTTTTATACACATCTATTCCACAGAGCTATACACAACTATAGATATTTGCACCCTGTAAATATGAAAGACCACCTGTACATATAATCACATAAATAAAAAGGAACTGCTTTATATTTCAATTATCTGAAATTTTCTGATTGTTCATTCTCTCATAATTGAGACTTCATCATTAGTCTGAACTTCATGTCAATCTATTTTATTTTACCTTTTTCTAAGTATTTAATGTTATAGTCTCGTACTTTTTTCCCTTGCTCATTTTTAGGGTAACAAAGTAATTCTAAAGAAAGAAAAATAGCTACACAGACTGCTTACAACACAGAGATCAGCCTGGCTCTTCTGCTTGCTGATTTATCACAGAGGCCCCCAAAATAATTACATCCTTGGCTTAATTTCCAGACTCATGATTCTATATACATAAAAATTGTGTATGAACTCACCTTAAGATTAACTGAAAAGATGAAATCCATTCGCTTGAATCTATTCGCCTTACTCTAATTTCTCATGTTCTGAAAAATTACAGGAGAAGGTGTACTGATCTTTGAAATCCATAATCAAGTTGTCTTTGACCCCCTCACTAACAACTGAGGACTTTATTTTTATACTAAACTCTGCACTTTCTTCCTCTTTGAACCCTAATATGAGCCATTTATTTCTTAAAGTAGATTAACACACTTATAAATTAGATTGTCACTTTTAAGAAAAATGTGGATTAGATAAACAATGGGGATTTGTTCAGCTATAAAGAACAAAATTTTGTCATTATGCAAGAAAAGGATGGGACTGAAGAATATCATATTAAGTGAGATATTCCAGACTCAGAAAATCAGGAATCTCGTGTTTTCTCTCATATATGGAGACTGAAGAGAAAAAGAGAAAGAAGGAACTCAAAAAGTTAGGAGATAGACCAGTAGAATAGAGGAAGAGGATTGGGGGAGGGAGTAGGGAAAGGAGTTAATGAAAAATAAACAGACTAAACAATGTTGTGTGCACTATGAATCTTACTATCATGTGTAGTTTGTAAACCACCAATAAAACACTAAAAATTTAAAGTGCTGCTTAAAAACATTCCAAACAAATACTACTGAGTCATTTTTATGTCCTTTTGCCCTGTTATCAGCTTTTATCTCACTGAATGTATTTCAATATTCCAGCATTTTTCCTTTCTCTTATTGACCATAACCTTTGCAATTTTATATCTTATCCCACTTCTAAAATTTGCTGGTCTTCAATTCCCCAAATTCTATTTAGCAACTTCTCTAATGACATTTCTTATTCACCCAAATCAGTGCTATAATCTAGTTTCCTGACCACACTTGCCATATTAATTTCTCTTGGCATAAAACACTATCTCAATCTCCTCCAGTTAATCTGCTTTATCCATTTAATTTAGTTTTCCAGTGCTTGCTTTTCCTTCTTTATCATAAGCTTTTATTGGGTCTCATTACATTTCTAATCCTCTCCTTAGACTCTACTTGTTTAGTTGTGTGTGTGCAGTACTGGGGATTGAATCCACAGACATTGTACATCTGAGCTACATTCCCACTCCTTTTACATTTTATTTTGAATCACAGTCTCATTAAATTGCCAAAGGTCTCACTAAGTTGCCGAGACTAGACTTGAACCTGTGATCCTCTTGCATCAGCTTCTCAATTATTGGGATTACAGTCAGATACCACCACTCCTGGCTCCCATTTATGTATCAATTCACTCAATCCTTTAAAAAAGTAATCACACCATCCCTGTTATATCTTTTCAAGATATGACTATTCAAACTAAAGACCACTATAGAGTAACTGACTTGAAAATGTGGAAGAACTCTAAGGTTAGAAATTCACAATTTCACAATCACATACAATCATTTATATAAACCATACAGGCATAGTAAGGAGAGTTTAGGCAAAAATCATCAATGGACACTAAATATAGAAGGGAATTTGGGTGAGATTTCAAGATATATGCATTTTCTTAAAATGTCTCCCCACATATTGTTTAATGCTTGCAAAGGGAATTATAAAAAAAAAAACATAGTGTGAAGAAATTTCACATCACTTTGAGTGATAAAATTAGCATCACAATATGGGAGAATGATAGGCATTGTCTGCCTTCAGATGCTCTGTCACAGTATCACAGAAGACATTTGAGTCTCAGCTTCCTGATCAATGAATGAAAAACACATCTTGTAGAATCAAGGACTCCCTGGTCTCATTAGGGCTGGATCCAGAGTATCAGGCCTGTTCGTTACCATCAGCATTTTAATATTGCCTGGAAGACCAAAACCATCCAGCTGATTGATCAGTTCCAGCATTGTTCTCTGTACTCCATTGTCACCTCTAGCACCATCATCAAATCAAGCCCCTCCAAAAGCAACAATTTCATCAAAAAAGATAAGATAGGCTTTTTGCTTTTGTTTGTTCTGGCCATTTCAAAGAGCTCATGAACCATTTGGGCCCATTTCACCAACGTATTCCTATATAAGTTCAGATCTAATAACTTGAATGAAGCAAGCATCACATAAGTCTTATCCAGCCCTGGAAAAGAGTGTTTTGCCCATGCCCAAGGTACCAAACAGCAGCACACCTTTGGGAGGCTCAATGTCAAGGTTAACAAACCTCTCTTGGTGAAGCAGTGGGGTTTTTCACTACTTCTTTCAATTTCTCAGTCTGTTCCTTCCAGCCACCTACATCACTGCATGTGACATCAGGGTGTTTCCTCCACCTACATCATGGTAACCGTCAGGTCAATCTTAGGAGATAGGGGAATGTGAATTTGATAGTTCCATGAGTGGAAAGAACTATCAGATTTGAATGCTTAGCATGGCTATGTCCAAATAGTACTGATGCTGAGTGTACAGAAGCACTTATGTTTGCAATCCAAGTATGGAGAAAAATTGCTACTGAGAAGGATTTCTTGAGCTGTAAATAAGGTCATTAAGTCTTATGTCAAATTCAGTGCTACCACCACTTTATGACATATAACTGAGCCCCCAAGGTTTTTAAGTGAAAACTTTTAGTTGGAATCCTAAGCTTATATAGACTTGTCAATAACCACCTCACAATAAATAAATGGTTTAAATAGTGTAAAAAAAAAGAATTTAAGGGCTCCACATTGTTCTTGAATCACAGGGAACACACACACACACAAATTTCTCCTTTCAAAGTCTTCCACATTTTAATACAATACATATTACCTTATATTCCATTGCTATACAGTATACTTTCTTCGTTCAATTCATATGTATGCTTCTTTTCTCTAACTAGATTGACAGCTAATATTTTATATTATTTCTTACACAGAGCAGATGTTGATTCATGTTTGCTATTGTCAAAGGTATTTGATTACTATCTGTGCTATTTTTGGTCTGGCCAATTGAGGAAAAACATCGCTTTTAATTTATTCTGTCTATTGCTATAGATACCACATTTTCCTCTAGGTTTTAATTTTCATAGTTATCTCTGTGATACTAGAAATTTATTTGGATCCCATCTCTCTTTTGACTTGATTCAGCTAACTATACAAATAAGCAAGAAATATAATACTTTAATTTTAAAGAAATCTAAATTAAAAACATATGAACAATTTTTACACAAAAATTTATTTTTCAAAAACAAAATATTAGAAGACAAATTTATGGATTATATCTGCAGCATAAGATAATACATTTTGAGGTCTTATTTAATCATGGCTAAAGAAATTACTAAGAATATATTATACAATTTATTTTTTTAAATACTTTTTTTTTTTTTTTGGTGCTACTGGGGTTCCTGGAAGCCCTTCTACCTCCAGGCTACACTCCCAGACCTATTTTTACATTTTTATTTGGAAACAGGGTCTCCTAAGCCAGTGTGCATGGCTGGCTTTGAACCTGCGTGATCCTCCTGTCTATGTCTCTCAAGCGCGGGGATTACAAGCGTGCGCCACCACACCCAGCTATATTATACAATTTAATTAAATGACTTAAAATCTCATCTTTTGCATTAAAATTGTATTGGCAAATTATATTCATTAATTACACTGAAAAAAATAAGGTAAATATAGATTTTTACACTAGAATTATTTTCTAGTTAGTACTAAAAATAAATGATTAAGGTAGAGTGCATAAATAATTTTATTATACTTCCTTAGAAATTTATCCATTTATCTGCAAGTAATTTTTAAATACCTATAAAATAATGAATAAAAGGAAGTAAAAATTATTCAAATACTTTTTACAATATAATTACCAATATTGGAGAGTTAAGGAAGTCTGTAGCAATTTTTAAAATCAATCATTTAATAATTTCTATCAAATTTTAGTGTATGAACAGCTCCTTAAAATTTCATCTTAACTATATTAACTATACTTTATAAATAAGAAAATGGACCTGAATTATCTTGCTAAAAGGACAACTATAGACAAATTTAGTAGCATTTATCTAAACAAAGAATAGCTTAGGAATTTGGTGGTACTCAGGATTAAGAAAGTTTGAGTTTGTCTATCATTGCTACTAATGATAGACAGGTACTATTTATAGACAGAAAAGGGGACCTATAAAAATAGTTTGGCTGTTTACAAATATGCATTTGTCTTATTGGATACTGTGTAATGAAGTATTTTTTATATAGATATTGTCTGATAATTGGCAGCCTGTGACTACTGAAGTTTGGCTGTTGGGATTGACTTGGTCTCTGACACATTTTACAACAATAAACTTTTAAGTTAGGTTGCAGTTTGTTTTACTTGATTATGTAAGAATTAAAAGTATAGAGCCAGTGACAGATCAAATTTAATTTCAAAATAACTACTTTACAAATAAGAAAATAAGGATTTCAGAAGACTATCAGAAGCTAAGGAATCTGGTCAAGGCTATGAGACAAGTAAGCATGAATTAGAATTCAAAAGTAGGTTAGCCTAGATTTAGTCTCCACTTTAAATCACAATGTATACTGCCTTCATGGCCATGCTCATATTGCAGATGTAAAGATCTAACAAGTATTAGTTTCACAGTAACTATAACTACTTTCTTCTACCAGAAAAATTGCTCAAAACAAATATGTAAGTTTTCACATACATGCCACTTTTTAACCTCTCATTACCTAAAAATGTTATTTGTATATCAGGCTCTTAAATATTAATCATTTTCTCCTAATCCTCATTTTTCAAATTTTAATGTGGGAACGGTAATATCTACCATTAAAGATTACAATAAGAAATAAATTTAGGGGAAAGACTCACAAGAGTTATACATGAGAATGTAAAAAATGTGATTTACAGATGTGAGCATTATTTTTACCTTTCTCATTTTATGACTGTTGACATAGTGACAGATCTATGAATTTTTTATTTTTATTTTTATTTGTTGGTGGTACTGGGGTTCCTGGAAACCCTTCTACCACCGGGCTACACTGTTCTCTTAAGCCAGAGAGGCTGGCTTCGAACCTGTTTGATCCTATTGTCTCTGCCTCCCAAGTGAGAGGATTACAAGCCTGCTCCACCGCACCCGGCTCAGATCTATGATTTAAAAGAGAAGTTTTAGCTGGGCATAGTGGTGCACGCTTGTAATCCCAGCATTCTGGAGGCTGAGACCAGAGGATCACGGTTCGCGGACAGCCTTAGCTACTTAGTGAAGCCCTTTGCAACTCGGTGAAACCAGGTTTTAAAATAAGGAATAAAAATGGGGTAGGGGTGTAGCTCAGAGGTAGAATGCCCCTGGGTTCCATCCCCAGACCCGGAAAAAGAAAAAAAAAAAAAAAGAAAAGAGGAGTTTTAACTTTTGGCTAAGTGGTAAAACAAATAAGTACAGAAGTATGGTGTGCTCCAAACTTCTCTTTTTTCCCTAAAGTATGTCTGAGGCCAATATTTAAGGAATTCATACTGATATTATGATACATGTTTGATGTAGATGTTTTGGGGAAACTTGTTTCATAAAATATTTGAATAGAATAGTGTGTGTGTGTGTGTGTGTGTGTGTGTGTGTGTGTGTTTTAAAGTTAAAATATACATGTAAACCATTTGTGTGTGTAATTTTGTTTTCTATATATATATTAAATGAATTGGTTGCATTTTACCTTCCACAATAAATAGTCATATCAGAGGTTATATATCTAACATATGTAATATATAATATATATTAAGTGTGAATAGATATATTCACTGTATCCACATGAAATGATTATTTCAGACAGGATTTTAAGACATACAGGAACACTTTCTCAATAGACTAAAATTTTGCCACGTGCACAGCAGATATCAAAAGCATATGGATCCCTCTCTAATTACAAGCAATATTGATATTTCAGATATTTGTAACAGAATTTAATCATGAATTGATTATGATTAAATACTTGTAAAATGTTTGCTTGAGATAACTAAAGTTTAAGATATAGTATAAGGGATTCATTAGTACACATTCTTCTGAGTGATTCAACTTTCCCAATCTCTACTCAAAGTCAAGCTAGCAGGATGTAATTAATACTGGGTTAACTTAGTTTCTCATTAAAGAATTTCAAAGTCAAGAAATGGTGTCATACCCTATGCACAGCCACTTTGGGATAATTATTTATCTTCTTTCACTAATGATAGTTTTTCACAATAATATAAAAAAAATCTTTATTTCTCTTATGTGTGGTGTTGGGGATTAAACCCAGGACTTCATGCATGCTAGGCAGTCCGCTGCTTGCCTGAAAAAGCTTTAAAATCATCATTACCATCTTTACAATAAGAAAAAAAATGTTTTTTTTAAAGAAATGAACTACTTTCTTTAGATACATCAGATAATTGATGTTATTAAATGACTCCCCCCAAACTGAAAAGAGAGGTGAATAGAGATTCATAGTTAATCAAAAACTCCTGGAACCATTAACTCGTATTTCTACTGGTAGTTCTAGTTAAACAGTATTTCTAGGTAAATAGTGATTGACCAAATGCTAGAAGTTGAATGTATGGCAGCTTCAAAGTTAAAACTCCTGGGGCACAGTCGTAGATAGTTCATTACTATTTCTTTATTTTTACCTCAAGAAATTTTACCAAGTTCTCACATGGATACCGGAGAAAAATCCTTCTGTGCTTTAGGCAGGATGAAGAGAAGGTACCACTTGGAAATGTGCTTAGAGTTTGTTCTTTCTAACAAGTGTCTTCCCCCAAGAAAATTCCTTAACAAATGCTTGTCTGACATGGTAGACGAGCAGTAGCCTATTCTAGGACGACTGGCCTTCCTTTCTTTTGGGAATGTCATTAAAAAACTCACCCTTTCACCTATGTCCTGGGTTCTATCCCCTCCTGTCTTTCAGAAGCTCTTTTTTATTTTCATGTCCTTTGCAAATCTGTCACTTTGTAATTATTTTTCTTAACTCTCTCATCTTCCTTTTAAAATCCTTAATTATCTGTTATTTTAAAAACAAAATAAATGATTTTTTCATAAATAACCTATCAGAAACTATCATTGCAAGTACTAGACATTAACACCATTAGTATCAGGCTACTACTCCTCCTAGTTGTAACAATTACAAACTGTGGAGACTCTAAAAAAAAATATGTGAGATGGTCCCGAAAATAACAGAAATGGTCAACCCTTAAAATAAAAAAACACGCTGATGAGACCCACATCGAATTGACTTTCTCACTGAGGGCACCCTGCTCTGGAGTTCCTGTGTCATGAAGGAGCTAGAATTTACATAGGAATTTTTGTGTGTGTGTGTGTGTGTGGTACTGGGGTTACTGGAAACACTTCTACCTCCAGGCTACACTCCTAGACCTATTTTATATTTTATTTATTTGGAAACAGGGTTTCTTTAGCCAGTGAAGCTGGCTTCGAACCTGCGTGATCCTCCTGTCTCCACTTCCCAAGCGCAGGGATTACAAGCATGCGCCACCAGGTCCAGCTACATAGGAATTTGAAGTCACAAGCTTGAGATGAGAAAGGTGAGAACACAGAGGACATTTTCTAAAGGAAGGAAGCACAGAATATGAAGCTTTTACATATGTATGTAATCTGCCTTGAAGAATGAATTATTCTGGAATTGAAAAAAAAGGCCCAATTGAAAAACAAATAATGTGTGCATGTATGTCTCCACAAGTCTTCTATCTCATTAAGATGTACAACTACAATGCACCACTAAAAAATTAAAAAAAAATACAACTAGAAGATTAAACAAAGAATTAAAGAGAGAATGCCCTGTTGCCCACTTAATGGAAGAAAGTTATAATCTTATTAGGTAAAGAGTCTTAATTAAAAACCCCTGAATTGAAACTTTAGAATAGTTAGCTCAATGTTAGGAGTGAAAACTACATCCCTGGGCTAAGACATTTTTCCCAAGACAAAAGACAAAAATAGACCTGATCCTACAAAGTTTAAAGTCAAGCCCTTAGGTTTCTTGTCTGTTATTGCTGAGTGGCTGCCATTGGATCGACTGTTCTGAGCATAACAATAAATTACACTCAAAAATAAAAACAAGAAATCTTGCCTGGAGGCCCAGCACCTTTTCAGGCTGAAAGCAGAGAAAATAGATCCTTGGAAGAAGGGATGTATTGTACAACTTTCTTGTTTTTCACAACTTAACTCCTGAAGGCAAGTTGAACTTGCCCATAAAACGATGGCTAAAATAGATATAAAAGATTTTTATCTATACTTGCTCAAAAAAAAAATAGTGGGTAAAGATGTGGACAATGGCAAAAGCTGAGGTGAGTCAGTGGCAGTCCAAAGCTATGTGGATAACATCTGCTGAGATCTCTAGCGGGCCACCGAATGACACATTGGCAGCGTGCTACTGCAAGCAGGAGAGCTACAACAAAGCACTAACTGCACATGGATTCCAGCTGTCGCCTATGTAAGAAAGGACAGCTAGGAATTTAAGCCTACTCGAGTTAATTATTAAAATTAGTTCTTATATTAGACTACAGTACACTGTTGAAAGTATATAAAAGTTAATTATTAAATTAAAAATTCTGACAGAAGAATCCAGAATGTGTATAATATACAATTTCACATGCCCAGAATCCAATGCAAATTTATTAGATAAATTGATAAATGTCAATAATAGGACCCATGCTCAAGAAGGAAGGCTGTCAGGGGAGGGCAACCTGGGGATGGCTCTGTGGTTAGAATTATTAAATATGGGTTAAATTATTTATTATAATCAACTTTAAGGAAATAAATCATGTTTTTTTTGTTTGTTTGTTTGTTTTGTTTTGGTGGTATTGAGGTTCCTGGAAACCCTGCTACCTCCAGGTTACACTCCCAGACCCATTTTTATACTTTTTTATTTGGAAACAGGGTCTCTTAAGCCAGCACGACTGGCTTCGAACCTGCGCGATCCTCCTGTTTCCGCCTCCCAAGGCCGGGAATTACAAGCGTGCTCCACCACGCCCCGTTAAATCATGTTTTTAATGAATTAATGGGAAATATAAAAGTTTACAAATCATTGACAAAAGAAATATCTCAATAAAAATAGCAAAAGCTTTAAGTAGGCCATTATACAAGAAAATATAAAAATAGCAAGTAAACATATAAAAATTGATCAGTAGCCAGGTATGGTGGCATGCTCCCATAATCCTTCTTTGAAAGCAAAGATAGGAAGGTCACAGGTTCCATGCTGGCCTTGGGCCTTGGCACCATAGTGAGACCCTCTTTCTTCTTCTTCTTCTTCTTCTTCTTCTTCTTCTTCTTCTTCTTCTTCTTCTTCTTCTTCTTCTTCTTCTTCTTCTTCCCCTTCCCCTTCCCCTTCCCCTTCCCCTTCCCCTTCCCCTTCCCCTTCCCCTTCCCCTTCCTCCTCCTCCTCCTCCTCCTCCTCCTCCTCCTCCTCTTCTCCTTCTTCTTCTTCTTCTTCTTCTTCTTCTTCTTCTTCTTCTTCTTCTTCTTCTTCTTCTTCTTCTTCAGGTTTGGGGATGGAACCCAGGGGCATTTGACCTCCAAGCTCTACCCCCTGCCCTATTTTTTATTCTTTATTTTGAAACAGGGTCTCACTTAGTTTCAGAGGGCCTCACTAAGTAGCTGAGGCTGTTTGTGAACCGCGATCCTCCGGTCTCAGCCTCCTGAATGCTGGGATTACAAGTGTGCGCCACCACGCCTGGCTCAAGACCCTATTTCAAAATAAAAATAAAAAAGCGCTGCAGCGTAGTTCAATGGTACACTTCTAGGTTCAATCGTGTAACAAAATAATAAAACTAGTGCGAATTTAAACTTCATTGAGAGTAGTTTAAATCATCTTCAATAGAAAGACTAAAACAAAGCGTGGTTATACCAAGTACTAGAGAGGACTTGAAATAATTAGAACTTTATATGTGGTAAAGTGTTACCATCACTTTCGAAAAAGTTCAGCATTATATTATAAACTTAAACATATGCCTAATTTTTATCTGAAACTACTCTTTACTATTTACTCAAGCGAAAAGAAAAAATTGATAAAAAATATTTATAGTAACATTTTTCTTTACAGTGAATAAATATTAAAGGCAATCTAAATATTCAGGAGCATAGGTACACACATTGTGGTGAATAAACACCATCAGACACAAAAAGCACTGATAAACTGACAAATGTGGATAATTCTCAAAAACTTTTTTCTAAATGAAAGAAGCCAGATGTAATGTAGTATATTATATGACATCTCCTATTGAATTGAACGTATATTCAATTCCAGAACAAGCAAAACTAAACTGTATGAAAATAAAAAGTAATCACTTTTGGGAGATGACTTTATTATCAATGGACATAGAGAAATATATTATTTTTTATTTTTTTTATTTTTATTTTTGGTAGTACTGGGGGTGAAACCCAGAGGCTTTCTACCTCCGAGCTATACTCCCAGACCTTTTTTATATTTTATTTGGAAACAGGGTCTCACTAAGTTGCTGAAAGCCTCACTAAGTAGCTGAGGCTGGTGAACCTGTGCGATCCTCCTGTCTCAGCCTCCCAAGCGCGGGGATTACAAGCATACGCCACCACACCGGGTGAGAAATTTAGAAATAGTAGAAATTAGAAATTTAGTGGAACAGTAGAAATATTCTATAATTCAACTAGGATGAAGCTACATATGTTTACTTATCATAATTTCTCAAACTCTACACTATGAATTGATTACTATTGTGCTTAGAGAAAAATTTATTTATTTATTTATTAATACTGAAGATCAAACCCAGGGGTGTTCTGACTCTGAGCTATACCTCCCACCCTTGTTTTTGTTTTGAAATAGGTTCTTTATAGATTGCTGAGAGTTTTGCTACATTTCTGAGGCTGTCTTCAAACATGCAATCTCACCATCTCGGCCACCTACACACTGGGGTTATAGGCATGTACTACCATGCCCAGAAAGAAATAAAATTTAAAATCTCTTTATCCTCATATAACCACAAATTAGTTTGCATTCCTGCCCTGGCCGTTGTCACCTCCAGTACAAAAATGCTGGAAATCATTCTCTTCTCTCTTAGCAATGCACTACATATATTCAAATGATCATTTTCCCTTCTAAGGTTTACTGAATTATCATTTTATTTTGTTTTGTGGCACGGGGGATTGAACTCAGGGGCATTCTACCTCCCACCTACACTCCCACTTTTATTTTATTTTTATTTAGAAACAGCATCTCACTAGGTTGCTGAGAGTCTGACTACTTGCTGAGGCTGTCCTTGAACCTGTGATCCTCCAGTCTCAGACTCCCAATTACTGGGATTATAAACTTGTGCCACCACACCCACATTAAATTATCATTTAATTAAGATTTTGTTATTCAAGTGAGCTGACCTGACCCATTTAGAATGCAAAACTCATCCTAACACATTATTATGTAAAATCTCCTAGTAATTCTCAGTGGATCTCAATGGAGGCTATCTACCTATAGGAAATCATTACTGACAATCTCAATATTGTGTACAGGGAAGGGGAAGGATGGGGAGGGAGCTGGAGAGAGGTTCACCAAGCACTGTGTGCAGGTCTCTATCACTCTGAACTTCATTATGATATATGCTTACAATGCAGTAATAAAATTATATTTAAAAATGAAAAAGATAAATCTCAAACCCTTTTCTATATTTTCTAAGGGTCTTTATGGCTTAGACTTAGCACTTTAGTCTTTTCTCAATTTACCTGCTAGAATATTTGTCTCTGGAGATTAAAAATGCTTTTAGCTTAATCTCAAGACTTTCTCTGCATCTAGTTCTTCATTCATGCTTTTTTTTTTTTTTTTTACTTAAAGCAACTTCATTTTCCTCTTAGTTGACTGATTCCTACATAATCATCTACCCTCAACCTAATTAACCTTTTGTTCTAAAAGCTGTTCCTGGCAACATATTTGGTTAAGGGTATAAATGTTCCCATAATACCCACTCCTCTCCTATTATATTTACTTATTTATTTATCCATATTTCTTGGTAGACTTCGAAATAGGTGATCAGGACACGGATGTCTATCCTGTTTACAATTGCTTTCACAGCACTTACAATTTCTTGTCCATAGTAGACCTTCAATAAATGTATAATTATTTATAGGGGATTGATTCATTGAATGAATAGCTGAAATAATCAGTGGACGCTATATCCTTGGCCTTTGTAAAAGAGGAACTATATGAAGTAGCCATTTAGGGATATTAATTACAAAACTACATTTAAATTTTCATCCATAAAAATTTCATTGCTGCCTAAACTTGCCATCATTGTATCATCTATTCCCCTCCCCAAATCCCCACAGCCCCCTCTGCCACTGCCCTGCACTGGGGATCAACCCAGGGACTCACACGTGATAGACAAGCTAGAACACTGAACAGCCCTATGTGCAGTAATTTGAAAAGACTTGGACAGAGTTGGGTGTGGTGGCACATACCTGTAATACCAGTTCTTGGTAGGCTGAGACAGGACAATCACAGGTTCAAGGCCACTGTACTAATTTAGCACGACTCTACTTTAAAATAAAAAGAGCTGGGGTATAGCTCAGAGGTAGAATGCCCTTAAGTTCAGTCCCCAGTATAACACACACACACACACACACACACACACACACACACACACACACGACTATGATATGATCAGGGTAAAAAATAGTGTTCTTTTATAAATAAGTTACAGATTTTACTATAAAAATAACTGCTTGGTGCTTAAAAATAAAAGTAAACATCTTCTAAGTCAACTTCCTGAAGGAAACTGAAAGGAAGCAGCATGATTAATATCCTTTTATGAAGTATGACAAATTCTAATTAGAACTAAATTCCCAGTAAGACATTTGGAATTTAATTCATGGCACCTTTCAGGTAACACAAGAGAGAAAAAGATCTAGTGATTACCATATAAATTATTTCTTCTAGTTTTATTGCCCTGTTGTTCTTTATATTTTTGTTAATCTTCAAACACTCCCAAGAGAATGTCTGCTAAATTCACCACATACGAAAACATTTGAGTAATGAATAAAATAATATATTTTTCAGTACAGGGGATGGAGCTAACCAAGAGTTGATTTGTTTCTTTTAGAACAGGTGTAGTTGCTGAGGGCTTTGCTAAGTTGCTGAGGTGGTCTTAAACCTTTGATTCTACCATATCAGCCTCCCAAATACTCAGATTAGATCATGTACCACCAGACCTGAATGAGTGATGAATAAAATTTTTAAATAGTAAAATGATAATTTGTCCAACTGAACTATATTAAATATATTTTCTTTTCTTTCATACTACCTGACATTGGTATTAGCTGGTATGTATCAAGTGGTTACCTTTTGTCAGTCTTCAGTTACTGATCACTAACAGGTTTTGCTTCACCTTATTAAAAAGTAAGTTAAGGAGATTATTGATGAACAGAAGTTTAAAGCATTAAAAACAAAGATTACCAGAAGCTGTTGTGTATAATTCTAATTATTTTAGATGTAAACAAAATTTGTTGAAATATTCTCCTGTTTAGTAGAGATTGAGCTTGTTTCCTAGCTTTCAATGTTGAGGCATGTACCACACTGAACATTTTCCCATGTACATTATTTCAGGGGCATGAAAATATATCAGAAGTATTAATTTCTAGAAGCAAAATGACTAAGTTGAAAAGTAGGTTCATTTTTAACTTTAAAAGATATTATTAAAATGTTCTCTCTAGAAGTGCCAATATGTTTATTTATTTTTATTAGTTTTTTATACTTTAATTGGTGTATTTTAGTCTCCCATCATAATGTAGCTCATAGTGATGGTGACATACACACACACACACACACACACACAGAACTGGGTGGGCTTTCCCTGGTTCCCTTCTCACTCCCCTCTTCCTCATACATGACAGTAAGTTTGGCATTGGTGATTTCACATATATATATAGTGATAGGGGTAAGCCAGACATAGTGGCACATACCTGGATTTCCAGAACCTGGAGACTGAGACAGAAGGATCAAGGGCTCAACACCAGGCTCAGCAACTTAGTAAGGCCCTGAGAAACTTAGTGAGCTCCTATTTCAAAATAAAAAAATAGAGCTGGGGGTACCTCAGAAGTAGAATGTCCCTTGGTTCAATCCTTAGTAACACACACACACACACACACACACACACACACACACACACACACACACAGATAAGTATGTTGTGTATATTTAGAAGAGGCTAGAAAAACGTGATAAATGGTCTTGTCAAAGTTAATATCTCCATTATGGGAACTGAGGTGATTCTTTTAAGAAAAATCATTTTCAGTGTTTTAAACAGGAATTTATTATTTTGATTATCATTTGCCATAACTCCCCCCTCAGACACACACACACAAACAGGGAGGCCTTTAGAATTTTCATCAAATTTACTAATCATCCCTGTATTTCCATGTCCATAAACAAAAACCTATTTTAAGTTTTATAAATTAAAGGTTTTGCTCCACCCTGTATCTCCTATGTCTGATCCATAATATTTTACCAGAAACACAGTGTTGTGGGAATAACTCGCTGAAAGATAAACTAATCACTTTAAATGGAGTAAATTGTAATTATGTATTGGTTCCTTAACCTTATGAGTATATATTAAAACAAATGTGTTTGATTTTAAAATATATTAATGTCATCAGGAACTTATAATCATTGATGACAAATTTGCTTGTAAAAATTGGAATGCTCATAAGCACACTCTAAAAGAGTAATTTCATATCAAGTACATAAAAATCTCAGTGTTTTAGGATTTAAGTGTCCCCCACTGTTAACACAGACAATATAAAATAATTCTACCCAAAGTCCACTCAATAATTTATAAACCTCCAAACTGAGATTATAACTTGCAGCCAACCCTAGCAGACTCAACAAAATTTGTGAACTTCAATAACAGACATTCATTCAGAGCCATCTGGTGATTTCCTATCCTTTATACTTGTACTTAAAATTTTATAAGCATCAAGTTCCTATTTATCCAGGTTTGGAGCTCAGCCTTAAAGACAATTTTGAGAAAACATTTGGACCTCAATCCTGTGAAAAGTTCGTTTTTTCACAACAGTACCATGGCACCATATCTATCTTTATTAAGGCAATGTTGACAAAATTATTTAAGTACATGTTATAGATAGCAAGAGAGTAACTGTTCCACCACTTTGATAACTTTCATACTTTAGACATTGACAGAGAACTTTATCCTATATCAGCTCTTCCAAGTACTATCAGAGAAATATTGGAAATAAGTATTCCATGGAAAAAACATCCAGGACATATATGGTCTCTACTGTCACTAAATAATTGGACTCAGTTGCTTACAGAAAAGCTTCATCTCTTAATAAGTCACTTGGAGCTAATTGTCTACATAGGATAGTGAATGTTAATGAATATGGTTTAGTGAAGAACTGGTCCCAGATTCAGACGACAAAAGAATCAGATGACAGGTGATGATAACGAAAAACTTTAAAATTCATCCTGATTGCTTTCTTACTTTACTGATGCCTGGTTCTACTCTTTAACTTTGCATTTTGAATAAGCGACTGATGCTGAGGACTCTCATGGCTCATCCTCATTTCTCATTCAATGGAAAACAGAAAGCCTTCTTAAGAAACACCTAATGAGAGGAAGAAAAGTTTTCTATGACCTTTTTTTAAGGACATACAGGATAAAGAAAACTTTCCCATCTTTTCTATTATATTGAAGTATTTAGTGTCTTTAAATTGTTATTCTTCCTAAAAGAATGAGATGAGGAGAGATAATAAATTTTCCTTACAATTGGGGGCAAGAAAATGTGATTGCTTGGCAATATTTTTTTAATTTGCTCTAAGGATCACAATATGCATTCTTTAGTAATCATAGTATACCATAAAATATAATTAAGGAATGTATAACAGAATTTATCTGTATATGCTTACATAACCCCTATTGTTTGCACTATTTTGTCACAAATTTTATTTCTGCATATGTTTTAAATCTACAAATATTATTTGAGATTAAGCAATAAGCTTACTACTGAATAATTTCCTAAAAGAGATAAAATATTATTATATGTTTATTTACATGTTTATCATTTATAATGTTCATCATTACTTCCTAAATAAAATACTTTTCATCTGAACTTTATTTAGCAATACTTTTGTGTGTCTTTTCTGTGACATATTCTATGGATATTTAACTGAAAATTTCTTTCTTATCCTTAGAATTTGAAGGTAGTTTCCTTTATGTAGATTTTCCTTCAGAATATTTTACTGCTATTTCATTGTCTTTTAATTTCATTATTTCTGAAGAGAACCCAGAAACATTTTCATTGCAATTTCACTGTATACAAATTTTAATTTAAAATAATTTATTTTACATGTTAAATTTCTTAATTTTTAATTTTTATTGATGCAATGTAGTCATACATCTTAATGGGGTACAAGATGGTAGAGACATATATGCACACATCACTCATTTAGCCATTCCCAATTCCCACTCCATTTTCTCTCCCCTCTCTCCTCATATTTGGCTTACTGATTGACTTTGATATGTTTATGAATTTCTGCTTTTAGGATTATTTTTCTTGACTATCATGACTTTGACTGTGGTCTGCGTAAGTGAATTTTCACCTTTATTAATCCTATTTAAGATTCACTGAATATCCTTCATCTGTAAGTTGCTCTTTTTAAACAAAACTTGAAAAAATTTCAGCCAATATTTTTTCAAATATTTTCCCCAACCTCTTCTATCAAGACTCTAATTCAATACATGTTATACTACTGGCATTGTGATTTTAAGCTGTTTAGAATGTATTCATATTTCTCAGTCTACTTTCTTTATACTTTAGTTTACATAATTTCTATTGACTACTTGTCATTTTCACTGGTCCCTTCTTCCATTTGTGTAATCTATTACTAATGATGTCCAGTTAATATTTGACTTTAGAGATTTTCAGTTTTTATTTTCCATTTGTTTGTTTCCTACAGTTTTATTGTTTCCTTTAAATTTTCCATTACTCATCCATTTACTTACCTTTTAGTTTAATTCTTATAACATTTTTATCACAATTATATTCTGACTGCTAATTTCAACATTTGGATTATATGTACATATGTTTATTCATATTTCTGGGAATATTGTGTTGCAGAGACCATCTTCTGAGGAGTTCTCTGTTTCATACAAAGCATGATGCTAATATGCTGGAGATTCACTTATTCTTTTAGAAGACTTCCTAAGAGAATTTAAATTTGAGGGATTTTTGGCTATTGTGAATTATGCTGCTGTAAACATAGTTATGCATCTATTACTGTAGTATTCTGATTTCAGTCCATTTGGAAAGACACCCAGGAGTTGTATAGCTGGAGAATATAGTTAATACATTCCCAATTTGGTGAGGAATCTCCACACTGATCTTGATAACAGCTAGCTGTACTAATTTGCAATTCCACAAACAGTGTAGAAGAGTTCCTATTTCCCCAAATCTTCACCCACATTTATTGTTGCTTGTTTTTTATATTTTATTGGTGCATTATAGTCTCACATAGTAATGTAAATCTTAGTGATAGTGACATACATGCATACAGAATTTTTGATTGCCATTCTGATTAAAATTAGTTGAAATTTCAGTGTGGTTTTGATTTGCACCTCCCTGATTGCTAATGATCAACATTTTCTCTTGTATTGGCCATTCCTATTTCTTCACAAATGAAGAAATCTATTTAGTTCAATTGCCCATTTCTTAATTGGATATTTTGGTGTTAAGTGTTTTAAGTACTTGGTATATTCTAGATATTAGTCCTCCATCAGAGGAATAGCTGGCAAAGATCTTCCATCCTATAGGCGTGCTCTCTCTTAAGATTCTTGATGGTTTCTTTTGATAAGCAGAATTTTTTAGTTCAATACCATTCCAATTATTAATTCTTTTTAAATTTCTTGAGCTTTGCGGGTCTTGTTGAGGAAGTTTCTACCTGTTTCTATATTTCTGAGTGCTAGATCTATCGCCTTCTCTAGTAATATGTAACCAACCTAAGTATCCATCCACAGATAAACAGATACTACGTTATAGGATATATACACAATGGGATTCTACTCAGCATTAAAAAGCGAAAAATTATGTTACCTACAGGAAAATGGATGGACCTGAAGAATATTACCATAAGTGAAATTAGCCCGTCACAGAAAGTGAAAGGTCCTATGTTTTCTCTCATATGTGGAAGCTAGGGAGTAATCAGGATACAAGAAGGACTTCAGATAATAGAGGAGAGACTCCAGTGGAGTGAGGGAGGTGATCTACAAGAAGGGGGAGGGAGGATAAATGAAGGAAAAACTTCCATAGACATTATGTTCATGTGTGAGAATGCCAATTTCAGTCTTAATATTCTGTATTGGGAAGGGAGAGGTAGAGAGGGAGTCAAAGGAAAGACCACCAAGTGCTGTGTGCATATATTTCACCATCACTAGAAACCACATTATTATATGAGACTATAATGAACCAGTAAAAGTATAACAAAAAAAGGAAAAGAAGAGAAAATAAAAATAAAACTATGAAGCTCAGGGGGAATATTTCAGTTTTCTTTTTGGTTTTGTTTGTTTGCTTTTGAGTCTTACAGCAAATTTAATCTTAGGATGCAACTTTTACACCTAAGTTGTGACTCATGTTGCTTCAATGGAAACCTGGAGATCTTTGAACATTTTTTCAAAATAGTGAGAGTTGTGCTTCTATACTTCCCAGCCTTGGACATCCTCTAGTATCTCAGTTACTCATTCTACCCTTCAGTTGTTTTCCCCAACCTGGACTAATTGATGTCTTGTTCTGTGCAGGTACAGCGTAGGGGTCAGCCAATAGATTTGAGCAGGATTTAATGATGAATCTCTCTGCTTCTCTTCATTTTTGGACTTTACTCTTAAATTCTATCTATTCTTTTTTTTTTTTTGTTTTGGGTACTGGGGATAGAACCCAGGGAATTTTACCTCCAAGATACACCCCAGCCCTATCTTTTATTCTTTATTTTTTGAAACAGGGATTCACAGAGTTACAAAGGGCCTCACTAGTAGGAACAGAGGCTGACTTTGAATTGTGATCTTCCTCTCTCAGCCTCCCAAATGCTGGGATTACAAGTGTGCGCCACCACACCTTGCTAATTCTATTCATTTCTAATTCTGTGAATTCCATTGTCATACTCCATATACCAATAAAATGGTAGATTGTATTGTTGTTGTTGTTGTTTCACTAAGGGCATTCCATGGATACTTGGGATTTGGGAAAAATATGTTAATAGAAATCCAATCCAACTTGCTTTATGCTTTCTAGGTTATATCTTCTTTGGTTCATGTGTATTTTAGATACTATTTGGTTTCTTTAAATAGTGTTATTTAATTTTTCCATATGGTTATATCAGCAATTTTAATTTATTTTTTATTTTTTGTTGGTTCTGGGTTCCTGGAAACCCTTCTACCTCCGGGCTACCTCCCAGACCTATTTTATATTTTTATTTGGAAACAGGGTCTCTTAAGCCAGCGAGGCTAGCTTCAAATCTGAGTGACCCTCCTGCCTCTGCCTCCCAAGCACAGGGATTACAAGCGTGCACCACCACGCTTGACAGCAATTTTTATTTTTTATAAAGTATTTAACTAATTTTTTTCTGGAAGTTGAATTCAGAGGTATTCTAACTTCAAGCTACACCTCCAGTTCCATTTCATTTTTTTTTTTTCTAAGAGGGTCTTTCTAAGTTTCAGAATGACCTTGCTAAGTTGCTGAGACTGGATTAGAACCTCACATTACAGGGTATGTGCCTGACTGTTCCATCAGTTTATAAACTGAAATTCCTATCAGTTTTATCTGCTTGATTTGCAAATAATTAGTGAATTAGGTATACTGAAATATTTTACCACAATTAAATTCATTTAAATGCAGAGTGCCTCTTAATTATGTGAATGCTGGTACAACAAATGAATAAGAGACTCTGAAATTAGATGTCATCATATTAAAGTAGATCTGTCATCATGCAGTGAGCATACTAAAATTTACATGAACAGACACTTGAAAGACAGCAATCAGAAATTTCAAATCATCTTATTCTATTTACTGAAGTTTTGGTATGATTTCTAATGTTTATTAATATTGCTCTTGCATTTTGTTTACTTTGTTGCTTGCTTATTGCAACACTAAATGTCTTAGGAAAGTACCTATATTTTTATTCAAAATAAATGGGTGTTGAGAACACATCACGTTCACAAAATATTCTATCATTTATGAACAATATTTATATACTTTTACATTATTTAATTTTATGACCTTACCCTTGAGGTAGCATGTCAGAATTTCTCCATCATATGGGATGGAGAATTAGAATTTTAAAGGGGGTATGGCAAATTTCAAATAAAACAGAGATGGTAGGCAATGGATCCTGGCTTATTCATGTGTCATTAATTGGCCCCCCTGTAGTTCTGCTCGGAATCTCAGTGTTGTTCTTGGTATAAGTCAGATATCTTGTGTTATCCTTGATATAACACAGAGTAACATAGGATATTTGGTGGTACTTTAGAGTATGAGTCCACTTTCCTTGAAAATAACAGATGAGAAAATAGAATTCAGAGTGAGGTAAGCAGCATAAAGTTATCACAAAAACTGACAGAGCTTGGATTAGAATTTAGATATCTTAAGTCTAATAAATATTACTCTGTATATGTTTAGAATAAAGAAATTAGTTCTATCTCATTGTTTTCTATTATTCATGCTTATGCTTATATATTTTGCTCAATTTAAAGCTTAATAAAATTTATTCATTTCCCTTTGAATAGAGAAAATTTTGTAGGAAAATCGCAAGTTCGATTTTTGAAGTAAAGGTAAACTCTTGTCTGTCTCTCTTAGCCTACAACATATTATATAAGAACTAAGAAAATGTTACAAAAATTTATTTGCCAATAGATTTTGCCTCCAAGACTTTAAAACTAAAGTGCTGGAAAATGGAAGATGAATAGCAGTCAGTCTTCTATCTGCAAGTCTTATTTATTTGACCTTAAAATTAAAATCTTATTTTTAAACATCTAACTCTGAAAATTAGACACCAAAGTTGTAGCCCTACTTGACATGCAGCATTTTGGTGATTATTAATAAAAAAAATTAGTATTGATTATCATAGGAGTCCACCTTCTGTATCTTTTTTTTATTTGAATCAGACCAAAAAAATCTGCTGTTCATGTGTCTGTTTAGCTTCCCCATCATCAATACTAAAATTGCATGATTACTTTGATTTGATTAGTAGATGTCTTGTGCAGAATTTGAAGCTGCTTCTGAAGAGCTCTTGCTTTTCTAATAAGCTGAAAGCTTATGATTGTAGAGAGGGAGCTTCTTGAAGTTATATGTGATTCTTGTTACTAGGAAACCATATGCCTAGGTTTAAAATCTCTTGCAGGCAGTCACTGCTCAATATAGATACATATAGATATGTTACATATACATATATATCTGCATATCCAAACTCTCCACATACATAACAATCAAATTAAAATACAAAATAACCTTACAGATATAGGATTTTTAGTTGAGCTAAAAACCATGTGATTCTGATATGTCAAACAAGCATTAGTTTAATCCTAGATCTTTTCTTGATCTTTATTTTTTTATTTATTTATTTTTTATTTTTTTGGTGGTACTGGGGTTCCTGGAAGCCCTTCTACCTCCGGGCTACACTCCCAGACCTATTTTTATATTTTCATTTTTGGAAACAGGGTCTCCTAAGCCAGCGTGCGCGGCTGGCTTCGAACCTGCGCGATCCTCCTGTCTCTGCCTCCCAAGAGCGGGGATTACAAGCGTGCGCCACCATGCCCGGCAGTTTTCTTGACCTTTAAATGTATAAAATAAAGAATCAAAGAATAAAAGAACTAAAATTAAAATATTTCTAGTGTGGAAAGTAGTGAAGGGAGGCATCTAGTTAAATTGTTAGAGTGGAATTCAGGTATATTACAGGATTAATAAATTTACTTTCTCTACAGAGAATAAAAAATGGCATCTGTATATCAGTGTAGTCAATTTGCATAGACTTAACAAGCATAAAAGACAATTGAGTTAAATTGTCCTTTTATTATTATATGTTTTGATAAAATTATAGAGCACTGCCCTTTTTAATTGGTACACCGATAAAGTATGTTTACCCATGTACTATTGTTTAAAAATTTTATCTGTGAGCCTTTCTCAAAGATCATGGTTGGGTATAGAATAATATAAAAAGGAAGTTCACTTTGACTCAGTGGCCAGAATACCTGAACCGTTTGGGAACAGAAGGAAAACTCCACTAATGGGAACAATCTTACTAAGCAGAATGGTAACTTGGTCCAACAGTTTGAAGAAGTCATAAACTGGTGGGCAATTATTTTATTCTTCCAGATTCAGCACACACTCAACCCTGAAAATGATTGAAAGATTTCATTAGATCATTAGATCACCTTTTTGAATCATAAGGTTTCAAAATAGTATACAAATGTGTTTTCAGCTACACACAGACACAAACTCACACACCCTAACCAGAAATGCCAAGCTTAGGGTGATGACTTAGAAAAGGTCATTCTGTAAAATCATCACACATTTTCTGTGGTATTAATATTCATGTTCCCCAAATTCACATTTTGGAATCCTAACATCAAGGGGATGACATCAGGAGGGACACAAGGAGATGACTGGGTCATGAGGACTGCGATCTTGTCAATGTGACTAGGGCATTTATAGTATGGACTCCAAGAGAGCCATCTTGCTTTCTCTACTACTCGAGCCCAGAGTAAGCGTCACATCTATGACAAGTGAGCCCCACTAGACACTGAATCTTATGAAGCCTATTTTGGAATTCAAAGCCCCAAAAGTATGAGAAATGAATTTGATACATACTGTGCAGTGCTTGGCACAGCCACCCTGAATAGATTTTGACAACAGTTAGCTGTCTGGTAAACAAAATACAAACTGTTATGGAATATGGAAGATCGTGTATATCTGAGTATTTCTGTGGCCTTGCTAGGAAGCTTCAATAGCATTGTGCTCTGCTACTAAGGTGGTACACCGCAGGCATGTTTGTGTATCGCTAATGAAATAAAAGAACACCGGGTGTGGTGGCACACGCTTGTAATCCCAGCATTCAGGAGGCTGAGACCAAAGAATCGCAGTTTGCGGACAGCCTCAGCTAATTAATGGGGCCCTCTGCAACTCAGTGAGACCTGGTTTCAAAATAAAGAATAAAAAAAGGGCAGGGAGGTACACTTCAGAAGTTGAATGCTCCTGGGTTCCATCCCCAGACCCGCAAAAAAAAAAAAAAAAAAAAAAAAAAAAAAAAAAAGAAAGAAAGAAAAACACCCTACATTGGGAAGAACTTACCAATAGCTTAAAATGGCATATGAAACTATCCTGCAGCCCATTAGTCTCCAATTCTAGAGATTTAACTTTAAAACACATCCTCGTGTACAAAAAGCCACAACTCACAGATATTTATTTCAGCATTGTGTCTAATAATGCAAACAAATAAAATTTCCAATAGAAACCTGGTTGAATAAGCTATGTTAAGCACATACAAATGACAAGTAGGAAACTATATAATAAAAGTGAAGATGGACTTTTTAAGTAGATATTACATGATTTATAGGCTATTTTGTGAAGTAAATAAAAATATAGAAAAATATTCCTACTATACAACTTTTAACTGTAAAAGGGAGCATAAAGTGTGCGTATGTACTTTTAAGCTTTTTATTGGTGCATTGTAGTCATTCATCTTAATGAGGTACAAAATGGTGGAGACACACATGCACACATCACCTAATTAGCCCTTACCCAATTCACACCCCAGCCCCTCCCTCCTTCTCATGTTTGGCTTAGTGATCGACATTGATATGTCTGTTAAAGAAAATCAGGCTCATTAGAAGATTTCCCTCTTCCCCTTACCATTCCTTAGTCTGGTTGCCTTATTTGTTCATCTATGGTATCTCCTTCTTTATCTAGAGTTCCTCCTATGACCTATTTTCTCCCTAGCTCTGCATCTATAATTTTTAATTTTCTATTTTTTGAAAAATAAAAGAGCAATCAAACTCTTAAAAATCTGGTTTCGCAGGGCATGGTGGCACACGCTTGTAATCCCCTCATTTAGGGGGCAGAGACAGGAGGATCGCACAGGTTCGAAGCCAGCCTCGTTGGCTTAAGAGACCCTGTTTCCAAATAAAATATAAAATAGGTCTGGGAGTGTAGCCCAGAAGTAGAAGGGCTCCATCCCCAGTACCACCAAAAAAAAAAAAAAATCTGGTTTCTAAGAAAATTTTTTTTCTGGGAATTGGTTGAAAGGGATAAGGTTGAAGGTGACACAATTCTAGTTATGTAATCTTACTTTAAAAAGGATATAAATACTTCATATATTTTATAAATACTTCATATCTTTTAAATAAGTTAAAAGTGATGCAAAAATAGCAATCATCAACACAAAAAATTGAAACTAAGAAATAAGAAATAGAGCGTTGTAATATTGAAAACATAATCATACTGAAGAATTAATCTAGTCATTCAAAAGTGGAGTTTTTCCACTTTTGAACATAGGGCTTTGATAGGACACCTTAGATGGGGTAGATACTACAGAAGAGACCAAAAGAACAAAATGCAGAAAAATCATGAGCATTACATATTCGGTTATATTGCTAGTAGCAAGAATGTAGCAAGTTTAAAATTATGTGTCTTTTTAAATGGAACAGGAACCAATTCTGAAAGAAAAGAAAACAATGATGCTATTGGAAACTATCTTCTTACCTTGAAAGAAATAAAATGCAAATTTGAAGCAGGAAAAGAGTTAGAACCTTTTGGAGAAGGATTAGCATTAGGGGTTTGAGCAAAGCCTCCTGATTAAAATCAAGTCTCTATTCTGTAGTCTATACCTATGTATTTTATGTATGTATGCATTTCTTCCCACTGTCTATTGACAGAATCCAGACTTCCAAGTTCTGAGTAAGTGCCCACATTTTCTTGTTCTAAAATTATCCTCCACTTAAAATAACTAAGTCTTCTTAGAGAGATGACCGGAAGTGAGGCAGGAAAGTTCAAGTTGGCAACATGCCAGAAAGAAGGTCAAAATCTCTCCAAAATAGATGGAGATATGGAAAGGACACCAGAGCCTGCTTAAAAGGCTGCTCACTGCACACATTGGCTTGCTTTTAGCACCAAATAATTAAAGGCAGGTATGAATTTATAACCTATTGAATACAAAAAGAGTTCAGAAGCTTATAAATGTACATTTTTAAAAGTTTAAGGCACTAGAAAAAGATAAAGTGTTTTTCTTTACAGAATTCAAGTTTGTACATATAGGATTGATAGAATTATAATATCATCACCATAGTTATCATTCATTAAGAAAAGAACAACTACTAGATGGTAACACTATCACACGGAAGAGGGTCATAGAACAGGATTTTCAAAAGTATTTCAAAAGTCTCAATGTATTGCTCTACAGGAAGTACAATGGAACTTCAAAAATAAAAAATATTCCTTAAACCAGGCGTGGTCACACTGGCTTAAGAGATCCTGTTTCCAAATAAAAATATAAAATAGGTCTGGGAGTGTAGCTCGGAGGTAGAAAGGTTTCCAGGAACCACAGTACCACCAAAAATATTCCTTAAAATATTAAGGAAACTGAAAAATGATACCTGGACCAAGAATTAGAGTTTGGCACCAACAGAAATAGGGAACACTGAAGAATCGGCCTCCTACAGTGACTGTGAGAAGGAGCAGCATCACCTGCACATCTTCCCTACCAAAATGTTAAACTAATCATGAAGAAATGAACAGAAAACCAAAATCATTGGATAGCCTGCAGAAAGCAAAATCACAGGATATTAAAAATGCCATGGCTATGAGGGACTACCAAACATATGTATACATGATCTACATTATACAGAACTATAAAACTATAACAGGTAAAAGTGATAAATTATCCTGGATTCTGTCAGAAATTTAAAAAAATTGAAAATAAAAGGCATTACTGAAACAATTGAGAAAATACAAACATGGATTGTTTCAGCTTAAGCAGAATGAGCTTCCACATATTAAATTATGTAAACAAACTTAGAAAATATATTTTTCAGAAAAGGTCATCTACCATATGGCATTATTGACAACAGAACATATTTTATGTGAAACTCATGAAAACATCGTTAGAATTTTTTTCTAAAATCAAAGTAAGAAATAGCTTTTATGGAATGAATATGTGGTATAAACAATAAACACTCACTTTGGAAAGTTCAAAAGAATGCAAAAAATAAAATGCAAACCATCACCAATCTCTTTCTCATATGAACGCCTCTCAATAGTTCAGTGCATAGATTCTAGACATTTTTCTATTTTTATTTTATTTATATTACAGTTTACCTTTTTACCGTGTGTTATTTTTCACTTAACACAATCTCCTTTCCAAATGTCCTTGAATATTGTGGTATAACTTCATTTTTAGAGGCATAATAGTATCCTGTGATATGGCTCTAAGAGTGTATGGTTTTAATTATTTTCTAGATTGGTTTAAAATAGCCATGCTAAACTTAAGTTCAGTTCTTCAGATGCTAGTTTTTTTTCTAGGTTCTGTTGTATGTGTGTGTGGGTATGTGTATGATGTATATGTGTATATATATTATATATTATATATAAATTATATATAATATATATATATATATATATATATATATATATGAGAAGAAAAAGAAAGAGAAAGAGAGTCCTAGTTAGACAAAATCATTTAAAACAAAAGAAAGACTTATTTTTAAACGAAGCCAACATCCATACCAATGGCAAATTTACACTGGGCTTGCTTGCTTTTCTTTATAAAATACTGAGTCTGCATTAGCTAAAGATATATGTATCAAATACAATGGTGAGAATGTTAATGGCAAGCTTTTTCTTGTGACTACCTATGTTCCTTCTGTTAAAAAATATAGGAAAAGCTCTTAATCAAGATAGTTGTGGACATAGTCTAGAAAAACACAGGATTGAGGCTAACTGGCAAACCATGTCTCTGTTTCACTTGGTAACTGTGCTCATGTACCAGAGATCCTCCTGCTCCTGGAATTGGTTCTGTCCCATCCCTCTTCCGTACCTCTGGTAAATTTGCCACAGCTCCTTGCCTAGCCCGAAATGTGGTTCTCTCTCTTCATTCCTCATGCACATGTTCATGTACTCCCACATTTTGGGGTTTTTATTTCCCCAGTGACTAGAAATAATCATACTTTTTTTTTTTTTTGCGGGTCTGGGGATGGAACTCAGAGGCATTTGACCTCCAAGCTACACCCCATACCCAATTTTTTATTCTTTATTTTGAAATAGGGTCTCACTAAGTTGCAGAGAGCCTCACTAAGTAGCTGAGGCTGTCCGCGAACTGCGATCCTCAGGTCTCAGCCTCCGAAATGCTGGGATTACAAGCATGCACCACCACGCCCAGCTCCATATTTCTTTTGATGACATATACGCAAATTTATACACCAGTCAATTCTATTCTGGATTTATAATTTACCAAACAAAAAGCTAAAAATACTCTTTAAAAATTCAGATCTCAGGCAGGCATGGTGGCAAACGCTTGTAATTCCAGAATTTTGGAGACTGAGGCAGGAGGATCACGGTTTGCGGACAGCTCCAGCTACTTAGTGAGACCCTTTGCAACTCAGTGAGACCCTGTTTCAAAATCAAGAATAAAAATAGGGCTGGAGGTGTAGCTCAGATGTAGAATGCCCTGGGTTCTATCTCCAGTACCACACATACAAAAAAAAAAAAGAAAATTCAGATCTTGTTTTTTTGGTGGGGGCAGGGTTGAACTTTACCTACAACTTACTCCCCCAGTTTTTCTTGTTTTGTTTTGAAATAATGACTTGAAAAGTGGCTAAGAGCTTCCATAAGTTACTGAGGCTGGCCTTGAAATCTCTACCCTCCTGACTCACCTCCTCAAATACTGGTATTACAGGCATGTACCCCCTGGCCCCCTTCAGATGGTTTAAAGTAAGAGTTTACCTTCACTATATATTCAATGCATTTACTTTGAAAACGTTTGAATATTAAAACTCATGACTTCTGTATGTGTGTGAAAGCAGTGTGCATTCTTTGCATATTATAAGAAATGCAGAGAAAAGCTACTGTTTTCAGGCAGCCGGCAAAACAGAATTCAAGCCCCCCTCCCACATAGGCTCCACACCCTCGTAACAGAATGATAACCAGCTATACCCTATAAAATTGACCCCCATTCATTATTACTGTGTGGTTTTGGCAGCTACAGAGGCTGGCTGCAGTGATGGCTGGCCGTTTGTCAAAGGGCTGTCTTCCTTTTCCGTAGCCTTTCTCATTAGCTGCATGGAATATTGTCATCTACATTTCTATAAGACTTTCTTCATGAGAATCTAATTTATTCAATATTAGGCCTACCCTGAAATTCTGGGCATCACATGCTTCTAGGTATTTCAAGAAACTTTATTTTTAGCCTCTTTTTTTGTGCCTTGTTAGCATTTCTGGTTTTCCTCTCTTTGTAGCAAGATGGGGAGGAAAGGATGATGGCTAAAAAGAAATTCATTTAGAAAGAAGAGCCTCATGAATCCTTGAGGTGACTATTTCTTCAGCTATGCCAAAACTTTATATAACAGCCTGTAAAGGTGTTACTTTCATTGGCACCAAAGGTCGGTACCTACTTAAACGGATTCTGTTTAAATCTATGTCTACATTCACAGTGTCCTGAATTTGATTTGTTTCTTCATTATCCAGAAAGATTCCAAAACAATGTAACTTTGACATTCTGAAAAAACTGGCTAGACTAATAATAATGATGGCCATAAACTTGGCAGGTTCTCCTGAATTGTTTGAGAACAATTTGTGAAATTGATCCACATATCCAGGAAATATAAATTACTTTAGGTTTTTAAATGGTGGGATGATGAAGAATTTATCAATTTCAATGAAAACAATGTTGTCACTACTGTTTGGAATTTTGATTTGATGCATGCCTATTTATTAAGTATTAGAAGTTAGATGTTTATGCTTCAGTTTGTGTGTGTGTGTGTGTGTGTGTGTGTGTGTGTGTGTGTGTGTTTAGCATGACAAAAAATTTGAAGTCAGAGATCATTATCATTGTGATCAATATATTCGAGATATTCATGTTTATTAGTTTTTGGTGAAAATAATTAAGAAGAAATGGGTGAATATGCTCATTGGTTTTACACTCCAACATACCACAGGTGATGGCAATGGACCAAATATTTAAGTTGTAAATATAATAATATAATGTTTTTCTCATAACTTGAGTTGGCTATTACACCAAAAAAAAAAAAAAAGGTTTTACTCTCTCTACTTCTGTTGTCGAAAGCTATACTCTGCAAGTAACAGAGTATTCCATGAAAACAATATGCCATAGGATTCTGAAAACAGGGAAGTTTTAAGGCTGGAACAATATTTACCATTCAGTGGATATTAATATGGACAACGTGGAAGTCCATAAGCTGCAGATGATGAACACAGGAGCAGATTATTTGCCTCAGCATATAGTTGAGTCAAATGGTCATCTCACCAAGAGAAATGCAATGTTTAAGGAAGCTTGATCAAAACTCTTTTTTGGGGGGGGGAGTAGTACTGGGGTTCCTGGAAACCCTTCTACCTCTGGGATACACTCCCAGACCCATTTTATACTTTTTTTATTTGGAAACAGGGTCTCTTAAGCCAGCGCGGCAGCTTGGAGCCTGAGTGATCCTCCTGTCTCCGCCTCCCAAGTGTGGGGATTACAAGCATGTGCCACCATGCCCAGCTTGATCAGAACTCTTTACAACATCTCCTACTGGTTGAAGTTCAGGGGAGCTCCCTTTTCTCTCTTATTCATTTATTCTTTCATTTCTCTCTCTCTCTCTCTCTTTCTTTCTCTCTTTCTTTCTCTCTTTCCAGGCATTTCAGAAAAAAAAACCCTCATGCATTCTTTATACTCTAGGATTATCTTTAGCATGTTAGCAGGTATTATGAACTAAGTTTAATCTCTTTCTACTCTACTCACTCAACAACACAAGGAACATAGAATTATTTAACCTGAACACTACTTTCTCTCTTTTATGCTGTAATATTATGGCAATTATTTCTTCCTCTCTACTTTTAACACAAAAATAAATCATTATTTAAAGAATGTCAATATTAATATAGACTTACCCAGGCTTATCAATATTTTTGTACATTCTTCTTTCATCTCTTGTTATTTTTCTTTTCTTTCATTTTTTCCTTATAAAAGTTCAGTCATATAAAACATTTTCTGTCTACAGCATCATTTAAATTAAAGATCTACTAAAAATAGTTTTCAGAATGATTGGAAGAGTGGAATAAAAACAGGTTATCATTAACAAGACTAGTCCATCACCATGGTAATAATGAGTGTAAATATTTTAATACTTGAAAAATATGTAAGACTGTAAGTTAATAAAACACAGTTCTTTTGTGAAACCTATCTGAAACCATTCTTGGTGTTTTTCAAGAGATCATTTACTTACTTTTTCTTGTTATTAGTGGCTCCTTATTGTTCTGCCTCTAAAACTAAGTTACTCTTAATCTCTCTGGGCCTCAGTTTCAAGTCTGTAAAATAAATAAATGGAGATAATATTTAAACAGACAATATTTTTTCGTGTGTGTGTGTGTGTGTGTGTGTGTGTGTGTGTGTGTTACCGAGGATTGAAACCAAGGGAATTCTACATTTGAGTTATACTCCTAGCCTTTACTTTTGTTGTTTAGAAACAGGGTCTCCTATTCCCAAACAACAGCCTTTTTTGCTGAGGCTGTCCTTGAACCTGTGGTCCTCCTGTTTTAGCCTCCCTAGTACTCCAGTTACAGGAGTGTGCCACCAAACCTGGCTAGATTGGATATTTCAATGAATGTATGGTTCTTAGTGCTGACTCATAGTCACAGATCTCTTGACTCTTGAAAGATAACTTTAGATTTCAAATAAGAGCAACTTTTTATTTTCAACAAACACCAGCGAAAACACATAAGCTCAGGATACTTGAAAATTTTCATTTTTCAAACTTTAAAAAGAGAAGTTTGCTGGGCATGTTGGCGCACGCTTGTAATCCCAGCGCTTGGGAGGCTGAGACAGGAGGATCGCACAGGTTCGAAACCAGCCTCAGCTACTTAGTGAGGCTCTCAGCAACTTAGTGAGACCCTGTTTCCAAATAAAGTATAAAATAGGCTTGGGAGTATAGCCCAGAGGTAGAAAAGCCTCTGGGTTCCATCACGAGTACCACAAAAAAAGAGAGAAGTTTCTATTTATTGAAAATGATAAAAACCTTTATCATATACTAACAATTTGATACCGTTAAATTTGTTTTAAGCAGTTTTTTAGGATATATTAGTAAAGCAGCCACATTTTACCATGCCAATATTAGGAGGTAACATTTGTAAGATCCCTACAGTTCCCTTTTTGGGTATCGTATGAGTATGAACAGATTACAGTTTATGGTGACTATTTAATATTCATAGCATTCAAATTGACTATTCAAATACACTTTCCATCAAGAGCCACATAAATGTATACTTTTCAAATACAAAGAAACTTGCCATTATTTTGAAATGAAAAATACACTAAGAGGACTTTGAAAGAAGATGGAAAAGCTTCTGAAATATATCACCTGGTGATGGAAATAGCATCAAGTCACAAATGACAATAAATCATGTGAGTGTCAGACATGTCCTATGTGATGAACTTATCTTAAAATGTTATGTTAGAATAATATAAAATACTCATAAATTGCTATTAGATTATGTAAAGGTTAATCTTCTCATGTATCATTTGGCTTGATTTTATTTTCAAGGCATCATTAAATGCTTCTGAGAGATTTTTAAGGAATTCATTACGAAATTTCAATAAAATTCATTTAATCCAATTAAAAGAATACACACCGCCAACAACAAAAAACAACAAAGCTGAATACTACATATTGCCAATGTCAAGAATTAGTTTAGTAATTCTCTAGTCATCATTCTATAAGAATTTCAGGCTGTAAAGAAATGTTCTCTTACCTCTAATTCTTGTATTCTTGGGCCTTAGTTACTTCCAAGTACTCTTGAACAGATATTATAGTTGAGACAAGAAAAAATAAAGCATCTGCAGTGGATTATATTTTCACACTGACAGGGATGAAATCTTTGCACATAATCACAGGAACAAAAAAAAATGTTCTTCGGGATCCTTGAAGCTTTAGAGTTTAGGATTAAATATTAAACATATTGGAAGCAGACAAGCCTGTGTAGAAGCAAAGTAGACCTGATTTTCAAAAGAAGAATCAATGTACAGAAAATCAGTAAGCATTTTCCTGCTCCATTAATGACCAAGAGAACTGCACAGCAGTTCTCCAACATTCATTAAGATATCATGTACAACATGGGGAGTAGACAGATTGCCAAGACTGTGCTGCTCGCCTAGGCTTGATACCGGGGATAACGAATGACTGCCCTGGAGCTTAGCAGGCTTAGGAATGAAGGGGGCTCAGAATGAATCAGACTCACCATGGATACCAGGATCACTCCCCAAATCAGTCCAAGATGCCATACAGCACTCTCACTCTCCCTGTGTACAATCATGCATACATAATTTTAATAATTACAACTTTTATGTTTAAAAACCAGGACAGTGTTCAGAAGCTAAGAGATTATAGAATAGAAGATTTTCTCAAAAATTGGACTGGTTAACTAGAAAAAGAAAATTGCAATTTCATTTTAAGTGCTTTGTACCTTTTCTACCTCTACTAAAAAAAAAGGGCAGATAGCATTATGTAATGTTTAGTCTCATGAGTAGAAGCCATGAGTAGAAGCTTTGCACTTGACATATGCTTCCCCCCCTAACTAATCTTTCATGAGAAGGAAGAATATAAAAAGACAGAAAGGAAAAATTAGACTCTATAATTTCCTTCTACTCAATTTGACATGAGAATGCTACAAACTATTTATTCCTGAGTTCCATATAATTTCAGGATTTTTCTGATTGTAAAATAGTATATACTGAAGTAAAATTATCACAAACCAGTCATGTGAAGACTTCTGGATATATTTTTAGTATCTTCTCCTCCAGGAGAAGTATTAAAAACTAAAAACTAGATTTTACATACCTAACATGAAAAGTTAATCTTAGCACAGATTTTTGTTTATCATTTACTCATTTGGTTTTGTTCTTGGATAGTGGATGCCAAAGTAAAAAACTGACAATTACTTGTGCTGACTTACTGTGAGGCTGGAGAAGCAATAGAAACTGTAAATTCTTACTGGTAAAACACAACAATCTCTCTTTTTCTTTCTCTCCATGTGTGTGTGTGTGTGTGTGTGTGTGTGTGTGTGTGTGTGTGATTGGTGCTGGGGATTGAACCCAGAGGAATTCTACCTTTGAACTCTGAACTATATCCCCAGTCCTATATTTACTTAGTAAATTAGTTAGTTAGAAATAGGGTCTCACTGGTGAAATAGGTTTGTGCCAAATTGCCAAGGCTGGCCATTAGCTTTCAATTCTCCTGTATCAGCCCCTCAAGTACTGGGATTACAGGCAATTATTGTATTTTTAAAGTTCTATCAGCAGGCACACACTAAAACTAAATCCCTTGGCCTTGTTCTTAGACAGTATCTTTTCTCTACTTTTTAATCAAATGAGGGAGGAGTAATGAACTTGCTTCCGTATTTCAGATTTGTTAAAAACAAGTACACGTTTATTTTTTTCAAATAGTAGATTTACTTGAATCCTACAAGATCCACATACTTTTAACTTTAATAATTCTGAAGGGTATAAATATATTCCTGGAGTTAATTGAGTAGTATTGAATAAAGAGAGGCAGAGTTCTTATATTTTATCCTTGATGCAAAGGTTTTAGAACCTCATCCATTTTATTTTCATTCCTCACCTATACTCCAGTTTAAAAGATTAAGCAGTACACAAATAAATTGTAAGGCCTACATGGACTAGTTGGGAAAAGAAGCTTTCCATCAAGAAAGCAAGTTTAGACTTAGGATATAAGTGCAGTCAATGCTAGGTGTGTGTGTGTGGGGGGGGGGTACGTGTGTGTGTGTGTGGTACTGGGGGGTGGAACTCAGGGTCTTTTCTACCTCCAGGCTATACTCCCAGACATATTTTATACTTTATTTGGAAACAGGGTCTCACTAAGTTGCTGAGAGCCTCACTAAGTAGCTGAGGCTTGTTTCGAACCTGTGCGAACCTCCTGCCTCAGCCTCCCACGCGCGCGGGGAATTAATTTTAAAGTGTAGAAAAAGTGAGATGTGAGTTCATTATGATATTAATGGTAATTGGTTTATTCAAGGGAACAGTGGAAAAAGGACTTGATAACCAAGGTAATGGAGATGAGCAAGTATAATTTAGACTACAGAGTCCAACTTTGTTCAGTAGATATTAGGGAATGGGACACAAAGACTTTAGGAAATTTGCCTAAATACCACGATAGTACTACTCGATTTCAAGTTGTCATGCACAGCTTTGCCAAGGAGGAGGCAGAGGTAAGCCCTGGAGGGGCATACATAAACATGCTCAGAGAGGGCAGAACCTCACCTGGAAAATCATCTGTCCAACCCATTCCTATTTCTCCACACTCTTTAATTATGACTTCCTTTTTTATATTAACTATTTTCCACTTTATTTTTTATTCTTGAATTTTCTCAAAATAAGATTCTCATTCTTACTTTGAATTCTGAGTTTGAGTTCTCTATTCTCTGGCCACTTCCTGGTGAACATATACATTCAGGGCACATGCTTGTAATTCTAGTACTTGGAAGGCAGAGACAGGAGGATCACAGGATCAAGACTAGTCTCAGCAGCTTAGTAAGACTCTCAGCAACCTAGTGAAAAAAAAGAATAAATTATTTTTCTACTGGGCTTTTTGTGTCTGCTTCATTTAGAGATTTTTTCTCTGAGAATTAAGGACCAAAAGCGACTGAAGTACAGCAGAAAAAGCTTATTGTTCCCAAGTTCATGCTCTATGTTTTTCACGTTTTGTACCAATTGCTGTTTACATACACTTTAAAGTTAGAGAAATAACTCTACTTATTAATATCTGGTGCCTTTTTTTTTTCCTTATAAGCACCACTTTTTTACTTTTCTAATCTTTAAAATTTAATTATTAAACCATCTTCTTGATATATTTTCTTTTTTTATACATCTTGTGTATGTGTTTGTTGGGGGTTACTGCAGATTGAACCCAGGGGCATTCTATCTCTGACCTACACACCTAGCCCTACTTTATTTTTTATTCTGAAACAGGGTCTCACTAACTTGAGGAGGACCTCACTAAGCTGCTGAGGCTGACTTTCTCATACATTTATGCTTTTTTTATTTAGTGGTGATACTGGGGTTTGAAACAAGGGGTGTTCTACCTCAGAACTAAACCTCAAGACCTACTTTCTATTTTTATTATTACTTTTTATCTGAACCAGGGTCTATGTTGCGAGGCTAGCCTGGGATGCTGGAATCCTCCCCTCTCAGCTTTGCAAGTGCTGAGATTATAGGCATGTGTTACTGAGACTGGATCTTATGTATTATGTGGTCGATGTCTAAAATTTTAATCATTTTCTATCTATGCTCTCTTACTTCCAAGTACGTATTATTCATCTACATAGATTAATCATTTTTTTTTGTACTGAAGATTGGACTAAGAGGCATTCTATTTCTGAGCTACAACCAAACCTATTTATTTTCTGTTTGAAACAGGGTTTACTGGGTTATTGAGAGTGTCTCTGCTTTGCTGAGGCTGTCCTTGAACTGGAGATCCTCATGTCTCAGCCTCCAAAGTACTGGGATTATAGGCACATGCCACCATTCCTGGCTTATATAGGTTTATCTTGAAACTCCATTTATTTATTTTATTTTATTTTATTTTATTTTATTTTATTTTATTTTTTTGCGGGTCTGGGGATGGAACCCAGGGGCATTTGACCTCCAAGCTACAGCCCCTGCCAAATTTTTAATTCTTTATTTTGAAACAGGGTCTCACTGAGTTGCAGAGGGCCTCACTAAGTAGCCGAGGCTGTCTGCGAACCGCGATCCTCCGGTCTCAGCCTCCCAAATGGTGGGATTACAAGCGTGCGCCACCACGCCCAACTCTTGAAACTCTATTTAAACAATGCCATTATCCCCCCCCCCAGTATTTTATTTTCCAACACGTAAAAATAAAAAAAAACTTACTTCTTTTTCCTCTTTTATAAAGCATATTTGGGGCCTTTTAAATAAATTCATGAGTACAAAATAGTAGTAGCTTTCTTTTCCCACAAAAATACTTTAAATATTGTTTTTTATTTTATTAGTGCACTGTCATGATATATCTTGATGAAGTTCAGGGTAATAGAATTATGCAAGCACACATCACTCACTGAGCCCTCCCTCCCCCAGTTCCAGCCCTGTTTCTTTCCTCTTCCCTTCTTCCTGTGCTCAGCAGAGACTTTGATAAGTGTGTATGTGTGCATCATGTCCACTGAGGTCTTTCCCTCTTCCCCCTCCCATCTCCCTCAGTTAGGTCACCTTATTTGCTCATCTAAGTCTTCTCCTTTGTTTAAAATGCCCCTTCCTAGCTTCCACATATTAAGGAGAACATCCCACTTTTCACTTTTTATAACTGACTAATTTCACTTAGTATAATATTCTCCAGTTCCAACCATTTCCCCGCAAATTACATACTTTTTTCCTTCTGTATGTATAGCTGAGTAAAATTCCATTGGGTATATATTCCATAATTTTGTAAATCATTCATCTGTTGATGGACATCTTGGCTGGTTTCATAGTTTGGCAGTTGTGAATTGTGCTGCTTATGTAATGTTTATACATACTTTATAAGCATAGATATGCATGCATTACTCTGATAATTTGGTTTCCATTCTTTTGGGTAGATACCCAGAAGTGCTATTGTTAGATCATATGGAAGGTTCATTCCCATTCTTCTCATGATACTCCACATGTTTTCCAAACTGGTTGCACTCATTTGCAATCTCACCAACAATGTTTTACAGCGCCTACCTCTCTACATTCTCACAAGCATTTGTTGTCATTTGTGGTTTTAATGATTACCATTCTAATTTGGGTTAGGTGAAATCTCAGGGTACTTTGATTTGCATCTCTGGTTGCTAATGATGTTGAACATTTTTTATATCTTTATTGGCCACTTGAGTTCTCTATATATTCTACATATTAGTCCTCTGTTGGAGAAGTAGTTGGCAAAAAAATTTTCTCTTTCTGTTGGCTCTCTGTTGAGGTTCTTGATAGTTGCTTTTGCTACACAGAAGCTCTTCAGTTTAATGCTATCCCACATGTTGATCCTCCTTTTAACTTCTTCAACCTTTGATGTCTTTTTGAGAAAGTTTTACCTGTGCCCATGTGTTGGAGTGTTTGTCCTATGCCCTCTTCAAGGAGCTGCAAAGTCTTTCCACTGAAAAGAAATACAGAAAACTGTTTCACTCATGATATCCCCTCAAGCAATAAAAAACTTAGGAATAAACCCAATCAAGAAGGTAAAATACTGCTACAAGTAAAATTGTAAAACATTGAAAAAAATGAAACCCGATTTTAGAACATGGAAGGACCTCTCACACTATTGGAAAGGAAGGATAAATATCACCAAAATGGCAATAATTCAAAAAATGATCTACAGTTTCAATATAATACCCATTAAATTACCAAGGTTATTCCTTATAGACTTAGAAAAGTCAATCCTTAAATTTATTTGGAACAATAAAAAATCCAGAATTGCCATAATAATTCTCGGCAACAATAGCCATGTAGGAAGCATCACAATACCTGACTTCAAACTGTATTACAGAGCAATAATAATAAAAACAGCATGATATTAACACATAGACCAATGGAGCAGAATAGAAGTCTCAGAAACAAATCTACACACTTGCAGTCAATTTATTTTTGACAAAGGGGCCAAAACATATACTGAAAAAAGATAGCCTCTTCAACAAACGGTGTTTACAAAACTGGCTATCTATATGCAGACAAATGAAAACTATGATGAGAGTCAATTTAAGGTGGATCAAATATTGATTTCGAACTTTTACATCTGCTTAAAAAGATTAGAAAACACTATTTTATCTATATATTTCCCTTAAATAATTTTACCTTCAGTTGCTCCCCAAGTATAAGTCACTGATTCCATGTCATACTGTATACATATTCACTGCTACAGTTTGGATCTTAAATGTCCCTTAAAAGTCTATATGTCAATGGCTTAATTCCAAGCTTGGTCCTATTGAAAGATTGTAGAAATCTTAAGAGGCTTCTGGTCCCTGAAAGCATGCCCTTGAAGAGGATCTCTCTCTCTCTCTCTCTCTCTCTCTCTCTCTCTCTCTCTCTCTCTCTCTCTCTCTCTCTCTCTCTCTTTCTCTCTCTTTTCCAGGCCATACTAATGTGAGCATCTTCCTTTATTGCATGATTCGGCCTTGCCACATGCAAAGGCAAAGGAACCAAGCAACTAAAAACTAGACCCTCCCAAACTCTGAGGCAGAAAACCTTTTCCTCCTTTCAAATTAATTATCTAAGGTGTATTTTATAGTAACAGAAAGCTAGCACATTTACAAAATGGTCAATAATTTGTGATATAATAACATATAATCAGAGAAGAGCAAAATTGACTCATCAGAAGACTTTTCAGAGATGTTAATAGAGTGGTATGTAATGTAAATTCACTTCAGTTAATTTTCAAAACTTTTTTCATAGCAGGTTATACTAGTGTTATAGAAATATTTGGGGGAAAATACATTTTGTACATTCTCATACATTTGTGCATATATTATGCAATAAAACAAAATCTCTATATGCTATATATAATTATTTGCATAATAAAAACCAAATATACTATTATAGTTCTATCAAAAAAGAAAATATGTTGAGTCTCAGAAAAGAAATACAATATTGAGATTCTAGTGTGACCTAGAAGTAACTTAAGACTCTCTTCCAGATTTCATGCTCCCTTGGTTCTTATATTAAGAGTTAAAATACATATTTGAGTTATAAACAGAGCTGATCCATTAACAAAAATAGAACATAAAATGGTCTATACCTATTTTTTTTCAAGACACCTTGAAAAAATTTTACTTAGTAAAGGTCTTTAGTTTTTAATTCAGAGACTAAAATGATTAGTAGTACCTTATTAGTAATTTATGTGTTTGACTACCAAATATTCTAGTTACCTTTAAGTTTTTTGATGTTTTTTTGAGTTGAAATATGATACCCATATGTTCTCAATTTAAATGTAGATATACAAAGGCATATATAATAATTACGATAATATTGCTTTACCATGTTATTACTTAGTCTGCATCTAAAGGAAACCAAAGTTTTGAATTTGGTAAGGTAAATCGAGGAGCCAGAGAAATTATTGTGGAATTATATTTTTACAATCCAGAAACTGCTGATAATAAAATAGTGCTTATTTTTATGCACTTTGTTTGGGTGGATATTTAGTTTTATACATTTTTAAAGAAAATTATAGTTTCTCAATTGCAGTCTCAGGTTTTCTCTTGCTGAGGGCTAAACATATTTTTAATAAATAAGCTATATTTAACATTTGTTGTAGTCTATATAAGTTTAAGCTCCTCACTAAAAGTGGGGTATGTTCCTAATTTCCCATCTGTAAATTGTCAATCTACATTAAAACATACTGATTAAGGCATCTTAACCTTAAATAAGAAACATGAAGCATAGTAGATGTTGGTGTGCTAACCTAATTTTTGCAAACTTCAACAGCACCAGAGACATATTTGTAATTAACATATCATCCAGCTCTTTCAAAAGGGCTTCAAGAGGGCACGATGATAAAATCTGGGAAAACCTTCCAAGGTGGAAATTAGAAAATTAATGGAGGTGACATGAATTCAAGATACTATATTTCTGTTTACTTTTTGTGCCTCTCCAAGCTCCTACTGGGAAACCCCATACAGAGTTGTTAATCAAAATTCCACTGGAAGTTGTCCCAATCATTTCATGATGACTCATAAATAAAAAGTTGAGTATATGGCCTGTAGTTTGAAAACTAAATAAAAGTTTGAATGGCTATTTTAGAACTAGAACGAAGGGTTGAAAATTTCCTTAATCTCTTTTTATCATTTGATACTAACAGCTTGGATTTACATCATAGTTTTATAGTTATAAGATGTAATGTGTTTCAAGAGCTTTGCTTCCTTTTCCTTTCACCCCCTTCTTCCCAATGCCATTTTAATAAAGAGATGCAGTGTTAGCTCTATTGTAAGAGAGGTCACCTTGCACCTAGGGGTTTAGAAAGAAGCTGGTCCTGTGCCATTCCAAATTTAGCAAGAAGATCCCACTGTGCACTGACATTTGGTTTACATAATTGCCATGGAGGCTCCACTTTGTGGTAGGAGCTTATGAAAACAAGTGTCACCCTCAACCACAGCTATGGCCATGCACCCTTGAGCATATCTGGGTCCTGTGTGTAATTGAAGCTCTCTTCTCAACAAAGCACTTGCTCCTTCAACATGCAAAATCCCAGCTGCCTGTGTACACTGTAATCAGGATGCAGTGGACAGACCATCTAAAGTAGCTTAGTTTCAGTACTAAAACCTCCAAACTGGTACTTCTACTAAAGGCACATATAAAAGATTTCTTTGAAAATAGTAACCGGAAATAATTGCTGAGCCATGCTTTCTTGAAGTCTTGCTTCAGATTTGTCTTCAACAGAAAGAAAGACATGATGCTAATAGTTAAGTAATAATGGAGTAGCATTTTATAGAGAATAATATAAAGACTGTCTCATAAAAGCTTGATTTAGAAATTATGAATCAAGAGACTGCAAAATGAATACCACAAGTAGAAATATTTTGTTCATTCAATCTCTCTCGTTCACATCCAAGTTAATTTTTAACATTTAAAACCTGGGACAGCCGGGCGTGGTGGCGCACGCTTGTAATCCCCGCGCTTGGGAGGCAGAGACAGGAGGATCGCGCAGGTTCGAAGCCAGCCGCGCTGGTTTAGGAGACCCTGTTTCCAAATAAAAATATAAAATAGGTCTGGCAGTGTAGCCTGGAGGTTGAAGGGTTCCAGGAATTCCAGTACCACCAAAATAATAATAATAATAATAATAATAATAATAATAATAATAATAAATAATAAAAATACCTGGGACAGCCAGGTGTATTGGTACACAGCTGTAATTCTCAATATTTTGGAGGCTGAAACAGGAGGCCCACAGATTGGGGCCAGTCTAAGCAACTTAGGAAGCCCTTGTTTCAAGATCAAAAATAAAAAGGGCTGGGGATATAGCTCAGAGGTAAAATACCCTTGGGTTTAATCTACAGTAGTACCACCAATAACAACAACAACAAAAAACCTAGAACAGATTCACTCAAAGATTTAATACCTGCTATGTAAAAAACAAAAAACAAAGCAAAAGCAAAACCTTAAGACCTGTTAATAATAGGCTCACATTCATTAATATCAAAGTAGGCTGAAGATTAATATCAAGATAGGCTGAAGTGATTGAAGTTACATCACTTCAATCACTGTTCCTGGTCTGTTTTGCATGCCACCTGGACATTTGGGTTGATAAGTCCTGCTTAAAGATGTGCTTGAAATATAAAAAGTGCTCCGGGTTATCACTTAGACTCCAAATGGGCTACAGCTCCTAAATGAAAGATTCTGAAACATTAGTTTTTAGCTTATTGCTTTTAGCACTATGTCTCCATAAGATGAGCCCTGATATTGATGTCATAAGAAAATTGACCTAAGCCAGCTGCACTGGCACATGCCTGTAACCTCAGTACTTGGGAGGCTGAGAAAGGAGGATCACAAGTTTGAGGCCAGCCTTAGCAACTTAGTGACACTGACCTCAGCAATTTAGCAAGACCTTGTTTCAAAATGAAAAAATAAACAAAGGCTGGGGACATAGTCTAGAGGCAGAATGTTCCTGTGTTCAATTCTCAGTACCAAAATCAAAGGGGACGGGGGGGGGGGGGGAGAGGGAGAGAAAAAGAGAGAGAGAGAGAGAGAGAGAGAGAGAGAGAGAGAGAGAGAGAGAGAGAGAGAGAAGGAAGAAGAAGAAGAAGAAGAAGAAGAAGAAGAAGAAGAAGAAGAAGAAGAGGAGGAGGAGGAGGAGGAGGAGGAGGAGGAGGAGGAGGAGGAGGAGGAGGAGGAGGAGGAGGAGGAGGAGGAGGAGGAGGAGGAGGGGAGGGGGAGGAGAAGAAAAATTCACCTATCAGTCCGTAGTATTACAAAGAGCACACTCCGAAGGACTGAACTGTGAATCTGCACTCTTCAACAGGGACACAGAATTTCCATGTACATGCATTTTCTCTGATCTTCTGAAAAGTTTCTGGGTTTTGTAGGAGACTTCTGGGTTGGTGTATAGTATCCTGATATGTCTGTGTCGTTATTTGTCTCCTCTGACAGGCAGAAATTTCCTTTGGCTAAAATCATAAGTCAGAAGAATTTGAACCAATCACTACTTTATATGATATAGGAGAACTTATTATGATAAAATTGCACAAAATAACTTTTTGTAACACCTTATGGCATTTAACATGTCCTTGCATGTAATAATCCCTCCATTCCCCGTAACAGTTTGAAGAGTAGAAAAAGCAGATATTATTGTCCTTTACAATAGTCTCTGAAAATAATTATGACCTTTTGTCCCCAAAACAAATAAAAAATTTGGAAAGCCTTGAGAGGATCTTTGATCTACTTCCTATAAATAGTAAAATTTTGAGATGTGTTTTTGAAATACCAAAGTGATCAGCAAGTAAGTAAACACTGTTATGCAGATATACCAGTTAGCAATTAATTCCTAGAATTAATGCATTTGGGTAGTTGTTACAGTTTTGTTGTTTATTAGCCCCTTGGTAATTTAATAAAATTTTCAAGTTTTATTTATTTATAAAATTAAATAATTATAGTTACTTAAAATATTACTGTGAAAATAGGTTATATAATACATTCATATACTTGCAACAGTGGCTGGCATATAATAGGAATTCAATAAATGATACATAATAAAATTGCATTAGATCCATAGGAAAAGAGATAAAGTACTTGAACTTACCTATATGGTGAAAAGAGATATTTACCCTACCTTATTGTTATTTTCTCTTGTGAGAAAATAGTGACCGATGTGGAATTTAAGTTGCCAACTTAGGTAATTGTATTTGTGCAAAAGCTAACAAAAGGTGCCAGGATGTGACTTGAAAATTCTGTTGGGTTTTATCATTCTCGGTGCTGAAAATATTTTAGAAAGCATTTTATGTTTACTTATTGATAAGGTATTTTTAATATTTGAAATGCTCTCAAGCATAATGCTTTTAGTAGTTCATTTTTTATTTGCATTGACAAGTGGAAACATTCTAAACTGATGTTTTTCTCTTTTAAAATAAGGAGATATTTTGTAAAGTTGTTGGATAGCTGTAACCTCCTTTAAGCTTATGGCACAGTGGACTTCTTTTTCCTTTTATGTCCTTCAGAATTGCTATAATTCTCCTACTGAGTAATGAGAAACAGGTGTGTATGAGTCAAAACTCATTAAGATGAGAACCAACTGAGGCCCATATTTCTGTGTAACAAGTAACACAATATTCTTACATTCAAATAGCACTAAATTCATTGCCTGATTATTGTTAATTAGAAATGAATCCTGATAATAACAAAATTATCATACTATTGATTTTTAATCTATGCAAAGACACCTTTACAAAACCCAAGTAACCAGGATTTTAATTATTTTGCATCACTCATAACATTCATTTATTTTATGTTAATCCTTTCATAAAATAAAAATAGAGCCGGGTATGGTAGTGTACAGTTGTAATCCCAGCATTCGGGAAGCAGAGACCAGCGGATCATAAGTTATGAACAGCCTCAGCTTAGTGAGGCCCTTTGCAACTCAGTGAGACCCTGTTTTAAAAATAAAAGACTAAAAAATAAGGCTGGGGGTGTAGCCCCCAGTACCACAAACACACACACACAAATATTAAATTATACAACATTTTATAAAATCACTGACCAAGATTAAAGGTTTTAAGAATTTGCTCCATATGGCTGAGTGTTGTGGTGCATGCCTATTATCCTGGCACTTGGGAGGCTGATACAAGAGGATCACAGGTTCAAGGCCAGTCCCAGAAATTTACAGAGAACCTCAGTGGCTTAGTGACACTGTTATAAAACAAACAGAGAGTGCTAGAGGCACGGCTTGGAGGTAGAATGCCCCTGGGTTTAATCCATACTACCAAAAAAAAAAAAAAGGAAACTGTTTAATAGGCTATTTGTTTTATGGAGATATATTCACTATGAGCACAGATTCAGATAAAGAGAAGACAGGAGAATTGTAGGTTCAATGCCGGCTTCAACAACTTCATAAGACTCTCAGAACTTTAGTGAGACACTGTTTCCAAATAAAAAGTAGAACTGGGGTTGTAGTTTGGACCCTGGGTTCAATCATCAGTATATACACATAACTAACTATTCACGTGAAATTTTCTTTCCTTCTTAAAATTTTTCTTCTGTAGGTTAATTGTGAATATTCTGCCTTAATCAGGTAGAGATTGGACAAATGTATTTTCAGATATTAATAATTATAATAAAATATGCTGAACCATATATTTATAACATTATTATATATTTATAGATTATATATATAAATTAAAATTAATTTAAATACAAATATACATTGGAATCTATTAGAACAGTATAATATTCTTCACTAACTGATATAACTTTGTATGTTATTATGTAAGTGGGGTAGGAGAAATCTTTTATTTTGATATCTTATATAAATTAAGTTTCTCTCAGAGTTTAGGGAGAAAATTTTCTATTGTGTATAAAGCAACAACAATGTTTTTCATGCTATATGACATATGTTGTGTTTGTTTTTAAGGGTTTGAGAAAGTAAATATTGTCAGTTGTAATGTATAAAAGGAAATATGTATGTCATTCATCAAAATATTGGAGTGTCTTAGTTTATCTGTCATCTTGAGAAAATTAAATGAATATTGGCTAAATATAGACCTCGAGTTCCTTTGGTTCTACAGAACTCATCTGTCTTCACAAAATACACAACTTCTATTCATTTTGAGAGAAGATGCCTGTAATCAGACCACACAAATATATTATTATGTATATAAAAACATATGTATATGCATATCAAATCACCTATATTAATGAATATATGTAGTTTAATACAAATATATATTTAACATAAAAATAAAATGCATTATATTAAGGCCAAGGAACAAAATCCATGTAAAAAAATTTTCCAATATATGTATTGGAAAAAGCAATCTGATGTATCTCTGCTTGAATTTATTTCTGTCTATAGCCTTCATTTTTATTTATGTGCCAAAGTAGCTAAGTTTAGTAATTCTCTATTTTTTTGTTACCAACTGTAAACCAACACTCTTGGAATAAAAATAATCTCACTGTAACCTGCTTAATATTAATTTTGAAATTCCATTTGATTTTTTATTCATATGTTACTGGATTTCTTATTGTTAGTAACTATATTCTCAATTCCATTTTTTCCTTATGCCTTTGTACTGTAACTAACTCTAAAAATTGCCACATAACCCCAGGTTGTGAGTGTGGAGTCCAAAATAATGATTAAAATTAAATTAGGTAAAGGCCTAGCAAAAAATTAATTATAGAAATAAATTATAGTCCTTGTCATCATATATCTATAGATATAAATCTACTCTCTAAATAGTTAAGCTACTGTTTTATTGAAGAAGACATTCAGGCAAGAACACCATGAGAAAAGGCAAAAGATTGAAATGAACATATTCAAACTGCGTCCTGGTTACTGTATTATTCCTCATGTAAAGTACATGCAAGAAAAGTAATATCACACATTACCTTGCATTTCTCTAAAAATATCCTATACCACAGAGTCCAATGTATGTAAGGAACTCATGAGTCCTAGTGGATGAAATGACAAAAGCTTTTCATAAACACTTGCTACAGTTTTGAGACTTTTAGTCCCCAAATTAAAAGTCTCTTCTACTTCACCTGATCCTAATTGATTTTTGTCCTTGACTCCTTCTGCATATCTTTAACATACCAAGTATCCAATGCTTTGGTTGCAATATATCTGCAACCTCTTCCATCTTGTAATCCAAGTTTGTCTCTATTTTCTTAATCATCTGCCAAGAGCATATTTTTCATTAACTTGTAGGCACATAATTATTCTTCTACTCAGATGATTATTTTTTGTTTTTAGGCCATTTTACTTCTGGTGCATCTAAAATATTCCTGCTATAAAGTTTATCTATTTCTCAAGATTCTTGTTAGTAACTTAAATTTATGCAGGATAAACATGTAGATTTAATATTGCAGACTCTCATCTCTTGTACTTTCTACAATATGATTTTAGTTTTTAAATTATTTCTAACAAAATATTAAGTACTTAGGTATATATCTAGCAAAATACATACAGTATCTATATGAGTAAAACTATAAAATTCAGATCAAATAAAATTTAAAAAGTAAATAAATGGAGATATATTCTATGTTCATGGATAAGAAAATTTATATTGCAGTTTTCCCAAATTAATCCATAGATTGAAAGCGATCAAACGCAAAATTCTCAGTTACTTTATGAATAAAATCAACACATTTAAAGTTTATATTTTGAAGCAAAGGTCCCAGAACAGTTAGCAAAATACTTAATGATACAGTTAGAGGTCTAATACTACCTGGTTTTAAGACAGTGTAAAGTTGTAGGAAGAAAGACTGTATGATATTGGCCAAAGATTTGACTAATAGATCAATTGACCCAACTAGAGAGCCCCCAAGTATACCCAAATAAATTTAGTCAACTGGTATTTTATAAAAAAGCAAGGCAGTGAAATAATTATATTCCTTTTAATAAACTGTGCTCTTTCAACTGATCATTCACAAAAATATAAAATCAGACATGGATCTTACATCCTATATTTAAAGTAGATTAGAAACCTAAATATAAAACACAACTTTATAAAATTCATAGAAGATAATATAGAAGAAAATCTAAAGGAATTTGGGTTTTGCAATAAATTTTTGGTAAGTGACAAAAAGCATGATCCACAAAAAAAGAACGGATAATCTGTACTTGACTAAAATATAAAACTTCTCTGCAAAGACGCTGTCAAGAGAATAAAAAGACAAGCCACAGACTGGGAAAAAAACATATTTGATAAACAATTCTTATCCAAAATGTACAAAGAAGTCTTAAAATTCAGTAATACAAACACAAACAATTCCATTAAAGATAGGACAAAGACCTGTTCTCTTTAATTCTCCTTTAACCTCTCCCCATTTCACTTCACCCATCTCGGTCCATTTCGGTCCATTATTCTACTGGTCTTTCATTTGAAGTTTCTTATGTTTCCTATTTATTTTCTTTTTCTTTTATTTTTCTTCTTTTTTTTTTTTTTTTTTGGTGGTACTGGGGGTGGAACCCAGGGGCTTTTCTACCTCCTGGCTATACTCCCAGACCTATTTTATATTTCATTTGGAAACAGGGTCTCACTAAATTGCTGAGAGCCTCACTAAGTAGCTGAGGCTGGCTTCGAACCTGTGCAATCCTCCGTCTCATCCTCCCAAGCACGGGGATGATAAGCGTGCGCCACCATGCCTGGCTCCTATTTTCTTTCTAACTTCAGTATATGAGATAAAAAAAAAAATAGAACCGTTGACTTTCTGAGAAGGGAATGGTTCAATTGATGCTAGAGCAATATATGAAGGCATTGCTACCAATTGTACTACCATGTATGCATAGAGAGAAGAGGGGAGCCAGGTGGCATTGAGAAGGAAATACACCAAGTGTTGTGGGCATGTACATTTATATCATTTTGAACCTCACTATGATTACAATGCACAAATAAGTTTTTTTTTCTTTGGGCCAAAGATCTTACCAGCCACTTATTATTGCTCATCAAAAAAGATACACAGATGAACAATAATAATACATAAGTTGGTCTACATTACATTTCATTAAGCAAATTCAAATAAAAGCTCAATGAGGTAACACTACCTGCCTGTTAGAATAGCCAAAATCCAACACCAGATACATCAAATGCCAGGAAAGACATGAAACAACATGTACTGTTATTCATAGCTGGTGGGAACTGCCACTTGGGGAGACAATTTGTCAGCATCTCACATAACTAAACAAACCCTTACCATTTGAATTACCATGTAATCCAAAAACTTTGCTTCTTGTTTTTTACCCAAGGAAGTTGAAAACTTATGTCCAAACAAAAAGCTGCACACAATGTTTATAGAAGTTTTATTCATAAATGTCCAAAGTTGGAAAATACCAGATTAATCAATAGATTAAAAAACTATTTGCTATATCTGGAAAAAGAAATATCTAGTGCTGATTAGAAATGAGATACCAAGCCACAAAAAGGCATTGAGGAATCTTAAATATATATTAGTAAGAGAAAATGTTAATGGAAAAACACTACTATATGCTATATGATTTTTTTTTCTTTTGGGGTACTGGGGCTGGAACTCAGGGGCATTCTACCTTCAAGCTATACCCCCAGTCCTATTTTTTATTATTTATTTTCAAGCAAGGTCTCACTGAATTGCAAGGGACCTCACCAAGTAGCTGAGGCTGTCCACAAACCACAATCCTCCTGTCTCAGCCTCCCAAATGCTGGGATTACATTTGTGGGCCATCAGGCCCAGCTCAATAATTTTAACTGTATGATATTCTGGACAAAACGAAACTATGTAGACAGAAAATAGATGACTGTTTTCCAGGTGACAATAAGTAGAACACAAAGATTTTGAGGGCAGGGAAGTTACTCTGCTTGCTATTATGATGGTAGATATGCATTCTGATAAATGTGTCCAGGCCTCTCATACTCTCAAGTTGACCTGTGCTCTCCCTTGAAAGTGCATCCCCACTTTTCCTTAATAAGCCTCTGCTTTTGCCTCTGAAAAGTAAATAAGTAAATAAACAAATAAATAAATACATCCAAACCCATGAAATGTAAAAATTAACTCTTAAACGAACTCTAATCTATAAACACTGGGTGATAATTATGTGTTAATGTAGGTTCATCAATTATAATAAATGTATCAACCTTCTGGGGAATATTGGTAATGGGGAAGGCTTTGCATGTGTGAGAAACAATCATGTGGGTACCACTTTGTGTTGCTGTGAACATAATACTGATATAAAATTATTCAGCTTAAAAAGATAAATGAGAAATAATTATATATTTGATATTATTAAAATAGGAAGACATCATTTAATAAGAATTTTCTATCACACAGGCCTGAAATTGTTCTTTTCCCCTATTTTCTTAACATGTATTGTACGCTATTCTTTGTCTTTATAAAAAAAATCAGAATTTCTTCTACATTTAAGATTTATTGACTTTTAAAAAAATTATTATTCTGGCCAGGTGTGGTGGCACAGTGCTTTAACCCCAATACTTGGAAGGCTGAAACAGGAGGATTGCATATTTGAAGTGAGCCTCAGCAATTTAGTGAAATCTTCAGCAACTCACTGAGACCCTGTTTCAAAATAACAAATAAATATATGGCTGTGTGTCTCAGAGATAGACTGCCACTGAATTAAGTTCCTACTATCATAAAAAAGAAACACACAGATACACACACATATGCACACACACATGTATACTTATATAGTTATGGGTAGAGAGATGATAGATAGATGATAGATAGATAGATAGATAGATAGATAGATAGATAGATAGATAGAAAGATAGATTGATTGATTTTGGCTAGAGTTGGTGGTGCAAATCTGTATCCCAGTACTTGGGAGGCTGAGATAGTAGAATGGCAGGTTTAAGGCCAGCCTCATCAACTTAGTGAGACACCAGCAAATTAGACTCTATTTTAAAATAAAATGAGCTCGGTAGAATGACCCTGAATTCAATTCCAAGATATTTAACATACACACAAAATTATTGTTTTTTACTGGTGACTGAAACTTATTTAGCTCAATGGATTTATAATAATCCTAATCAAGATAAATGGCTTTTCTCAACTTATGATTATGTTTCCTGAACAACTAAAGTATTGCTTGTATGATAGTGGAGATAACCTTTTTACATTTAACTCTTTATGACTGTATCTTTAAACAAAATATTTCAATGAAAGTTTAAACATATAGTAGATGTATTTTCAGTGCTTATGATATTATGTAATGAAACATAGCAGGAACCACCTTCATTTTAAATGCAGAAAAGCGAGGCTTAGAAAGTTGGGCGGTTTATCAAAGCACATTTAACTAATGCCCTATTCAAAAGTAATTTATAGTTACTCTGAACATTTGTTGGCCAAACTTTTGTTTCTCAACTACAACAATATCACACCACACGAATAGAAAATTAATCATACATTCAGATTGTAGAGGATTTAAACCTTAAAATAACCGAAGTGGAATTCTACTTAAGTAGCATCTGTTCCCTCCTACCCCTTCTTCTGTTTTTTTCCCCATAGCAAAGAGAAGTGAGGACATTCACCAGTGTTCTTTCATGTCCCACCTTCAAACTCAAGGTTTAAATTGAACTCTTGATGTAAAAACTACATTGACTATAGAGAATTTATCATATAAACTATAGTTAAAAACTCCTCTCATAAAAAATGAAACTCCTGCTATGTTTTAAAAAAGAATATGAAATTCAGCTGATAATTTCCTGTGGTAACCTTTATAACAAGATTTTACTGAGCATGCCTTTGTATGTTTTTATTTTAGTCACAAGTATGGTTTGTTTGTCAAATATATGATCTGCTCATTTGTGTTTTCCACTGCAGGGATTTTTTTCTAATTTGCATTTTGTATAGGATTATGATCTGGAGTCATCCATATTTAGCACTCTATAACCTACAAAACAACTACCAAAGCTTATCGCAGCAGCACACGATTTCTGTTTTTAAAATATTTATTATGACTGTCATCAGCCACTGAAGTCTACAGTACTCTCATAGGTGTTAGGAAAGACCTACACATGTATGAACCAACTTCAGTGCCATAACTAAGAAAAGTTGGTCTCTATGCACAGCTCACTGTGTTTATCTAGCCTCAGTACAACTCTGTACTTTCTCAGGAGGCAAGGTAAGCAGGTTTTGAATATTTATGGCTGAGTTCCTTCAGGTTACATGGAAGCAGAAAATGGAAGGTGGTTTATTTCCTCGTTGCCAAGGACAAGCTTACTCAAGGATATAAAGTCTATCTTTCAGTACCAGAGACAACACTGCTATCCCTTTGAGCTTCTTCCAGGGTTTACACCCACCAGTGAGTGGTCAGCATTCAGCTTTCTGAGATAGAAATAGAGACTGGGGTCCAAATCCACATTCCGGCTCATATAACCATTTCTTTTGTTTATTTTTCTCATATTTTTGCCTTGTTTCCACCATTATGCCTATTATATTTTCTCAGAATGTAAAATGTAGCAAGATCTTTTCAAGTAGGAGCTAATGTGATGAACATTCCTTGAAATGGAGTATACTTAATGTTAAATTTGGCCCAACGGACTTTCATCTTGAACATGGATTCTGGGGTTTTCTAGATATAAAAAAGTTTTCAGTTCTGTACACATTTTATTTCACTTAGTTGTATCAGTTTGTATTCTGTTCAATATCTTTTAACAGAAAGATCACTCATTCCTTTTGGCTTACTAGGCAGAAAGTGAGAAGGAGAAAGAAAATTTAATGTCCAGGCTCTTCCCTTCTATTCTACCACCCTTTTCTGATGATAGTAACTGAATTACTGAGGTGGTTCTAATGAACAATTTAGCCCAAGATTGAAATTATTCTTTATACCCACTCTCCTCCATGCTAGAGGGATATTTTTTTCTGTTTGAGTCTTATTTTATTGCTTACAGTGCTAGGGACTACGTAGGACCTGATCTTGCACCTGCTAGGCAAGTGCTATACCACAAAGGTACATCATCAGTGCTACATATGAAGTTTTAACCAAGAACTAAATCCCAACAAGGTATGGCAGGAATAGTCCAGGATGGAGTCATTTAAGTCATCTTGAGTCTGTAATTTATAAGTCTAATAATGACTAACGAAACAACCTTTTGTCTTCAAGATTACATCATACTGGAACTAAAAAAAACAGTAATTAATTTAATGTGTTAAAAATGTATCACCATGAATTCAGAGTAAAGAATTGTTATGAAAGAATTGTTACAGAAGGACATACGATTTAGAAATGGTTCCATGTTTATCTTTTGTACTGAATAATTTTCTTTTTCTTTTGTCATAATTTATGTTCATAACAATGGCTTTTGCTTCTTTAAAAAAATAAATCCATGAATGTTTCAGGAAACTTTTCTCAGTTTGTGACCTTAGGTCCTAAAATTGGAAAGGTTTCTTGAGATATTTTTAGTGTTATTGACCACAGTCAGATGGAAATGACCTGACCTACAAAAATCTCTCTCATGCTCTCTCTCTCTCTATTTCTCTCTACCCCTCTCCCTCTTTCTTTCTCTCACTTTTTTGCCATTTCTGCTATTAGCTATATCTGAAAGAATATAGATATAAACAAAGTAAAAGCTAAGATAGTCAATGCCCCAAACATAGGTGATATGTATTGAGTAGCAATAATGTTAAACACTACCCCAAATATTTTATGCTTATTTATTTTTAATCCTCAGATATATAGATTATTTTATTTCTCCAAATGACTTATATTTGAGGCAATTTATATTAATTCCTGTTTCATTCAAACCACTTTATTCCACCATGCCTTATGTATTTAATTTATGCAATAATAAATTCATAAGGCAAATATAAAACAACCTCATTAACTAAATTAAATTAATATATGAAAATATTTTCACTTAAATGAAAATAACAGTAGAAAAATTATCATGGTAAACTAAGAGGAAATGATAGTAATAGTCATAAATTATTTTCAGTAGTGACTCCTCTGGAATTGCCCTAAAGGTCCATAATCAATGGAATCCTTATTTCTCACTGGTAGGAAGCTATCTGTATTCATGAACTGATTATCTTGCTCTTAATTAAGAAAATATTTAGTCTCTAAGTAACAGTTCTTATAAACAGAGACTCAACTTGCTTTATTATTTATTTATTTATTTATTTATTTATTTATTTATTTTTTGGTGGTACTGGGGGTGGAACCCAGAGGCTTTCTACCTCCAAGCTACACTCCCAGAACCATTTTATATTTTATTTGGAAACAGGGTCTCACTAAGTTGCTGAGAGCCTCACTAAGTAGCTGAGGCTGGCTTCGAACCCTTGCGATCCTCCTGTCTCAGCCTCCCAAGCGCGGAGATTACAAGCGAGCGCCACCACGTCCTGCAAGACTTAACTTGTTTTAAAACTCCATCCTTACCTTTTGATTTCCCTTGCTCCTTTTTAATGATGCGTCATTTCACTAATCTCTACAGTTAGAGTTGTGTCCTTAATTCTGCTCTTTCAGTCTTACAGTCAGGTCTCCACTTACCATTCCAAACTGCCATTTTAATCCTTTAAACCTTCCATAAACAGTTGTCGAGGTATAAAGGGAAATGATGCTCACCTGAGTTTCAATCAAACTTACAATAAACTAAAATATTATCCATAGACACAAATAAAATAAAATCACAATTGGCCATGTTTGATATTACCAAGGAACAGAGGATACCATGAATTTTCAATTATTAGTAAGCTGAAAAATAAAAACCAAATTCCAATAAAACTTCTGTCTGGAAAATATGTGTATGTATAGAAAGGGAAAATAAGGATACTAAAAATTTTCTCTGAGAAACAGGACTAAAGAGAAGATGTAGGTAAATGACAGAACAAATTTCTTTCAGGAGAAATTGATAGAGGAAATACCAAAATATTATACAAATCAAAGAATTGGTAGTGTCAAACATTAACTGCTGGAATGGGGCTTAAAAATACGCACTAATAAAAGTGTACAACACACACACACACTCACACACACACACACACACACACACACACACATGCCGGTCTGGAACCCAAGCATAGTGGCTCATGCATACACCATAGTAGTTGGGCAGCTGAGGCAGAAGGCAGAAGGACTGTAGGTTTGGGGCCAGTTCATGCTAACTTAGCGAGACCCTGTTTCAAAATAAAAAATAAAATAAGGCTGAAGTATTTAGCTCAGAAGTGGAATGCTCCTGGGTTCACTCTCCAGTACCAAAAAAAGAAAAAAAAAAGTTGGAGATATTAGCTTTAGGGAAGCATTGCTTCTGAAGAAAAATAATCTGATAATTAAAGAAAAAATAAAGAATAAAAAGTTAAAAATGGATCCAATGGATTAGGGCTGGAGATAATAAGGTTAGGAGTAGGTATTTGCGGAGTAGGCAGGGCTCTGGGTTTGATCTTCAGCTACACACACACACACACACACACACACACACGCACACACACTCAATTAAAAAATAAATAAGGACCCCATATAAACAGAAGACAAACATGTCACACTTGCATTTTTCTCTTCCATCATCACTACAGTCATCAATATAATCAATTTTTATTTTTGGTGGTACTGGGGATGGAACTCAGGGGCCTTCTACCTCCAGGCTACACTCCTAGACCCATTTTTTAATATTTTATTTGAAAACAGGTTCTCTTAAGCCAGCTGAGGCTGGTTTCGAGCCTGTGCAATCCTCCTGTCTCAGCCTCCCAAGCACGAGGATTACAAGTGTGCGCCACCACGCCCTGCACTATAACCAAATTTTAAACAAACAATTATTATACTGGTAAAAGTGGGCAGTATCCTTAAGCTAGGAAAATTGTCAATAAAAGGTTAAGAATTAATTCAACTCAGAACAAAAGGGCTATAGGAAGTAAAAAAAATTGAAATCAAAATATTATCAGGGGATATATAAATATCCTTTTCCCCCAAAATCAATAGGCAGAAGGATACTGCAGCAATGCTCCCAGCTGAATTAGTCTTCAACAAAATTTAGTTATAAATTATAAAATGCATTGAATCATAAATATAAAAATAGCAAAAAAGAACAATACACAAAAATAAATGCAATGGGAGCCTATCCAATTTAGAAGAGAAGTTGAAAAAAGGACATAAATCAAGCAGAAAATAAAGGAGAAGTTAGAAGGTGTTCAAGGTAGCATTGATTAGAATAAAAATGATATAAGGGAAATGAAGGAAAATCAGGCAAACAAGAAAACATTTCACTTGAGATTTTTTAAACGATATATGTAGGGAGAGAGTGGATGAAATAAAATACAGGTGAGAAAATAATCTGCCCTTTGAATAATTAGAGTTCCTAAAGAGAAAGAAGGAAGTAAAATATAAATCAATTAGGCAAGAAAATAACCTCAAAATAAGAAATAACTTTATCTGAATTCTGAGAATGTCTAACTTGTACCGGGAAAATGAGCCAAAACAAATGACTGAAAAATAGTCTAACAAAAATGGTTATGCTTTAAGAAAAAATATTGCCAGTTTCTGCAAAAAAATCAAATTATGTATAATGGGAAGAATATTAGTCTGCATCAGCTTTCTCAAGAGCAGCATGTGAAATAAAGCAACCGTGGAGCAGCACTTGTAGACTATGTAAGGGATGAAGCGTTAACCAAGCTTCAAGTCAAGATGCCTCACAAGTACCTTGCAAGATTATAGGAAGCCAATTCAAAAACCTGGGGAGTGTTGTAAACATGAGTCATTAATAAGTAACCTACTAGAGGAGGAGTTAAAGCAACCAAGACATACGAGGAGTTAAAGCAACCAAGACATATGGAGAAAACTTTGGTATGTGAATTGCTGGTGGTTATTTAATATAATTAGAAATGAAAACTAAAGTAAGCACAGGGAAATGAGTGAGGGAATAGTATATACCTGTGGTTTGTCCTGTCAATGTAGAAAGAATTTAATTAAAAATGGAAGAAGACCAGGGTGTGGTGATGCATGCCTGCTATCCCAGTACTTGAAAGACTGCGGCAGGAGGATCAGAGATTCATGACCAACCCCAGCAACTTAGCAAGTCCTAGTTTCAAAAGATAAAAGAAAACGAAAAGAGAGGGGTGTGTATAGTTCACAGGTGGAATACCTCTAGGTTCAATCCCCCATGTTTTAAAAAAATGGAACAAATGAAATTCTGGGAATACTGAAAAGGTGACTGTTTTGTTCTATATATAACAGAGTCAATGCACACCCTTAAAACTGGCAGAACTGGCTAATAATAGTTACTTAAGCAAAAAGAAAATTAAAGGCACTATAACAGCTATAAATACAAAGTTAATTCCAGAACAAAGTAGAATCGCTCAAAACAAATATAAAAAATAAATAAAAATTTTAATATTTATTATAAATAGAATAGGATATGCATATTGGTTAAAGCATAAAGTAGGTTGAAATTGAAATTTAATGTCACTTAAAACATTAAAAATAAACACCAAAAGGTTTCCTATTATTGCTGTTATTCCACATTATAATGGAAGTCCTAGCTTCAAAAAAAAAGGCAAGAAAAAGGAAAAATATATACATCCTCAGGGCTGAGGATGTAGCTTGGTGGCAGAGCATTGACCAGCATGCACAAAGTGGGTCCTAGATTCCACTCCAGCACCATCAAACATGTTTTTAAGTATACAGAATGGTTAGGAGAAAATAAAAGGCCTTTTATTTACATGTGTAATAGCAATCTACATAAGAACTACCAAATTATCTAAAAAAACTAATGGAGCTCATAAGCAAGTATAGTGTGTGGCAGGATATAAGATCATATATAGTAGTCCATTGCTTTTCTGTGAACCACTAGTAAAGAGCTGAATTTAAAATTAGAAACATCATTTACATGCCATCAAAAATTAATAAATTAGGCATTAAAATATAAAAATGTGTTCAGAATCAGCTGTACATGGTGGTGCATACCTGTAATCCCAGTATTTAGGAGAATGATTCCAGAGAATCACAGGTTGTAGGCCAGTCTCAGCAATTTAGTTATGCCCTCAGCAACTTAGTAAGACTTTATTGCAAAATAAAAACATACAATAGGGCTATGGATGTGGCTCAGAAGAAGAACAACCCTAGAGAACACCTCTAGGTTTGATCACAATAACACACACACACACACACACACACACACACACACACACACACACACAGAAGAATAACACACACACACAGAAGAATATCGCAAAACATCCTTTTGAAGTTTTAAATGCATATGGAATTAGTGTATGTCAGTGGAGTAGAAGACCCAATATGTTAAAGATGTCAGTTCTTTCCAACTTGTTTTATAGATCAATGTAATCCTAATAAAATTCCAGGAGGAATTTTTTAATATTGACAAATTTGGTTCTAAGGTTTAGAAGAAAAGGCAAAAGACAGGCAATCTCATTCAAAACAATATTTTGTTTGTTTGTTTCTGCATTATTGGGGCTTTAACACAGGGCATGATCGGTAAGTGCTTTACTTCTCAGTTACAACCCAGTTTCAATATCTCAATAGTGTTTTTTCATTAGTTACCATGATATATATTATATACTTATAATTGCAAGTCTGAGGATGGAACCCAGAGGCATTTGACCTCCGAGCTACACTCCCTGCCCTGTTTTCTATTCTTTATTTTGAGACAGGGTCTCACTAAGTAGCTGAGGCTGTCTGTGAACCACGATCCTCCAGTCTCAGTCTCCTGAATGCTGAGATTACAAGCTGGTGCCACCATGCCCGGCTAGTTACCATGGTTTTATTGTGGTGTGTGTGTGTGTGTGTGTGTGTGTGTGTGTGTGTGTGTGTGTGTGTTACTGGGAATTGGAAACCAGGGACATTCTACCTCTGAGTTTCACCCTATCCTTTTATATTGTTTATTTTTTAAACAAGATCTTGGTAGGTTCCTGATCATCTCTCTAAGTAGCTGTGCTGACTCATGCTTCCATTTTTTAAAAAAGATAATTTTTTTCTTAATTCCATATATCCATGTTGGTAAAAAGATGCTCTTAATATTGCTGCAAATGTTGACTGATTATTGGAAAATATCCTTGGAAACCAAGCTCCAATATATCCTCATGGGATACACTTCCTCCAGTTCTAAGGAACTAGTTGTTTATTTGGCTTACTCTGGAATCTATCTTTAACTTCTTAGCATTTTATACCCTGAAGGGTCACAAAAATATCTGGTGGTAAGCATGCTGAGTATGTGCAATCTGACTCACTATGGCTCAGATGTTTAATACACATCTCTATAATACAAACATTGAAAATCAGCATTCTCCTCTTGCTAAACATATGGGATCTATCAATATCCATAATTCTTTTAACCCAGGATTCTATTCCTGCTGAAATCTTTGAGACAGCTGATCAATGACTGGGTGTTATGGGAAAACCCAATATGATCCTCAAAGGAAGATATAGTATTATGTTTTCTCTTTGTAGCACAGAATGCATCTAAAATGCCTGCATCTACTTCATTTGACTTCTTGTGTGGGGAAGCACCTGTTTAAAAAACAGGGGCTACAAATCTACAAAGAAATGAAAAGCGTAAATCTGCAGGTTTCCTATGTGATAAAAATTTCCAAAATCATAATAGATCTCTGCAAAATAAAGTTAGAAAGTTAAACATGATGATGGGACTAAACAGTTATAAAAATGTTAAAACAAAAATAAAACTCAAGCAATTTTATTGTCTCCATCTGGCAATAGGCTCTGAAAAATCAGAGGATTGAAAATCTATACTTACCTAATCCTGTACATGAGTTGACAAGCCAAAATTTATATACTCTAATGCTAGTCATTGTATTTGCTTATCAGAATAGTTATTAAGTTTAGATTTTAATTATATCACCCATAGAACCTGTTAAAATCATAGTTATTTAAGACCTACTCCACAGATACTTTATGGGGACCTCTGGGAGGAACTGAATTTCATACTAGCTTTGTAGCTGATTTTCATATAGTCTAATATCATGAACTTGTCTTAGAACTAATTTATCTAATAATCATGGAAGGGGTTTACTACTGATTATTCACTACCAGTGTCCAATGTGTAGAGACTCTACTTTCTTTGCTCCAATTATGCATCCCTGTATCATTTTAATGGCATGTCATTTCACTTTAATGTATTCGTCCTGTTGTAAGACAAGAAAGAGAAATAAAACACAAATTTGTCAATTTTTATTCTCAAAGCTTTTGGTAAACAATTACAAAAACATATTAGAGTTGATTTTGAGGTTATTAGAGGATTTTTGTTGTATATTTTCCATACTTATCATTACCACAATTTAATAGAGCTGATTCTACTATATTATTTTCCATACTTATAATTACCACAGTTTAATAGAGTTAATTCTACTGTATTTAATATTGTATAAATCCCAAATAGATGGAAAGATTGTGAAATTGGAGAATTAGCCAGTCTCAGAAACTATCTCAATCACCTAAATTTTCTAATATGGAACCTGAATGGTTTTAGTGTGTGTGTGTGTGTGTGTGTGTGTGTGTGTGTGTGTGTGTGTGTGATCTACTGGGGATTGAACCCAGGGGCATTCTATATGTTAGGTATACTCCCTAGACCTATTGACTTATTTATTCATTTAGAAACAGGGTTTCCCTAAGTTTCCACAAGCTGGCCTGAAACCTGTAACCCTCCTGTCTTAACCACCCAAGAACTATGTACTGTCTGCAATCCTCCTGTGTTAGCCACCCAAGATATTATAGAAATGTATCACCAAGCCTGGCTGCTTTACATTTTTTTTTTAATTTTCAAATAGGATTGTGTGTTGCTTGATATATGGATGGTATAGAACTTGAATAACTTTAGGTTTTTACTTTCAAACAGGCTTTGGTTTTTTCTTGATGTCTGCTTTAAATGACTATAAATAATCAGTATAATGTATGGGTGGAAAAGGGCCTACCAAGCAAAAGAAATGCCATGTACAAAGACACAAAAGCATAACTTAGTATACTTTGTTTATGGAAGCAGAGGTTAAGGGCAACTTTTTTTGAGGACATTTAAAATACTTATTTGATTTAATTTTCCAAAGGAATAGAGAACACATTTTTACACTCTTCTGTGAGAGTCCTACTCACAGACTTTTGTATTCCTTCACTCTTGCTTCTTTTCAAGACTCCTCTATCACAAATAGGCAAAATGTCAGCTTTATGGTTTGGATCCAGAATGTCCCAGAAAGGCTCATGTTTTGATGGCTTGGTTTCTGATGCAGCAATGTTCAGAGGAAGGAGTTTTAAAAAATAATTTAAAAATAATTAAATTAAATAATAATTTAAATAATAATTTAAATAATTTAAATAAAATAAAATAATTTAAATAATAATTTAAATAATTAAATTAAATAATAATTAAAAATAATTGGTTCCTGAGGGTTTTGACCTCATCGCTGCATTAATTCGTCGATGGATTCATAGTGTGAACATACTATCAGGAACTATGGGAACTGTAGGACATAGGACCAAATTGAAGGGAGTGGACCTTGAGGGCATGTCCTTGGATACTACACCTTGTCTCTGTCCTTTGTTTCACTACAGGCCCAGAAACAATGGAGCCATGTGACAAGGGGCTGAACCCACTGAACTGGGAGCCACAATCAAATTTTCCCCCTTCAAAGTGATTTTCTCAGATATTTTGTTGCCTCAGCAAAACGATGACTGACACATGTGGACATGAAGTCTTCTTTACATCCTGTCAACTTTATAAAACAGGTTATAAAATGCATGGATTTTTAAGGCAACGAATTTAGAAGAAAAAAATTTGTAGACCAGTTTGTGAAGAGGAGTCTTGAAAAGAAGCAAGAGTGAAGGAATACAAAAGTCTGTGAGTAGGACTCTCACAGAAGAGTGTAAAAATGTGTTCTCTATTCTTTTGGAAAATTAAATCAAATAAGTATTTTAAATATCCTCAAAAAGAGTTGCCCTTAACCTCTGCTTCCATAAACAAAGTATACTAAGTTACACTTTTGTGTCTTTGTACATGGCATTTCTTTTGCTTGGTGTGCCCTTTTCCACTTGCAAGATTTTCTGTGTGTGTGTGTGTGTGTGTGTGTGTGTGTGTGTGTGTGTGTGTGTTACTGGAGATGAAACTCAGGGGCATTCTACCTCTGAACTGTAGCCCCAGCTCTGTGCTTTATTCTTTATTTTGAAACAGGGTCTCACTGAGTTGCAAAAGGCCTGAATAAGTAGCTGAGGCTGGCCATGAAGTGTGATCCTCCTGTCTCAGCCTCCCAAATGCTGGGATTACAAGCGTGCACTACCACACCCGGTTTCAAGATTTTCTTGATATCATTGACCAAGTGCCAAGCAGAATTTTCTATCTCTTGATTTATAGTATAATATAACATTAATTTTCCCTGTATTTTGCTGCCACATACCCCCATAGGCAGAGATTATGTTTTATATAATTTGTGCATGTGTGTGATATTGGGTTTGAATCAAGGAGCATTCTACCTAGCCCTCTTCATATATATATATATATATATATATATATATATATATATATATATATATATAAATATATATATTTAAATATATATATATATATATTTAAATATATATATTTAAATATATATATATATATTTAAATATATATATATATATTTATATATATATATATATATATTAGAAACAGTGCCTTGCTAGCTTTCTGAGAGTCTCACTACCTTGCTAAGACTGTCCTCAAACCTGTAATCCTTTTGTCTCACCTTCCCATGTACTGCAATTATAAGCATGCACCATTATACCTAATTGTGTTTTATTTAATTTTAATTTTTCATTCTTATCATAATGTCTTGCATAAACTGATGTTTCATAAATATTGGTTGAATGAATGAGAAGTTAAATTACTTAAAAATATCTTCATTAATGAGTTTTCTGTTAAACCCTAGAGGAGTTGGAGGGGGAATGAAATTACCTTCTCTCATTAGATGGGCCAAAGGTGACAGTGACTATACATAGTCACCTTGGTGACTTCTTCCAAATTCTCAGAGGAACCAGTAAACATGGCTGCTCTGGTGGCCTAGGAGGAGATTCTGTTTATGTTAGATCTACCCCTTCATACTTATGAGAACAAAGTCTGGAGCAGACTACTTGTGATGGTACTTCACGTTGCAGTCCTATGAATGACATGAAATGTCACGTGCTACCTACTGTATCAGGGCAGTGACTACATAGCCTGCAATCAGAAAGCCTGAAACCATAAACACAGACCTTATAACAAGGAGAAGCCAAGCTCCTCACAGAAGCCATCATAACAGAGACAAGAAGCACCATGAATTTTGTGTTGAACAGAGCTTCATAAAATTTACAGTGCATAAACTTCATCTTAGAAACTTGTAAACCATTGTTCATAGAGTAATTGCTTCAGCAGGTGTAGGAGCTGCTCATGCATCTGCAATTTAACTAGTGCCCTATGATTCCAGTGCAATTGGCCCTTGGATATTACCGTATTCTATTAGCTACAGGGAAAAATGTTTCACTAACTCTATGAAAAATTCAGGACACTCACCCAAATATATGAAAATGACTCAAAATGTTTGGCTTCAATGGAATTCATCAAATAAAGCAGGAACTATGTTTAATTTCTGCTCTATATAAAAGAGAGCTTAATACTGTACTACCAGTGGATATTGAGCATTTTTTTAGAAAGATAGTTAAATGTTTTGCATCTCAATTTTCTTCTTTTTTTAGAGACGAGTGATAAAATTACTTACAGAACAGCTGCCAGGATAAAATGAAATAATGCATATTAAGTTTTTAGTAGTATATTTTGATTCCAGAGAAAGTTAAATAAAGGTTGACAGTTGTGACAGTGATCTAGCATACAATTTTCAAGAGTAGACAATATTTGGGTAAAAGTAAAGATATGTAAAAAAGATAGAAAAAAAGAAAAAATATATATCTATGTTATGATAAAATATATATGATAAAACATGAGATATATGTATTTTTGTGGCTCTGGGAATTGAATTAAGAAACATTCTATTCTCAAGTTAAGTCTCCGACCCATTTTTAATTTCTGTTTTGAAACTGGATCACTCTAGGTTACTGAGAGTCTCTCTATGCTGCTAAGGCTGTTCTTGAACCTATAATTCTCCTGTCTCAGCCTTCCATGTACTGGGATTACAGGTGTGCAATAATAGAAGTACTACATTTTGTTGTGTGGCAGAGAAAGGAACATCAATGAAATGAAATGTCATTTGGGTTTTAAAGGATCATTAACCATAAAACATGCGGACAAGTGTCTCTCAGACAGAGGAAACCTTCAGCCAGGTTTTGAAGTATAAAAATACCCAATAGGTATGGTTGAGAGAGTGGGTCTATTTTACTTTATTGGGAGAGCAGTAAGAAATAAAATTAAATTGTTGCCTGAGTCTAAATAAAAACTAAACTAACAAATGAAGGCCTTTGCTACTTAATGTTTTTTTTTTTTCCCACACAGGTGTATCTGATATTCATAGAAGAGCTGACACTTTCTTTCTCCATCTTGAGAATCCATCCCAGAGGTGGTAACTGCATGTCAATATCACTGCCTCTTCAAAATGCAGTGAGTCAGTTGGAGTTGAAAGAAGAGGTCTCTATTAGTCACCGATACATATTCAACCGAGCCTGTCACAGGAACCTAACAAGAGGGGAGGTGCTGGCAGCATCGAACAACAGATGCAGTCTTTTCACAGGACACTCCTCCCAGCCTTTTGCTAAAGGGAACATTAAGAAAACGACAGTATTTAGAACTGAAGAGAACAACCACAACAGCCTTTGGATGTTAGCAGGCCAGCCTAAGAGAGAACACCTGGGTCCTAGAATGACTCTGGCATTAACCCCTTTAGGGTTCGGGGGTAGACTTTTAAAACACTAAAGCAACTTATTTCTCAGGGCCATGAATCCTGGCTAAATTGAAAGGAATATAATCAGGTTAAAATTGCCTTTTCTGGACATGGTGGCACATGCCTGTAATCCCAGTACTTAGTATGCTGAAATAAGATCACAAGCTTGAGGCTAGCCTCAGCAACTTAGTGTGGCCCTATATAAAATATAAAATAGGGCTGGACGTGGAGGTCAGATTGAAATGTCCTTGAGTTCAATCCCGAGTACCAAAAGTTTTTTGTTTTTTTTTTAAGTCTCAAGTCCAGCTATTAGGTAATCAAGTTAAAGTTGTAACTACTGGCAAAGACATATTAAAATAATACTATGATTTTGGACCTGAAGTAAAAACATGGTAGTTTATATATGAGGAATATTCTTCAAGATCCTCCAATATATGCCTAAAACATCATATAGTAGAAGGTGCCCTATGCTGTTTTTCTCTATACAAATGTATCTATGATAAAGTTTAATATATAAATTAGGCATAGTAAGAAATTAACAATAACCATAGAGCTTTAGCAACTTTGGCATGTGATATTTTTCCTTCCAATATAAGTTGAGAAATTACACATTTCACTTGAAGCACTTTACAGATTCTTTCTGGCATATCTAAATTGTCAGCATCAGTACTCTTGGGCCATTAGTGAGTAAAATAAAGGCTCATTGAACACTGTTATATTACAACAACTAATTTGATAATCAAGACAGCTGTTCAGTGGCTAAGCACACAAGTTGTGTACACATCATGAATACATACCCACAAATAGAAGGGTGAGGACAAACTTTAGTCTTTATAAGAATAAAGGAAGGAAACAGCTGAGTTTCTCAAAGTAAAACCGTCAAAAGAGTCTAGGAGTTTTGAATTATTTGTAAGTTCTGTCCTTATGAGAACAGGCTTTTAGTGTTAAGTAGCTGGGAAGCCTACACACTTGTTTTACTTTAAATATCACATTACGCAAAACAGCGTACAGTTTAAAATTCAAGAATTGTTTCTGGAATTTTCCATGAAATATTTTGTACTATGGTCAATTCTGGTAAGATAATGGGGTTAATTTATGTTCTATACTCCCTTAAGTCTGGTAGTGTTGAAAAATATGTTTTTTAAACACTGCAGAGAAGCAGAATAATTCAACTGCCTTTACAGCATCAAGTTACTAACTTCTTACAATAAAGACATTATAACTACATAATATGCTTGTTACTTCTTTTCTTTCAGATAAATTATATAATACAAATTTCTGTGAAGCAGAATTCAGATGTTGTCAAAACATCACAAAGACTGTCAACCTTGTTTTTCTTTATATTAAAAACTCATGTACTTGAAATATATGTATTAAAGATATGTAAAGGTACATATATTTAAGACATTTTATGCAATTATATGTATGTATTTTTAAATATACATGTACATTTATTTAATACAGCAAATACAGGTTTCCTCTGAAAGTATTTTCATCAATATTTTAACGCGGTATTGGAGAAAAATTTGCTTTTATTTTGAATCCAGAATTGTGCATGCTGTGCATGTACCAAAAACAAGACATTTATTCAGGATGCCTCATTTAATAGACAACCCTAGATGATTTCCATCCTATGATAAGATTGAACATGCCTCATGGAAAGTAGAGGCCTTATTATTACTTTTGAATGTAACATTTACGTGTTGAACATAGGCAGTATTGTTTTTTGAATCACTCTAGAATTCAATAAGACAACCTTCAGCTCTAAGAAATTTGCTGGATAATATCATGAGTAGCATTATTGACTTTTCTGATAATAAATCTTTTATACTTTATAAATGCATCTATCAATTACTTACAGAATAATCATAATGACAAAAATGTTAATACAATTTAATTATGTAAGTGCCACATTAAAAAATTGCATCCTAGCCGGGCGTGGTGGGGCATGCTTTTAATCCCCGCACTTGGGAGGCAGAGACAGGAGGATCCCACAGGTTCAAAGCCAGACCCTGTTTCCAAATATTAAAAAGTATAAAAAATAGGTCTGGGAGTGTAGCCCGGAGGTAGAAGGGCTTCCAGGAACCCCAGTACACACATACAAAAATGCATCCTAAACTGGGTACAGTGGAGCATGCCTGTAATCAGTATGTGGGAAGCTGAGACAGGAGGATCTCAAGTTTGCCACCAGTGCAAAGTAACTTAATGAGACCCTTTTGCAAATAAAAAAATAAAAAATAAGAGCTAGGGGTGTATTTCAGTGGTAGAATGCTTCTGGGTTCAACTCCCAGTAACACACACACACACACACACACACACACACACACACACACACACACTACCCAAACTATTAATTCAAAATTTGGTTTGATTCTGAAGAATAATAATAATATGAAAAACCAGGAACAATGAAGGCATAATATCTGCAAGCTTCTAACTTACTTTTTAGTACATGAGAGTAAAGGAAAGAGCTGAGTATCTCAAAAAGGAGCAGCCTCAAATGAGCCTAGGAGTTTTTATTTGAATTATTTAATGAGTTCTTTTTGTTATTGCTAATACAGTAGAGAGCAGCCTTTCAGTATAAAGTAGCTGGGCAGCCAACACATATTACTTTAAAAATCAACTTTTATGTTCTAGAATATTGATGAGTGAGTACTTCTTATTTGAGGACACTATGTACAAAAGAAATTTCAAATTTTTATCATAATTGATAAAATTAGCTGTAGAAATCTATGCCTCTTTAAAATGAATTTCAAAAATTACCAACTCTTTTCATTCATTCGTTTCTTGGTTCATTGTAATGGGGTACAAGGTGGTCGAGACATACATGCACACCTTACTCATGATTTAATCTTTCTCCAATTGCTACACCATTCCCTCCCGCCTTCCTCCTTCTCATGTTTGTCTTAGTAACTGATATTTATATGTTTGTGAATGTAAATCATGGCATTAGGGAGTTTCTCTCTTCGCCTTCTCATCACCCTCAGTTAGGCCACCTTACTTGCTCATCTACGGTTTCTCCTTCCTTGTCTAGAGTTCCTCCCATGACCCATTTTCTCCCTAGCTTCTAACTATTATAGAGAGCATTTGATTTTCTTTTACTTTTTGTGGCTAACCAATCTCACTTAGCATAATGTTCTCCAGTTCCATCCATCTGCAAGTGTCATAAATTTGTTCTTCTGTATGGCTGAGTAAAATTCCTTTGTGTACATATCCTATAGTAGTATCTTTTTTCTCACAAAAATTCTTTAAATATTGTTTTTTATTTTATTAGTGCACTGTAATTATATATCTTAAGTTCACAGTAATAGAGTTGTACAAGCACACATCACTCACTGAGCCCTCCCTCCCCCAGTTCCAGCCCTGTTTCTTTCCTCTTCCCTTCTTCCTGTGCTCAGCAGAGACTTTGATAAGTGTGTATATGTGCATCATGTCCACTGAGGTCTTTCCCTCTTCCCCCTCCCATCTCCCTCAGTTAGGTCACCTTATTTGCTCATCTAAGTCTTCTCCTTTGTTTAAAATGCCTGCTACGTCCCGTTTTCTTCCTAGCTTCCACATATTAAGGAGAACATCCCACTTTTCACTTTTTATAACTGACTAATTTCACTTAGTATAATATTCTCCAGTTCCAACCATTTCCCTGCAAATTACATACTTTTTTCCTTCTGTATGTATAGCTGAGTAAAATTCCATTGGGTATATATTCCATAATTTTGTAAATCATTCATCTGTTGATGGACATCTTGGCTGGTTTCATAGTTTGGCAGTTGTGAATTGTGCTGCTTATGTAATGTTTATACATACTTTATAAGCATAGATATGCATGCATTACTCTGATAATTTGGTTTCCATTCTTTTGGGTAGATACCCAGAAGTGCTATTGTTAGATCATATGGAAGGTTCATTCCCATTCTTCTCATGATACTCCACATGTTTTCCAAAGTGGTTGCACTAATTTGCAATCTCACCAACAATGTATTACAGCGCCTACCTCTCTACATTCTCACAAGCATTTGTTGTCATTTGTGGTTTTAATGATTACCATTCTAATTTGGGTTAGGTGAAATCTCAAGGTACTTTGATTTGCATCTCTGGTTGCTAATGATGTTGAACATTTTTTATATCTTTATTGGCCACTTGAATTTTTTATTTTGTGAAGTGTCCATTTAGTTCACTTGCTCAACTTTTGCTTAGGTTATTTGTCTTCTTAGCAGTGAGTTTATTGAGTTCTCTTTATAGTTTATCTATTAGCCTTCTATCAGAGGAATAGTTGGCAAAAATTTTCTCCCATTTTTTTAGCTCTCTGTTGAGGTTCTTGATAGCTGCCTTTGCTGCACAGAAGATCTTCTATTTAATACTATCCCACATATTAATACTCTTTTAATTTCTTGTTCCTTTGAGTTCTTGTTGAGAAAGATTTTATCTGTGCCTAAATGTTGATGTACTGGACCTATGCCTACTTTTTCACCCTGCACATGAGTCTATTTAAGAAGGATGAAAGACCTAGAAACATCATCTTTAAAAAATAATGTCTGCCAGACATTGTGGCGCACGCTTGCAATCCCAGCATTTGGTAGGCTGATACAGGAGGATTGTGCAAGTTCAAAGCCAGCCTCAGCTACTTAGTGAGGCACTTTGCAACTCAGTGAGACCCTGTTTCAAAATAAAGAATAGGGCTGAGGGTGTCACTTGGAGGTAGAATGCGCCTGGGTTCCATCCCCGGTACCACAAATAAAATAAAATAAAATAAAATAAAAATAATAATATCTACTTTTGTTTGTTAGCAAAACATTACAAATTTGATCTATTTTTCCAGGAAAAATTTAAATATTACTTTCTGAGGCAAATTTGCATGCTTTGTGACTTTAAGTGGCATTATTATGTTTCCCTTCATTCTTTCCAGAACACAATCTTAAGAACATGTAGGCAGAGCTCATTGATGTTTAATAATCACTTACCACCTTTTGATGAATGGTTTTTCAAATTCTTTACCTGTATAACAGTCTATTAATGTAAAATTTTAGGGTATAGTGGAAAATAATCTACCATACTATAGAGCAGTTCAGTTAAACAAATATTTGCTTTGTACTTACTCTGTGTCAAGAATTATTTACTTGCCTTTTCATGGATAAGTGATATTCAAGAGTTTTAAGCAGATAAATTAGGCTGAATACTATATAGGAGCTGAATTTGAGGCAATAAACACCATTAGAAAGGAAGTTGTATGAGAGATGATAAAGATCAAGTACACGAATTTAAGAGATAGTAAAGATGTTTATTAGCTCATTCTGATGTTTATTTGCAGGCCAGAGATGAGGAAATCCAGAGAGTTAAAAAAAAAATGTTGAATCTCAAGATATTTAGCTCAGATTAGAATGATGAATAATTTTCTCCAGATAAGGCTGGGAAGAAGGTACCGGTTGTAAGAATATAAGGAGATAAACTGTTGATGTGTTGATTAGAGGTTCATCAAGGCACGGAGATGGAGGGAGTTAATCTACAGAGATATGGAATTTTGAAGCTCAATAAAATTTCAGTTCTAAACATAAGAATTTTGATGGGATAAGTGAATGGTAGTACAATTCATAAAATCATTTCAAGAATGAGAAGAATCTGGATGTGGTGGCCCAGGGCTATAACCCTAGTACTTGGGAGGCTGATTTAGGGGAATGCAGGTTCACTTCCAGCCTAAAAAACATAGTGAGTCCCTCTGCAACTTAGTGAGACCCGGTTTCAAAATAAAAACTAAGTCCGGAGTGGTGGCACACACTTGTGATCCCAGCATTTGGGAGGCTGAGACAGGAGGATTGCAGTTCACAGACAGCCTCTGCTACTTAGTGAGGTCCTTTGCAACTCAGTGAGACTTTGTTTCAAAATAAAGAATACAAAATATGGCTGGGGGTGTAGCTTGGAGGTAGAGTGCCCCTGGGTTCCATCCCTAGCATGCAAAATAATAATAATAATAATAATAATAATAATAATAATATAAAAAATAAGATAAATAAAATAGGTCTAGATATAGTTTAGAGGTAGAATGCCTCTGGGTTCAATCCCAAGTAACACACACACACACACACACACACACACACACACACACACACAATAATATATATATATATATATATATATATATATATATATAAATAAATAAATGAAAATTAAAAGAATGAGGAGAAGGAATAAATAGAGTATAATGGCAAACCACTGGAAAGATATCAATGAATAAAATAAAAATGCTGAAAAGGAAACAGATCAGAAGTTCAACAGTATGTTCTCACTGCAGCTCAGCAGTTTCATGAGTAACCAAAGTCCACACTCACCTGAAGTGCCAGCTCCATTAGTGTGGCACCTGCCTGGCTTGGTCACTGTGTCCAGACTTTAATGAACACTCATCAAATTCTAAGCAAATTGATCCAATAGTGATACAAAATGCATGGCAGAATTTTATTTAAAAACACTAAACTATCACTATTTCTGATGTAGGTGAAGACATTGACCAAAGTGATTTCAGTGAAATGGTGGGAGCACAAGTCAAACCTACGGGGAGTTTCAGTATTAAAGTGAAGGATGGCTCTGAGTGTGCGTGTGTGTGTGTGTGTGTGTGTGTGTGTGTGTGTGTGTTGTGTATATGCAGGTGGTTCATGTTGGAGACTAAACCCAGTGGTGCTCTACTACTAAGCTATACTTTCAGTCTCTTTATTTTTCATTTTGGAATAGAGTAACACTAAGTTTCTTAGGCTGGCCCTGAAACTATGACTCTCCTACCTCAGAATCCCAAGGGCCCGGGTTATAGACATGCACCAGAATGGCCCCCAGGACAACTCTCTTTAGAAATGTATGAGCTATGCCAGGTGTGGTGGCACACGCTTGTAATCCCAGCATTCGGGAGGCCAAAACAGGAGGATCGTGGTTTGAGGACAGCCTCAGCTTCTTAGTGAGGCCCTTTGCAACTCAGTGAGACCCTTTTTCAAAATAAAGAATAAAAAAATAGGGCTGGGGGTAGAGCTGGGAGGTAGAATGCCCCTGGGTTCCATCCCAAGTACCACACACACAAAAAAAATAATATATAGATATAGATACACATTCATACATATTCTGGCTATTTTTGATTAAGATGATTATATTGCAGGGATCTTGTTTTTCACATTTTTCCCTTACCTCTCCAAAGCTAGTTTACAGTGTTTGGATACATGCTTTGGCATTTGTGGTGCTTTGCCAGCAACTTAGTTGTAGGTAGACTGTTATATAAGTCACCGTTGCTTTGCAGACTGAGCATTTGGAGCGCTGTCATTGACAGTTGCAGATATCAGGAGCTATTTTATCTAGACTTGCAGGATGTCTCAGCGGATCTTTAATCTGATGTAATTGTGCCAAAATAACCTGGTGCCATGCATGCACAATATGTCTTTGCTAAAAATTTCTACAAAAATCTTGGATGAGTAACCTCACAGGCAGTTTCTGGGATCTGCTATTTTAAAAACAGAACTAATGTGATTGTGTTTGTTGTTTTCAACTAGCAAAGGGTGTATTATCATTAAATATACTCAACTGCTCAACACTCTTTATATAAAAATGTGCTGTGCAAGATATGCAGAATTTGTCAGTTTCACATACCTTAGAGTGCTTGTTTATTTTCCCTACACCCCATTGCCAATTTAATGTTCATTTATCTAAGTACTATGTCCATGTATGTCACTATTACTCTGAACTGCATTATGACGTAATAGTGCAATGCAATTAAAGTATGTAAAAGAAAAAGTAAATTTGTGATGAGATATTTCTTAAACTATCTCTTATGATTTCTTTCTTTCTTTCTTTCTTTCTTTCTTTCTTTCTTTCTTTCTTTCTTTCTTTCCTTGTGATACTGGGGATTAAACTTAGGGGTATTGTGCCTCTAACCTATACCCACAGCCCTATTTTATTTTTATTTTGAATCAAGATCTAAGTTACAGAAAATCTCATTAAGTTTCTGAGGCTGACCCCAAACCTGTGATCCTCCTGTCTCAGCCTCACAAGTACTGGAAGTGCAAGCTTATGTTACCACACCTGGCTTAAAGCAATTTTTTGACAGGCAAAAATGTATGATATAATCAACTTCAGAAATTCTATAAAGGCCAAATTATTAGCTAGAAAAGAGTGCAAAAGCCTAATACTTGGCTTGTGTAAATGATTCTTAAAAGTTTATGTATCTCTGAGCGATCCAGAAAGCTCATTAAAGTTGTAGACTTAATGGATTCTGTCTCAGGACTTCTAAGATATCTCTAGGTATGAGGCTTAGCAAACGAATTTTAATAAATATCTTGGGTAAATTTTATAGCAGTGGTACTAGGCTACATTACTTTTCACATTGTGTCTAGACTAAGTTTTAGAACTTTCTGGGATTCCATATAAGATTTTCTTTTCTAATCTTCGTTGATTTTTATATTTTCTTTCACCATCTATTTGTGTTAACAGTGAGGTTCAGGATTATAAATAGACCATCAAGAGTCAGGAAACCTAGGGAGAGTGAAGGTCAAGAGGAAATAAAGAGCTGTCTCTTTCTTTACTAGGAAACCTACTGGTAGAGCAAAGCGACCATTGGAGGCAACTGACCAGAGAAGGGAGGGGAATTAGGTCACTCTGAGCAGGTGAGTTTGCTATCTGAATTACCTGGGGAACTGACCTGATTTTCTTCTCTTGTCAATGGAGACTTGGCCTAAATTTACCCTCACTATATCCAAATGGTCTAAGATGCTTCTAGGACATTTGTGTTGGGCTTTTATTAGCTTCAATAACATATTAAGTTGAATATTGATAAAGCTCTTGAAAATCTGAAAGGTTTAGATTATGTTATCTTAGCTTTGGAAGTGTACAGGACAGGATTTTAGTTCCCCGTTACATCTAAAGTGATTGAAAGAGTAGAAAAAGCTAACGGCTTGTTACTTCAAAAGCCCAGGTGCCTTGACATACTCTTGAGTGTTTTATCTTTGATTTTGCTTTGATCTCTTTCTTCTAAAATTATTAATAAATTATCTTTATTAATAAAAATTCTGAATCTACTGGAATATTTCTATCTCAAGCCACAGAAAATCTCCTTAGTCTGTTCTAAACAATAAAGGCATTTATTAGCTCCTGTGCATATAATGAGTTTTCTAGTTGTGATAAGAAATATGAAAACCAGTCCTAAGGGGAAAGAAGGTTCATTGGGATCAAAATATATTGTTTGTCAGAATTCAAAAAATTAATTAATTAAAAATAGAATTCTGATTTCAAAGTCCCGGATCCTATTTTTTTTTTTTTTAGTTTAAAAAATATCTACCTGGTCAGCTGTATTTTGGGGAAAAGAAAGCAATAATTGCTTAATGAAATAATTTTTTATCCAGGAAAAATCCAGAAATCCAGGTTTTCATTGTACATCTATTATTTGAAAGCATTCTGGCAAAGTTTCAATTTTTTTTGTACTAAGAATTGAATGAAGGGGACTTCTGCCTTCCAGCCACAACCCCAGATCTTTTTTTTTTTTTTTTTGAAACAGGGTCTCACTCAGTTGCTGAAGCTGTCCTTGAACCTTGATTCTCCTGTCTCAGCCTCCCAAGTACTGAGATTACAGGTATGCACCACCAAACCTGGATATAAAGCATCTCTCTTGACAAAGAAAGGAACTAGGACAGACAGTGTATGATTAAGAATAATATGGCTTTCCATTACTGTAGGAAATAATTTATAGTCCATACTGTGTCTACTCTACTGTCCCTCATATTTTTAGGTTACAGGAACCTTTTCCAGCCTTACTCTTCAAAGCTTTACTGAGATGAAGAATGACTACTAGAAATAACATCAGCACTAATTACTACTATACAATAAAATTATACTAATAAAAATGGAAACAAGATAAATTAGAAAAATAACTTTTACAGTTTTCCTTTAGACAGAAATATTTGCCATAGAAAACACTTTAAAGTTCAGGAAGATTAGGTTGTCTTAAGAGAAACCTTTCCAATTTTAACAGCTTCATGAATTCATATAGAACAAGTAAGCATTAAAACGCTGTCTTTCAATGAACAAATATTTCTTAGCAATTTTGTGAAAAAGGATTTATTTACCGTTCAATTACTGTAGAGGATAGATTTGGCAGTTTTTGTTTTTTTTTTTTTCTATGCTTGTTGATTGATTATCCCATAATCCTAAACTTTTCCTAGAAAGATATTGATTCATATTTTTAAAATTACTGCTGTTAAATTCACTCTTCATGTTGTAGCATATTGATCATACTGCAGTTGTAGGGCTGAACATATGACCACATAGTTGGGCAAAGATACATTCTAGTACCCCTATCCATAGTAATTTGTTCAAAGATTTACCCAAGCTAGATCAAAGGCAATCATTTCAGAAAATTTTGCTGAAACTATTAAGAAAGAGAAACAGTTATTACTTTATTTTTTTTTACTCGAAGTTGAACCCAGAGGCATTCTACCTCCAACCTACACCATAGACCTACTTTATTTTATTTTATTTTTATTTTGAAATAGGTTCTCACTAAATTGCTGAGATTCTTGCCAAGTTGCTAAGGATAGCTTCCAAACATGATCCTTCTCTCTCAGCCTCCCATAAATTAGCACTAACCATGCCTGGCTGAGAAACTATTACTTTAACATGAACCACTAAGATACGGTCATACAGTTTTGGGAGACTGTAGTTAGGGAGAATAGCAGCTGAAAATTTAAAACCATCAAGGAAGACCACAGAGCTGAGAGAAACACAAATGCATATCGGTTTTGGATAATAATTTTTAAGCACCTATTATCATTAATATTTTAAGCCACATATGTCCCAGTTAGGTGAGCCAAAGCATTCTTCTTTTACCTAAACCAGTTTACACTGTGTTTCTTACAAAATTAATACCATGGATTAACATAGTTGGCAATTGCTCATAGATACCATAGCTCTCCTTCATGACAAGTGGTCTAAGAGTTCATCCCCTTATTAGACTATTATAAAAAATATCTCTGCAAATTTATGTTAAATTAAAACAAAATGGGAAGTAGTTCTCAAAAGAGGTTGCTTTGGGTTCAGGAAATTTTAGACAGACAACAATTATCTAATTTTATCTTCAGGGATTAAATATGAAGCTTGGAAGTCATATATTTTTGGTATAGAATGTTCCTCTAGGTGACATTTGGTTTGTGACATTTGAAAAACACAAGCCACAAGAATAATTGAGTGTTTTGATAGCTCCTGAAATAAATGACCTGGTATGAAACTATAAGAGAGTACCAAGCAATACATAGTTAGTATGAGTCAAAATAGGAGAAATTACTTTTTCTACTAAGGTAAAATTTATATGTAGTAAAATTTATTTTTAAAAACATATGCATTTTGACAAGTTATAATAAACATATACACCATAGTAACTTCTTTACCAATGAATACCTACAGTTTATGCTACTCCAGAAAATTCTCTTATTTCAGTCAACCAACCAGTATCTTCATAGGCAAACTCTGACTTTTTTGACCAGAGATAGTTCACCTTTTCTTAAGCATTATTTAGAAGCTGAAAAAGCATTTGACCAAATACAACACTAATTCATGTTAAAAACACTGCAGAAAATTGGAATAGAAAGGACATACCTCAACATCATTAAAGTAATATACAATAAATCCAAAGGTGACATATTGAAAGGGGGAAAACTGCAGGGATTCCTTTTAAAATCAGGAACAAGACAAGGATGATCACTATCACCATTCCTTTTTAATATAGTACTCAAGACATGTCAGAGAATTAAGACAAGAGAAAGATCAAAGAAATTCAAATAGGAAGAAAAGAATTAAAATTATGTTTATTTACAAATGACATGATCTTATATCTGAACAACCCAAAAAACTCAACCAAAATACTATCAGGGCAGATTAATAAATTCAGTAAAGTAGTAGGATACAAAATCAACCTAAAATCAGTAGCTTTCTATATACCAACAATGCATCCACTGAGAAATAAATCCAGAAAACAATTCCGTTCACAACAACCACAAAAACAACAAAATACCTAGGAATAAACCTATCCAAGGAAGGAATAGACCTCTACAATGAAAATTATAAAACACTAAAGAAGGAAGTTGAAGGTCTTAGAAGATGAAAATATCTCACTTGCTCATGGATAATTAGAATAAATATTATCAAAATGGCCATTCTACTAAAACTGATCTACAGAGTCAATGCAAACCCTATCAAAATATCAATGTCATCCTTCATATACTTAGAAAAAAAGCAATTTTCAGCAGTAAAATACCATGCAAAAGGCATTATAATTTATGAGTTCCAATTATATTATAGAGTTATAGTAATATAAAGCATGAGATTGGCACAAAAGCATACATATAGACCAATGGAACAGAAGATACAGAAACAAATCCACATACTTATAGTCAATTGATTTTTGAAAAAGGATCCAGACACAATCATTGCAGAAAAGAAAGCCTTTTCAACAAAAGGTGTTGGTAAAACTGGTTAGCAATTTGTAGGAAAATGGAACTACATCCTAACCTCTCACCCTGCACAGGAGTCAACTTGAAATGGCTCAAAGATCTGGAAGTTAGACGAGAGACTGTGAAGCTACTAGAGGAGGGCATAGGTCCAACACTCCGACATATAAGCACTAGTAGAAACTTTCCCAACAATACCCCCAAAGCTCAGAAAATTTTAAAAAAATTATTAAGCCAGGCATGGTGGCGCACGCTTGTAATCCCCACACTTGGGAGGCAGAGACAGGAGGATCATGCAGGTTCGAAGCCAGCCTCGCTGGCTTAAGAGACCCTGTTTCCAAATAAAAATATGAAATAGATCTGGGAGTGTAGCCCAGAAGTAGAATGGTTTCCAGGAACCCCAGTACCACCACCAAAAAAAAAAAAAAAAAAAAGAATTAATAAGTAGAATGTCATTAAATTAAAAAGTTTCTGCATATCAAAGGAAACCATCAAGACTCTAAAGAGTCTTGAAGAGGAAGAGGAAGTCCACAGAATAGGAGAAAATCTTTGCTAGCTATCCTTCTGATAGAGGACTAATATCTAGAATATACAAAGAACTTAAGACTTCACATTAAAAATACAAACAACCCAATCAAGAAGTGGGCAATTGAATTGAATAGATATTCACAAAAAAGAGATACAAATGGCCAATAGATACATTAAAAAAGGTTCAACCTCATGAGGAAGATGGTTCATGTATAATCAATAGATATATGAAAAAAGTTCAACATCATCATCTCCCTGATTAGCAATCAGGGATATGCAAATCAAAACTACACTGAAGTTCCATCTAATCCCAATCAGAATGTCAATCATCAAGAAGTAAAAACAAAAAAAAATCAAAACAAAACAATAAATGTAAGCAAGGATATAGGGAAATAGGAACTGTTCTACACTATTGGTGGGATTTCAAACTAGTTCAGCAGCTATGTAGCTCAGTATGAAGATTTTTCAAAGAACAAGGAATGGACCTACCATATGATTCAGCTATACCAATCCTGGGTATCTTTACAAAAGGGTTGAAACCAGAGAACTATAGTAATATATGCATACCCAAGTTATAGCAGCACAGCTCATAATAGCCAAATTATGGAACCAACCTAGGTGTTCATTAACAGATAAATAGATTACAAAATTATGAAAAATATACTCAGTGGAATTCTACTTAGAAATAAAGAACAAAATTATGTCATTTGCAAGAAAATGGAAAGACCTGGAGAATGTTATGCTAAGTGAGATTAGCCAATCACAAAAAGTAAAAGGTCATATGTTTTCTCTAATATGAACAGGCTAGGGAGTGATTGGAATATAAGAGGGACTCCAGATAATGGAGGAAACACCTCAGTGGAGCCAAGGAGGTGGTCTAAGGAAAGGGAAGAAGGAAAAGTGAGGTTCATTGATGAAAATAAATGAACTACCATTGATTACATGCAATATATGAATATACCAAGTATAATATTAGTACTCTGTATTGAGAAGGAGGAAAATGAAAAGGCAGGGGTCATGGCCTATTAAGTGTTGGCTCAATATAACATTTAAGAGTTTTATGTATTAGTGAGTATTTTAGTAATTTATTTTAAAATTAATTTTATGAGCCGGGTGTGGTGGCACATGATTGTAATCCCAGCACCTGGGAGGCTGAGACAAGAGGATTGCACAGGTTTGAAGCCAGCCTCAGCAACTTAGTGAGACTCTCAGCAACTCAGTGAGACCCTGTTTCCAAATAAAATATAAAATAGATCTGGGAGTGTACCCCAGAGGTAGAAAGCCCCTGAGTTCCATTTCTGGTCCCTAAATAAAATAAAATAAAATAAGATTTATAAGGGCATAATTAACATAAAATAATATTTAGTGATGTTAATAAATGTATGCCAGTCATGTAACCATCATCCATTATGGAGCTTAATACTCCCATATTTTAAACGTTTCTCATCATACCCTTTTGTGGTCAGTACTTCTCTCTGTTTTACCATACCCATCCTCTGTCTCTAATTTGCATCCTATCACTATACCTTTGTCAGATTTTTTTTTTTTTTAATTTCGTGAACATCAAAAATTGCATGGCTTTTTTTTTTTTTTTTTTGGTACTGGGGATGAAACCCAGGGACATTTTACCTCTGAGTGATACCCCTACCTTTAATTTTTTATTTTATTCTTTATTTTTGAAACAGGGTCTCACTGAGTTGCAAGGGGCCTTACTAAGTAGCTGAGGCTGTCCTTGAACCATTATCCTCCTCTCTCAGCCTCCCGAATGCTGGGATTACAAGTGTGTGCCACCATGCCTGGCTAGAATGGTTTTATTCCAGCTTCTTTAATTTAATTATTTTAAGTAATTTTAAGTAATTTTAATGATTTTAATTAATTTTAAAAGTTAATCATTTTTCTTTTATTGCCAAACATTATTTATTGAATTTTTTACATTATTTTATTTTTATTTTTATTTATTTATTTATTTTGGTGGTATTGGGGGTGGAACCCAGGGGCTTTCTACCTCCGGGTCACACTCCCAGACCTATTTCATATTTTTATTTGGAAACAGGGTCTCACTAAGTTGCTGAGAGCTTCACTAAGTAGCTGAGGCTGGCTTCAAACCACTGTGGTCCTTCTGTCTCAACCTCCCAAGCTCTGGGATTACAAGCGTGAGCCACCACACCTAGCCTTTACATTATTTTATCATGATTTGTTGATTCATTGGCTAGGTGATGATATTAGATTTCTTTAAGTTTGGAACTTTTAGGAATAAGGCTGCTATGAAACCTACTGCAAGTCTCTTATGGATTTTTATGTTCATTTTTTGACTTATAGAATTAACTACATTTTTTTTGCTATGTTGTATGGTAACTGTATAATTAACGCTATAACTGAACTGTTTTCCGATGTAGCTGCAATATTTTATATTGTGCCCAGAAATAAATAAGAGTTTTGGCTACTCTACATTGTCACTAGTACTTGGAAATGTGGTCTGTGTGTACACATATGTACATGATGTTGTGTTTGTTTTTGTTCGTTTGTTTTGTTTTAGCCATTCTAATAAATGAGATGGAGTTGTCTCATGTTTTTAATTAGCATTTCCCTAGTGCAGTGATGTTGAACATCTTGCCATGTGATTGTTTGATCTTTGTACACTTGTTTGATAAAGTATTTGTTAAAATATTTAACCATTTACATATTTTGAAGTTAGTCTTCTTTGAATGTTTTAAATACATCTCATTTATTGAATATCTATTTTGCAAATTTGTTCTCCATATCTTTAAATTGCTGTTTTATTTTTAGAAGTATATCTTTGAGAGCAAAGTATTTTTATTTTGATAAAGCTTATCATATTTTTATTGTTTATGATTTAATATAAGAAACATTTTGGTAACATTATTTTCTTCTATATTTATTTGTTCAAGAAATATTACTTCTTACTTCTTGCATGTAGGCTTATTAATCATTGCTATTTAAAATGTATATGGATACAGGGTAAGATATGAAAGCATTTTTCTTTAAGATTAAGCAGTTGTTTTAAAGCCATTTGTTGAAAAGACTGTTGTATTAGTCTCTCATTGCTGTTCCTGTAAGTGACTAGAAACAGAGACACAACACAAATGAGTTATCTCAAAGTTCTGGGGCCTAAAATCAGTGTCACAGAGTTGAATCTAAGACACAACAAAGCTCAGTTCCACTAATGATCTTAGGGGAGAATCCTTCCTTTGTCTCTTCCACCTTTGAGAGGTCTCCTATATCCTTGGGCTTGGACTTCTTCCTCTGTTTTGAAAGCCAGTAGCACAGCATTCTCACCCGTTCTTCATTGACTGATTTCATTGCCCCATTGTCTTCTCTCAAGTGAACCTTCTATTCTCCTCTTATGAGGATCCTTGCCATTATGCTGGGTCCTTCCAGAAAACCATATTGAGCCCGCACAGAAAATCAAGGTCTTTAGCTTAATAACATCAGCATAGTCTTTCCCATGTAAGGCAACACCTTCATTAGTTTAGAGGATTAGGACATGAAGTTCTCTGGATGGGGAGGCTATTATTCAGGCTACCACAACAGGAAGCTCACCCAATTGACCATTTATGTATTCGTTCTTGGATTCTCTAGTTTGATCCACTGATCTATATGTCTAGGGTGAAACCAATACCATGATCTTGATTACTATAGCCTTGAAGAAATTCTTAAATTCATGTAGTATGAGTACTCCAGCTCTGTTCTATTATTATTACAATGCCCGCCTTGAATGTAATATATATTTTTATATGAACCTTTTATAATTTTATTGATTCTTTGTAGATTTCAATATGTGGGTCTTGAACATACTTTGTTGTTTATACTGTGGTTTATTATGATATGAGAAGCGATTGCTCTGGGTTTTTATTTTCAGTTGCTTGTGGCAAGTATATAAAAAATTGAATTTTCACCCTGACTTTATATCTTACAATTTTGATAAATCCATTTGTTAACTCTAGCAGCTTGTGTATAATTCCTTAGAAATTTCTATATAGATGATCCCTTTTTGAGGTATTGGAGGTTGAACACCAACACGTCCTACTTTTGTGTACCTCTAATTCCTTTTTGTTTTTCTATTTATCTTTTATTGTTTTGTTTTAAAACAGAGTCTTGTGAGGTTGCTGAGTCATGCCACAATGCTGAGGCTGCCCTTGAATATGTAATCCTTCCGTTTTAGCTTCCCAAGTACTGAGATTATAGGCTTATGCTACAATGCCCAGGTAGATGATCCTTAAAAAAAGTAAACTTAACAATTTCTTCCTAATTTGAATGATTTTTATCATGTTTCTTAGTTAATGTTTTTATATACTTTCTAGCGTTGTGTTGAATAACAGTGAGATGGACATTCTTACCTGGTTCCCAATTTTAGTATACTTCATTATGAAATACTCTATTAAATATAGGTTTTATGTATATCCTTATATGGGTTCAAAAATCTCTTACCTATTCTTTGCTTGCTGACAGTTTTTATTATAAACACATATTGAATATTTTCATATGCTTTTTCTACATCTATTGATATGATGTTTTCTGCTATTCTTATGTAATGAAATACATTAATTGGTTTTGAGATTTAAAATTCATCTGCATTCTTAGGATTAACTCTGCTAGATAATGGTGCATTATCATTTATATATTAATGCAATTAATTTTCAAACATTTAGCAGATGTTTTATGACTTTCCTAATGATATAACTGGATTGTATTCTTTCTTTTAATATGATTGTGTAATTTATGAAATCCGTTTAATGATGATCTTATAATTGAGTTGAGAAATGTTATCTTACTTTCCTGAAATGACTAGTATAAAGTTGGTGTTACTTATTTCTTAAGTGATTGGTAAGATTCAGCATCTGTGCCTAGAATTTTCTTCTTAAAAAGTTTCAAATTAGGAATCCAGTTTCTTTTTTTAAAATTAATTAATTTATTTATTTTTGGTGGGACTGGGGTTCCTGGAAGCCCTTCTATCTCCGGGCTACACTCCCAGACCTATTTTATACTTTTTTATTTTTGGAAACAGGGTCTCTTAAGCCAGTGGATCTGGCTTTAAACCACTGTGATCCTCCTGTCTCTGCCTCCGAAGTGCAGGGATTACAAGCATGTGCCACCACATCCGGCCTTGAATCCAGTTTCTTCAAAGATAAAATGGCTATTTAGACTTCCTATTTTTTCTGATTTAGGTGTGTGTGTGTGTGTGTGTGTGTGTGTGTGTGTGTGTGTTATTGGGGATGGAACCCAGGGGCTTTTCACCTTCGGGCTATACTCCAGAGACCTATTTTATACTTTATTTGGAAACAGGGTTTCACTAGGTTGCTGAGAGCCTCACTAAGTAGCTGAGGCTGACCCTGAACCTCTGTGATCCTCCTGTCTCAAACTTCCAAGCACTGGAATTACAAGCGTGCACCATCACGCCCAGCTTCTGAATTTAGTTTTATCAATTTACATCACTCACAGTTTGTGCATTTCCTGTATGTAGTCAAGTTTATTGGCATTCAAACGTTGATAATATTTTTATCAGTAAATGTCTATGGTAGATTTCCCTGATTTGGGTATTCCTAGTATTGAGAATTTGTACTTTATTTTTTGTTAAGAATCTTGCCAATTGCTTATCACTTTGTAATTTCAAAGAACCAGCTTTAAATTAATTGGTTTTTAGTTTTGTTTTATTTTATATTTTGATAATTGTTGTTTTATTATTATTTCCTTATACCTACTTTGTATTTAATTTGACCTTTTCTTAATTTCTTACATGTAAAGTTTGGATCACTCACTGCTTTTGCCAGCCAGGTTTCCATCACTATAACAAATATCTGACATAATCTCCTTAGAAAGAGAAGTTAATTGGGGTTCACAGTTGCAGAGTTTTTTTTGTTTGTTTGTTTTGTTTTTTGGGGTTTTTTTGTTTTGTTTTTGCGGGTCTGGGGATGGAGCCCAGGGGCATTCTACCTCCAAGCTACACTCCCTGCCCTATTTTCTTATTCTTTATTTTGAAGCCGGGTCTCATTGAGTTGCAGAGGGCCTCGCTAAGTAGCTGAAGCTGTCTGCGCACCGGTCTCAGCCTCCCAAATGCTGTGATTACAAGCCTTACAAGCGTGCGCCACTACGCCCAGCTCCAGTTGCAGAGGTTTTAGTTCTTGATCGATTCGCCCCATTGCTTGGGTCTCTTGTAGCACATTATGTTGAGAGCATGTGGCAGAGCTACCAGTCCACCTTCCGGCCTAAAAAAGAAAAAGAGACCAGTGTCTCCCAATCTCACATAAAGGCATGTCACACTAAACTCAAACTTCCCATAGGTTCTACCTCTTAAAGGTTTCCACCACCTTCCAGTAGCACTAAGTTAAGAACCAAAACTTGGGAGATATGACTGACACTTTGGGGAACATATCCGATTCAAACTTCAGCACTGCTTTGAGATTATTTTCTTTTCCCAAATGGTCACTTAATTCAATGTCATAACATTATCTGCAAGCAATAATTTCACTGTGTGCCTTGGATTTGAATAAGAAGTAGTTTACTTTTATTTCCTTAAAATTATAATTTGCCTTTTGATTTCTTTATTGATTGTGAGTTTCTTCAGTATTTTCTTAAAATTTCTAAATATTGAACACTTTTCAAATATCTTTCATTTAAGTTTAAAGGTGTTTTGTTCAAATAAAGCACTGTGTACATCAAAGGTTCTTAAATTTTTTGATATTCATGATATAAAAGGTGGTGTATTTTATGAATTGTCTGTGTATACTTTTAAAAAATGCTTATTCACAACTTATAGAATCATCTATAAGTATTAATTTAGTAGTTAATAGTGTGCATCAGTGAGGAGTAAAGGAGCATGCTTAAATCCTAATACATGAGAAGCTGAGACAGAAGAATCATTGGTTCAAGGCCAGTTTCAGCAATTTAGTAAGGCCCTCAGCAAATTAGTGAGAATTAGTTTTGAAATAAAACAGGGCTGGGTGTGTAGTTCAGAAATAGAATTCCCCTGGATTCAATTCCTAGGATCACACACCAAAAAAATATACTGTATATCAGTAGATTTTATACTTCTTTTATCATTAATTGTGAAAATGACGTGATATCTCTGTGTTAAGTAAACATGAATTCATTTAACTGATCAAATGTTACAATGGCACACACATCCCAAACAGTTTAGACTCACAGGATCAGTAGCTCTGTAGATAGGATGAGATTGAGCCAGATCAGTTGGAATGAACTCACCTTATGCTACCCGCATAATTTCTGAACAAAACCTATTAACAGTGAATTATTCTTCATTAGCATCAGCACAGTAACATCTGTTAAAATAGTTATATGGTAAACTGGGCCTGGTGGTTCTTGGGAGGCTAAGACAGTAGGAGGTTCCAGGAGAGCCTCAGCTACTTATTGTAGGCCTCTGCAACTTAATGAGACCCCGTTTCAAAATAAAGATTAAAAATTTTAAAAATCAATTGAAATGCATTATCATCTACAAATAAAAAATATATGATGGAATAAAAAATAAAAAGCAAGATTATCAATTTAAATGGTGTACTGATAGTTACATAATGTATAAGGGGCCATAGTAGTCCAATTAAAAAGCAGAGACAAATAAAACCCAACATTTGTTGTCTTAATGAAATTCATTTTTAATATCAAGACAAAGATAGGTTAAAGTAGCAGGTAAAAGGGTGACATGAATTATTAAATTTTATTGTAGAGCAAGAAATACTATGAAGAACAGAAAAAGCTATTTTGTAATGTTATAAAAAGACATAAAATACTAAACATTTATATACTAATAGTAAGCAACCAAATATAAGCAAAATTAAGGTCAACAATATCAAGTACTTAGTTATTGAGTGATGGCTTGTTCAATATGTATGTATTTTATCCTTCCTTCCTTCCTTCCTTCCTTCCTTTCTTTTTTTTTTAATTTCTTTTTTTTTTTTTGTACTGGGGGTTGACCCAGGGATATTGTATCTCCAAGATACACTTTCATTCCTTCTTTTATTTTATTGTTAAACAGGGTCTTGCTGAGTTGATAAAGCTGGCTATGAACCTGTGATCCTCCTGTCTCAACCTCCCAAATATACCTAATTGCATACCTGGATAAGTGTATATTTTTCTAATCCTGATTCAAATGAATGGGATTGGATGGAAGGGGAGGCACTATCAAGGCTCAAGTTTCTTTTAGCAATATGAGACAGCTCAGTGGACAATCTTAAGTGAATACTTGGAGAAGAAAAGACCGGGTCAAAATGAATAGAAACATGAAGAAATAATTGCTGAGGGTGAAGAAGCTAATAAAAGAATAATTTATAAGGGGACTCCAAATATTATTTTGGTGCCTTATGGAAAAAAATAGATTACAATAGAGAAGACTCAGCCCTGGTCTTCTGTAGCAGCTTTTACTTTTCCCTAAGAAGAGCCCATTTCCTTACAGACATTTATTTTGATAAGCTACTGATCAAGATTTGCCTAATGTGCCAAAACGCATTCAGTTCCCATAAGTCCAGAAGAGAATTATAATGAGCAGAAGAATGCATCAACTTAAATATTCAAGGTCACTGCAAATCCTAAAGATTTCCTTGTTCCTGTGCCAGAGAAGAATGTTGTTAGCAAATTGATGAGCTAAAATCCAGAAACTTATGCTCCATATTATTCTGTGATTCCGAATTCTTTAATATATTCTAATCTAATCAGATGATAACAAGACTTCAGCATATTTTTAATATGATTTTATTCATATACCATAATGAAGTTTAGAATTATAAAGACATATATGCATGCAGCACTTGGTGACCTTCCCCCTGATCCCACCACTCTTTCCTCTTTCCCATACACGTATTGAGATCGGCATTGATAATACTGTTTTGTAAAACTTTGTTCAGAAAAATTTATAGAAACTATGTTATGTGAGTGTTCACGAATGTGACAATGAGCCCCACAGCTGTGTATAATAATAATGCACCAATGAAGTTTTTAAATAAAGAATTTCTAAGTAAATATAATTTGATAATTTTCTGTTAATTTATTTGTCTTTGTTCATCTTTTCTTTCTGCAACGTATCAAGGACAATCCGTAAATATCTATCATTGAGCTGTTTGGTGGGTGATAAATTTATCCTAACAATCCGCAGGACTATGGAGTCCAGACTGTAACTGTGGCTTTCCAGGTGGGCTTTTAAAGGGCCAGGAAGTGTAGAGGGAGCTGTCTAATCTCTGTTGACTCCCACTTGGCTGAGAACCCCAGCATCGAAACAGGGAAGTTCCTGATGTGCTGCTTGGCATTTCCATTAAGCCTTAATTCTGTGGACTTAAGACCAAGCAGAGATCAATCATTTTGTCCTGGTAGGCATAAATAGTATTATATGATAGTGTCCATATAACTCCAGAAAAACAGAATAGCCAGCAAACAGATGGATCCCAGAAGCCTTCAATAATAGGTCATCCCTGTAATGCTTCCCAATTAAAACTAACCTCAAGGTAATTGAAGCCAGTATGTAATTCTTCTCATTAATGGTAGGTGATGACAAGATGAAGAGATGCTGCTCTCAAAGGTATACATTTTACTGAAGTGCACATTCCTCATGTCATCAATAGCACAGCCTGTTCCACACATCAGAACAATGCCAATTCCAAGAAGGGATAACAAAAACACCAAACTGGAAAACAAGCATATTTAGTTGCCAAACAAATGTTCTAGGTATGTGATAGATACAGCAACCAGGTTTCATTGAGCTTGATCAAACATTTAAGGTATGGGTAGAGATGGTGAGAGCAGAGTACAGAGTCTTTAATTGCCAGGACGACAGGCTGAGCAGTCTGCTAGGACACAGGCCACCAATACTCTACTGGCTACAATACTCTACCCTATTCCAGGGTTAAAGAGTTACACAGGAACCTGCAGTTTTGCCTGTCTAGGGCTGGACTCAGGGCCAGCTCCAAAAAATAAGATCACAGCATGGCTTAGAGGGGCATGGGCTCCTTGTCATGTGGTTCAGTTTTTGTTTAGTCTCTTGCCTTCTTTTGGTGAATGCACTTTTTGTGACTTCATTATATCACCATTCTTTTCTTATTAAATATACTTCTAAATGAGTGGTGTGTGCATGTATGCCTCTACCATCTTGAACTCCTTTAAGATGTATGACCATAAGGCACCAATAAAAAAATAATAAAGACCAAAATATACTTCTACATTAGGGTCATGCAGAGAAAATAGGAAATATGGGTGTATTAAGAAGTTTATTTTAAGAAAATGGTCCATGGATTGTGAGAGCTAGCCAATTTGAAATCTGAACACCCAAACAGGAATTGTTGGGGTTTTGAGTCTAGAATATGTACCCTGGGCTGATTAGAAATTCTGGCAGGATTTCTATGTTGCAGTCTGTAGGTAGAATTTATTCTTCTCAGGGAAATTCCAGTTTTTGTTTTAAGTCTTTCAACTGATATAATGAAACTCACCACACCATTAAGTGTAATCTCTTTTACTTAAAGTCCATTTATTGTGTATGTTAACTACCTGTACGAGATACCTACATAGCAACATCTAGACTGATGTTTGACCAAAGAACTGGCTGCCACAGCCTTGCAATAAAACTCCAACACTCATGAGCATATAAACCTCAACTATCACAACTTCCTTTATTGTTTGGTTTTATTCTGTTTTTGTTTTATTGATGGCTCTGTGGTTTATAACACTCATGTTTAAGTTATAGACATAAAGTTGTCTACCTTTAAAGAACGTATTTGTCCATATTGCAGATATTGTAAGTACCTTACAACAGTATCACTTCAGATTGTGTTTTGCCCCCTCCCCAAGTTCATACATTTAAGCCCCAATGGCTAGTGTGATGGTATTTGTATTTGAAGCCTTTGGTAAGCACTTAGGTTTATATGAGGTCAGGAGAATGGGGCCCTAGTAATAAGATTAATCCCCTGATAAGAAGAGACATGAGTGAGCTTGCCTCCCACCCCCTCTCTGCTATGTGAGGATGCAGAGAAGACTACCAGAAAGCCCTGTTCTGGTGACACTAAGCAACCACTACTACAATTTTAGACCCCTAGCCTCTAAATCCATGAGAAATGAATTTCTATTGTTTATGATGCCTGGCCTATGATATTTTGTTATAATGATCTAAGTTGGCAATATACCCCCCCATTCTTTCTTGGGGGAGTATATTGACCTCTGGGGTACCATAGAAAAGAGATACATCCCCAGTCGTTTTGCTTTGTTTTGTTTTGAGACAGAATCTACTAAATTTCAAAGGCCACTTTCGAATTTTCAATCCTCCTGCCTCAGTCTCTTGTGTAGCTGTGATTACAGTCTTTGTGTTCATATCTCTATATATTCAATTTCAAAATGTACTACAAATCTTCTTTTTGATTTAAACAGTTGATTGTTCCTCATGAATTGGTGTGTGTGTGTGTGTGTGTGTGTGTGTGTGTGTGTGTGCGCGCTCACGCGTGCGCACATGTGTTAGAGAGAGAGAGAGAGAGAGAGAGACAGGCACTAGGGATTAAACCCAGTGCTTCTCACATACATAACAAGTGCTAGAACACTAAGTTACACCCTCAATGCCTAAATTGAAATTGTAAAATGTCTTTAATATTTATCCACACATTTTTCCATTTCTTATTCTCTTTATTTCACTGTATATACCCACATTTTCCAGCTATCATTTTCTTTTTGTGTGAAGGGCTTCTGTATTTTATGTGATATATTAGATTTATTTTATTCTATATTTTAAATTCTAATTTTACAAAATTAATTTCAGACCTTTCTCTTTTTTTTTGTTTTCTTTATTCTTTTTCTTTCTTTTTTTTTTTTTTTGGTGGTACTGAGGATGGAACCCAGGGGCCTTCTACCTCTGGGCTACACTCCCAGACCTATTTTATATTTTATTTGGAAACAGGGTCCCTTATTCCAGCACGGCTGCCTTCGAACCTGTGCGATCCTTTTGTCTCAGCCTCCCAAGCGCGGGAATTACAAGCATGTGCCACCACGACCGGCTAGACCTTTCTTCTTTACTAATACAAGTATTTAATTCATATGTTTCTTCATCCCACCTCCAAAAATTTATTGTTTCGCTTGCATTTGCATTCTACTCAAAATATTCTCTACTTTTCCATAGGACTTCATCTTTGACTCATGAATCATAAAGTCAAGTCGTATTTTATTTAATAATTAAGTTATTCTTTTCTAAAAATTTTAACATCTGAGTTATTCTGAAATCGATTCTCTCTTTTTCTTTAATGTTTTCGTGGTACTGGGGTTTCCTGGAAGCCCTTCTACTTCTGGGCTACACTTCCAGACCTATTTTTTTTTTTTTAAACTGGGTCTCTTAAGCCAGCGAGGCTGGCTTCGAACCTGCATGATCCTCCTGTCTCTGCCTCCCAAGCGCAGGGATTACAAGCGTGAGCCTGGCTTGGAATCTATTCTTATTGACTGCTTTTTTCCTTAAGTATTGGTCATTTTACTTCCATTCTTTCAAATATCTAGTAATTGTTATTGTATATTGGGCAAAGTTGATACTTTATAAAGTTTTTCTTGATTCAGTTAACTTTCTCTGAAGTGTTGAGTTTTGTTTTTCAGTTCAATTATTGGGTTTTAACCTTCAATTATGTTGACTTGGAGTTACCTTTTACTAGGACATATCTAATTTATTTTCTTTGTTTAAAACAAATGTTTCAGTCCTGCTGCATCATTTATACTCTTATCTTCTGATATTTCACTGAGAACTACAACTCAAAATTTCATCTTTTTGCTGTGAAGAGACTGAGATATTGGCTTAGTGAAGTCAGTCTTCTACCTGATGTTTTCCACTACTTCACTGTGTATATGAGAATAATTATACACAATATCAATAGACAAGTCCTCCAGCCCTGTTCTCTGAGACCTCAAGGCACTGAGACTGTAGCCATGTGTTTATGTTCAGGTCACTCTATAGTATATGGGCTAGAGTGTATTTTGGTAGAATGTAGCTTTTAAGATTTAATTCCTCTTAGCTGAACATGGTTGGTGGCACATTCCTGTAATCATGCTACTCAGGAGGCTGACAAGAGAGGAACTCGGGTTCGACACCAGAGTCAGCAAGTTAGCAAGACTCTCAATAACTAGGGAGACCCTGTTTCAAAGCAAAATGTAAGAAGTACCGAGGTTGTAGCTAAGCGGTATAATGGCTTTGGGCTCAACAAAACAAAACAAAACAACAACAACAACAACAACAAAACTCTTAATGTTATATCTGGATTTATTTGTTTTTCCATGGCCTCAAAAAGTTATAAAAATACTTTGTTCAGAAATTATCTTTGTTATCTAGGAATGGTTAGGTCATATTTATAAAGGCTACTCTAGCATAACCAAAATCAAACCCTCTAAATTTATATTTGTAAATAAAGAAAAATATGAATCACAGTGATAATATTACAAGAGAAAACATATTATAGCAAATTGCTGATTTTTTAGATGGTATAAAATGTCTTCTAGGAGGTTTTTGAGTTTTAATAATCTGGATTTATTTTTAGTTGAATAAATGTTTAGATATCTAAAAGTAAATATAAAACAGATGGATAAAATCAGAAACTGTAGTCAGACATGGTGGCTCACACCTATAATTCTAGTACTTAGGAGTCTGAGACACGAGGATGGCAGGTTCATAGACAGCCTCAGCAAGCAGTAATACTCTTATCAACCTATGGAGACCTGTTTTAAATTTAAAAAAAAAATTAAAGGAGCTAGGTCTGTACCTCAGGTACAGATGCTTTTGGTTTTAATGCCAAATGCCACAGAAAAGGAAAAAAAAAGCAGAAAATATATCAAAGAAACATAGAATTCAGCTCCAGAGTACCATACTAAAATCTTATTTCTGGCTGAGATTTTGCTACAATGAATAATTTGTTAGTGTATCTTAGGCTTCTATGGAGGAATAAATAATAAAGAAGTTTTGAATGTTTTATAAGGTTCTGTGAAAAATAAGTCTTTTTCTTATGAATGATAGAATTATTCTACCCATAATGAAATGTCAGGCAGTGATTATTGTCAGCAGCTGCACTTGTAAAGCAGACAGGAGTGTGTTTAGGGCTATTCATGAAGAACCACTGGTGCCCACGGATGTCATTTTCTCTTAGAAATCCTTCTTAAACTCTGCAGAAATGTGGCAAACAGCTTTAACTCTCAGAGAGCAGAGTAATCAGGCAGTTCACCTTGATTGAAGAGGCTTGATTTCATAAAGCCAAATTTGTACTCTTGTAATTTTCAGATAATTTTCTTTTGCTTCCGTACATAATTTTGGAAATCAAAAGTAAATCTTCCTTAAAGATGTTCCTATGAAACTTATGTTAGCAAAATGAGTTAAATAGAAATATAATTAAGTTCAAAGAGTAAAATAATGAGCATCTTACCTAAACATTAAATTTTCCAACTATGGCTATATTCTGCATTATCTGTTTTTCTTTCCCAAGCTTGATCCTTTGTTCTTAAACCTTCCTTTTCTTATTGTGCTTGCAAATGAACAGAAAGTCTGCCTCTAGAAGGATTAAAAGTAATTTTCTTGGAAAATACTCTCTTACAGTTAAGCATACTATTTAAGAAATAAATGTTAAATATTTTGTGCATAATCTTTTGAGTTAGTCTTTCTTTTAAGATACTATATCCTATTGGGTAAATCTATATTCACATACTGTTTTTAAGCTGAACTTTGTTTCCTAAATGACCAGAAATGTTTTAAACTCAAATTAAAATGCATATTGTTCATGATAAAATAATTTGTTATTGGTTAAACTTGAAACTTTGTAAATTTTATTTTATACATATTTTTATTCTCAAGATTTTTCAATATTTAAATTTTTTCCTGAAATATTTAGATACTATTTGAAAATCACATTGGTAGATTCTAATCACTGGTCTAGACACTACAGTTAAAATAGTAACACTAATTCTAAATGGTAAAAGCTAATTCAAAATGGCTAAGAGCTCTTCAGCACTGGCCAAGTTGATCAGATATTTGGACATCATCTTGCTATATGACTCCATTATGCCATTCATACATGTGAATATGAGAAACGTTTATTAATATTTCTTTTGCTAATTTTATTAATAATATTTACTTGTTATATACTCAGAAATGAGTTTTTTTTTTAATCTTTTTATCACACACCCCATCCTCCCTTTCTCTCCCTCTCTTTGTATCTCTCTTTTTCATCCTAATCTCTCAGCTTCTTTCCTGGGGGGATTGAATCCAGGGATGTTCTATTTTTGAGTCACATCCCAGCCCTATTTGGAAATGGGGTCTAAGTTGAAGAAGTCCTTGCTAAGTTGCTGAGGCTAACTTTGAACCTATGATCCTCCTATCTCAGCTTCCCAAGTACTAGAATACAGGCCTGTGACACCATGCCTGGATATAGTTGTTTAATTTTAAGTTGCATTTATATTGTTATTGAAATTTTTTTGTAAATACATATAATTTGTGAAAATTTTAAGTTGTAGCTTCCTTGGATTTAAGGAGGTAAATGAAAGGCATTCAATTTAGAGTTATTGGGCACAAACAGGTACATGCCATTTTTTATAATCTACTTGCCAAAGGGCCATTTGCCAGAGCCAGGGCCCAATCAATTATCTTATTCAAATCCTCGAAATTTGTTGAAACATTCAAGAGGCTTTATGTTAGAAGTAATGTCAACAAAGAACCAATTAAAAAATACACTCGTAGATGTTTGGCATGGTGATGCATAGTCTAGAATGCAGTTGGATTTCATCTCTTGATTTCAGGCCAAATCAACTCTGTTGGCATTTCTTCCTGACTGTGATAAGCTGAATAGGATGTCAAGGGTCTACTCTAATTCAAGTAAGAGAGTAATGAATTAATGTTCAAGAAACTAAAACGGACAGAACCTTTGATGTACATTTTTTAACATTGATGTGGCACCACATTTTGTCTCTGCGGATTTGTCTATTCATTCATATAAATGGAATTATGTAATACATAGTATTTTCCAGCTGACTTTCCCCCCCTGAATGTATTGTTTATAAGATTTATTGCTGTGGTAAAACATATATAAGTACTTCCATTTTATGAACTGAATATTGTTGCATTTTGTGAATATATACATAAACCATGTTTCCTTATACTTTCATCAGTTGATAGACATTTGGGTTGTTTCTACATTTTGTTACTAGCAGTAATGCCATGAACATCCATATGCAAGTTTTTGTTTTTGTTATTTTTTTGTTGTTGTTTTTGTTTCTGTTGCTGAGAAGGGGCCTCAGTGTGTCCCCAAGATTCATCTTGAACTCACAGACTTCTCCTGCTTCACTTCAAGAGTAGCTAGAACTACAGGTGTGACCACTACTTCAGATTGTAAGTTTAGATAGGTTTTCTGTCAATGGGAAGTGTCTGTTTTATGTATTTTTATTGGTGCGTTATAATTTCACATCATAATGTAGCTTATAGTGTTAGTGACAAACATGTACACAGCACACCTCCCCACTACCCCCTTCCCTATACTGGGTATTGAGATTGACACTGGTATTCTCACATACATACAGAACTTCAATGGAAGTGATTCCTTAATTAATTCTCTCTCCCTTTCCCCTAGACCACATCCCTGGCTCCACTGAAGTTTCTTCTTCATTATCTGAAGTCCCTGGGGTATACCAATTACTTCCTAGTGCTTGTAGATTAAAAAAAACAACAAAACAACAACAACAAAAAAAAAAAAACAACTGACTCTTCACTTTCTGTGACTGGCTAATCTTACTTAGCATCATGTTCTCCAGATCCATCCATTTTTCTGAAAATGACATAATTTTGTTCTTCCTTATTTCTGAATATAATTTGATTGTGCGTATATCTCATAATTTTGTAGTCCATTCATCTGCTGATGGACATCTAGGTTGGTGCCATAATTTAGCTATTGTGAATTGTGATTTTATAAACATAAATATACATATATTAATATAATTTTCTGCTTTTAGTCCCTTTAGAAAGATATCCAGAAGTGATATAGCTGAATCATACGTTGGCTCAGTTTCCAATCTAAGGAATCTCCACTCTGATCTCCATAGTGGTTGCACTGATTTACAATCCCATGAAGAATGTACAATACTTTTTTTCCCCACATTCTTGTGAATATTTATTGTTGTTTGACTTCTTGATGATTGACATTCTGATTGGAGTAAGTTGGAATCTCAGTGTAATTTGTGATCTACATCTCCCCAAGGCAGGAATCATCACAATTTCTGACTTTAAATTATACTACAGAGCTCTAGCAATAAAAGCGGCATAGTATTGACACAAATACAGACACATATACCAATGAAACAAAATAGAAGATACGAAAACAAATTCATACACTTATAGCAAATTTTTGACAAAGGTGCCAAACACATGTTGGAGAAAAGACACCCTTTTCAAAAAATGGTGTTGGAAAACTGGGTTATCCATTTGTAGAAAAGTGGAATTAAATCCTTACCTCTCACTCTGCACGAAAGTCAACTCGAGATGGCTCAAAGACCTGGACATTAAACTAGAGACATTAAAGTTAGTAGAGCTTGGCATGGGTCCAAACTCCGACATATTTGCACAGGTAGACACATCCTCAGTAAGGCCTCCAAAGCTCAGGAAAGTAAAGCAAGAATGAATATATGGGATGATATTAAACTAAAAAGCTTATGTTCATCAAAGGAGACCATCAAGTCTACAAAGAGAGTCTACCATATGAGAGAAGACCTTTGCCAGCTATCCCTCTGATAAAGGAATACTATATAGAATATACAAAGTACTTACATGACTCAACACTAAAATAAAATAATAACCCAATTGAGAAATGTACAACTGAAGTGAAGAAATACTTCACAAAAGAAGAGGTACAAATAGCCAGTAAATATATATAAAAACGTTAAGTATCAGTGGGTATTTTTTGACAGCTTAATAATAGCTTTCAACAGACAGAATTAGACAAAAATCAGAATCAAACAAAGACTGGTGGGGGTATCTGTCCTTACATAAAGAAAATTTTGTAAAGTTTTGGGTATCATTATCTCCCCTTAAAAGAAAGGAAAGTAAGACCAAATTGGAATTTGAATACGGAGGATCTCCTAGAAATACATTTAGAAATACTTTAATGATATTGGCTGAGTAAACATAAAATAAAAATACCATAGTCTTTTTAGTTTTCTATATTGGTTAGTTTTGGTGTAACTGATCATTTAGCTCTTGCCAGTGAATCCTGGCTGTAAAGTTCTCTTGATTTTTATCATTTTATTAAACTTTTATTTTTCTTCTCTGAAATGATCTTAGGAAAAATAACCCAATAAGAGGAATCTCTGAAATATTCAAAGTAGACAAATCTAGAGAGACAAAGTACAGATTAGTAGTTTCCAGGAGGTGAGAATGGAGGTAATAGACAGAAACTATATAATGGATATGGGTTTCCTTTTGATGTGATGACACTTTTTCTGAAAGAAGGAATTAATGATATACAGCACTGTGAATGCACTGAATTCCACAGAGTTTCAGGATTTAAAATGGTTAATATTTATTCAAAGTATATATTTATCATAAAAATTAAATAATCTGCCCCACACACATACACATGGTGACAATCCTCTTAGGATTAATGATAGACAAGAAAACAGTGAAAGCATAAAGGACCAGAGAACACTGGTCCAAGGCAAGGCATCTTTGCCCAGCATATGGCACTCAGCTGGAAGTACTAGTGGTTTAGATTTGTCTGCCTCCAAAACACAGGATACAAAGAGAGGCACAGAAATACAATATCTGTATGAAAGAGATTTGCTTGAAAATGAACTGCCTGGGAAATACAATAGTCTCTTTTTCATAGCTTGTATTTCCTGCTAAATAGAAATAATAAAATACACTACCTGTTGATGAAACAGGCTTCCTGGCTGGTCAATATAGAAGATAATAGTTTTACTCTGAAGACCGTTTTCTCCACGGAGCTCTGTAACCACAACAGAGATTGACCTCAATACACTGTTTTAGTCCAGTTCATCTTGGTAGCCTTAAGAGTGAAGATTCATAGGTACTTTACAGAACATTAAGTCCCTTTGTATAAATATAGATCCCCTCAAAAACTTAACAGTTGTATGTAATACTTATTTTGTTAGTCAAATAATTAAAAATAAGTTTTGACTATCCTGAACATGATGTCCTTTCTACACCTTTCCTTTAGTTTAATGGACTCTGTCTTGAACCTGGTAATTAATATCCATTAATCAGATCCTCTTCTTAATTGAGTTTGTTCAATTATGTTTGGTGAAGAATTTCTAATCAGAGAACCCTATAATTGACTTAGGTCTCACTCCAAACAATTATATTTTCTGCAAAATCATTTATTTCATAATTCTCTGATGGCACTAGCTTCTGCTTGAAGACAGAGAAATTGTTTTTACAGACCCAAAACAGTACTAAAAGAACAGATTCTTTCTCTTAAAAGGCCTGATACAAACATAAAGACCCTTCTCAAAGCTCAATTTCTTTTCTTAATTCAGATCAACCATCTTTAGGCTAACTTTCTCTCTATTGTACATTCCCTTGGTAAAGGCTACATAATGAAACTATTATAAAAATGCCTTAAATTATATAATATTTTTCCTAGTTCTGCATCCCTCAGGTCAGAAATCTGTTATGCTAGAAAGAAAGAAAAAGTGGTATATAGGTTGGGGTTAAGCAATGACTTCTGAATAAATTGTCATCAAAGTCAGCTGGATCCAGACTTAAAATATATTTATTAAATTGTTTTACTTGAATTCATGGTTGCTTCTAACAGCTCTTAGTATAAAACATGCTCTGTTATTATAAAAATGTTTTTACCTGATTTTTTCTTGATTATAAATAAAAAATATATATCCTCCATGCAGTATGCCATGGATTAGGTGGCTTAAGCAACAAAGATTTATTTTCTTCTGGTTCTTGAAGTTAGAGTTCTATAGAATTCAAATCAACATACAGCAGAGTTGGCTTCTGGGAAAAAGATGTCCTGCACAAGATGAAGATTCTGTGTCATCACATGGCTTTTTCTGGCAGGTGGGGAGGGAGAAGGAGAGGGAAGGGAAGAGGGGAGGAGGGGAAGGAGAGGAGAGGGGAGGAGAGGGGAGAAGAGGAGAGGAGAGGGGAGGAGAGGGAAGGAGAGGGGAGGGAGGAGAAGGGAGGGGTGGGAGGAGAGGGGAGGAGAGGGGAGGAGAGGGGAGGGGAGGGAGGAGAGGGGAGGAGAGGGGAGGAGAGGGGAGGGGAGGGAGGAGAGGGGAGGAGAGGGGAGGAGAGGGGAGGGGAGGGAGGAGAGGGGAGGAGAGGGGAGGAGAGGGGAGGGGAGGGAGGAGAGGAGAGAGAGAAGAGGGGGGAGGAGAAGGGAGGGAGGAGAGGGAATGGGAGGACAGGAGTGGAGGAAAGAACATTCTGGTATTGATTTCTTCCTTCAATTGTAATGACAGCAGTCCTATTTGACTAGGATTTTAATCCTATGGCTTCACTTTACCTTGTTTTACTCTTTGAAGATCCTATATCCAAAGATCGCCATATTGGGGACTAAGGAATTGGCAAAGAATATTGGAGGAACATGACTCAATGCATAACATTCTTCTTTCTGCCTATCCCCCAAATTTGAGTCCTTACATGCAAAACACATTTGTCTCATCTAAACAGCCTCAAAATCTTAACACATTCCCACACCAATTTCAAGCCACACTCTTATTTATGTATCATGTAATTCCTGTATGGGTAAGATAGGTATGCATCTTCCTAAGTCAAAATTCTTCTCCAGGTTGATATGAACCTATGAAACCAGACAAAATATGTACTTCCAAACTACACTGATGGCACAGGCATAAGATAGACATTCCTTTTCAAGAAACAAAAAGTAGGAAAGAAGAAAGTGACGATGGTCACAGGCAAGTCCAAAATCTAGTAAGGCAAATTCCATTTGACCTTAAGAATTGAGTGTAATGCTTTGTTGGGATTTTCTGTCCTTCAGGCCCCCTTGGGGTGGCTGCATCCCCCTCTTCACAATCCCAGGCACCAACCCTGCCCCTTGGATCAGAGATTTGGTCCACCTTTCAATAGATTGACCTTGCTTTTGCAGTACTGGACATCAGAATCTTGGCCAGAGAAATAGAAAAGTATATAGCCTTATACCCTCCCCTGTATTTGGGCTATCAGACTTGAGCACCTTTGAATCACCTGTAGGGTAATTTTTTTTCCTAAACAATAAATGTGGACATCTCTATTATCCTATCCTGTAGAATTCCATAAATTTAGCATCTTTCCTTCCTTTCTCTCAGTTTCTCTGTCCCTTTGACTCTCAGCTGACAGTGTTTCTGTTGGTAGAATCCCATCTCTATCCTGGCTCAGCTAAGAGGGCTGATTGAATCTGCTAAGATTCTCTTTATGGAGTGATTATCCAGGCAGGACCTGAGTGTTCCTTCCACAGCAAGATTACATCCTATCTTCCAGAAAACACTAGAATACTACTCATCTGATTCCCTATGATTTTATAAGAATGATCACCTTTCCTTCACTTCCCAATTACATGTTCATCCTTTTCCATCTAACACCTCACTGAAAACAGCTTTAATATTCATATTTGTACTAAAATTCTGTTTATGATGATACATGCATTTTCTATGACACTTCCTTTGTAGCTCCTCTTTTATCTTTCTGAGCCTGCACTCGAATCCCCATTAACATCTGTTCTGTGTGCATGTATGGTTCTGTCATTCTGAACTTCATTAGAATATATAATTACAATTGCACCAATAAAAGTATATATATATTTTTAAATATATAATTTTACTGACAGTCTCATCAGGAAAATCCAGGCTTTTACTAGCATTCCTCTCAAAAACTCTTCCAGACTCCATCCATCACTCAGTTAATTCTAAAGCCACTTCTACATTTTTATATATTTGCTATAGCACACATTTCTTGGACCTGAATCTGAATTTGCCTCCTGGAGCTGCCATAACAAAATGCTACAGACTAAATAAACAATATAAATTAATTTTTTTCACAGTGCAGGTACTGGTTTCTAGTGATTCCTGTTTTCCTTGTCCTTCCATGGCCTTTCTTCACTATACAATCTATGCCTAGTAACTGAGGAGAGAGAGAAGAGAATGAGAGAAAGAGTTTAAGAGAGATCTGGTGTTTTTTGATTCTTATAAGGACATTAATAGAGTCAGTATAGGGCTCCACACTTATGATATCATTTAATTTTAATGACCTCCTTAAAAGCCCATCTCTAAATAGAAATACATTAAGACTGGGCATGGCATCACAATCCTGTAATTCCAGGACTTGAAAGGCTGTGACAGGAGGATCCTGGGTTTGAGATCAGCCTCAGCAACTCAGTAGGAATTTTAGCAAACTAATGAGACCCTGTTTCAAAAATAAATAAATAAATAAATAAATAAATAAATAAATAAGGTTCAGGGTATAGCTCAGAGATAGAATGACCCTGGGCTCAATATCTAGTATCAGAAGAGGAAGGAAAAAACAGGAAGAGGAAGAGGAACAGAAAGAGGAAGGAGGAGGAGGAGGAGGAGGAGGAGGAGGAGGAGGAAGAGAATAAGAGGAGGAGGAGAATAAGAGGAGGAGGAGGAGGAGAAGGAGGAGAAGGAGGAAAAGGAGAAGTTGGCTGTATTCCTGGTTTCCTTGGTTAATGAATCCCTTTGCCAAGGCAAATCATTTGTTTCATGTACCTAAGGCCTTCCAGTCATTGGAGATACATCAGTGAAAACAACACTCAGAGGTAGTAGATACAGGTGGTGCTACATCCAATGTTGCCACAGCCACAGGCAGTGGAGGACAATTTCCATGCAGACTGACATCTTTACACTCAAATACTTTTGCTTATTCACTCCCACAACACTGTCAGCATAGAAGTCCTAGGAATTTAGCATTCTTAGAAGAAATTCTCACGGGAAAATTCTGATATACTATCAATTTATATATCATGCTTATTTTAAAAATGCAAATTAATTCCAAGGTGGTAGATATATGAAAGAAACACTTGGGCATAACAGAAATTTGGTGTTTATCTGTGTATTGTTTATTACATAATAAATATTAAATTTGGAATTGAAAAACTCTGGCTCATTGTCTTATCAGTAAGGTTTTATTGAGACAGAGAAGTCCATTATTTACCATCTTTTCTAGGACCGTGACAAAGGAAAACATCACACAATGCAGAAAATACTTAACATCTGATCCTTTTTTAAAAAGTGTGATTATCTCTGATACAGATGAATGTAGAAAACAGCATAATGCCTACTGATGGCAGATGAAATACAGTAGCTGCCCAGGTATGCACACCTCAATCATTTACTCCCGAGCTCAGGGCACCACATGTGTTATGAGCCACACCCAGTACAGCTGAGTACAAGTGTCCATCAGCTTTCACATAACCTCTCATTTTCCCCTTTGTAATATCGCATGAGCTAGCAACCTTCCAGAATGCCTTCCACAAGAAAACATCAGTCCTTCTTCAAGATAAAGCGCCATTATTGTAGACCTTGGATATTTCTTAGCCATGTGTAATATGTCAAACTCTGCTACCATTTTTAAGGATTATATCCTTTTTATGTGTAACTCATACAACTTTTCAGTGTTGTGCCCCTTGCTCCATTTTTCAATTATCCTGTGTGTGTGTGTGTGTGTGTTTGTGTGTGTGTGTGTGTGTGTGTGTGTGAGAGAGAGAGAGAGAGAGAGAGAGAGAGAGAGAGAGAGAGAGAGAGAGAGACTGGGGATTGAACCCAGAGGCATTCTACCTCTGAGTTACACCCAGTACTTTTTTTTTTTTTATTTGAAAGAGGGTTTCACTAATTTTTTGAGTCTGTCATCAAACATGCAATTCTCCTGTCTTACTTTCCCAAGTACTGAGAATACAGTTGTGCACCACCATGTCTGACCCCAATAAACCATTTCTACTGCATAATTTTGTATAGCAATGCTTTTTCTCAGGGGAGCATATATGCCATGTTATGGAAAAACTGACTGTACTTCTCACACTCTATTTCTCAGAAATTTCCCAGAGGAATTGAGCCTCAATTTGCCAATCAATATGCTCCTCATTAACAGGCAGACTAATTGGCTTCTCTCTCTTACCTATCCACGTATTACACACTTTCATTTGTGCTTTCTGAAGTCACACCTCACATAAACCACATTATTTCTGAGTCCTTATATCAGCATCTAATATCTGGGAGAAGCTAAGACAACATTTTCTGTCCTAAGACAACATTTTCTGTCCTTGTGACCATTCATTCCAAAATTGAAAAAATTGTAATCAACTAAATGAATGGACAAACAGAATAACAAACAAGTAAGATTTATACGGACTGTGATAACTTTTGTATAGGAAACAACTAGAGAGATGAAAGAAAAAAAAAACTGAGAGAAGTCACTCGAGAAAGGATTCAAGCTAGAGCTCTCTGAGGAGCTAACATTTGAATTGAGACATAAAGGATAAAGGTGAGCCAATTAGGAAAAAAATTCTAATGGTGATATAATGAGAAAAACTAGAAGCAAATCACTAGATGGAAGAGGACCAACGTGGTAATTGATGATGTTGCATCAATACTCGGAATGTGATGGGCTTTGTAATGACTGTGAGTTCTCCTGTGGTAAGATAATAGTCAATATTAATACACTAAATCTTAAGAAAGCCATGTTATACTCACTATAAGTAGAGAAATGACGAGAATCTGGAAGATTGAAGTTGTTTCAGCATTTGTAGCCAGAAACTGAAGCAATTTACCACCTCAATTGCCCCCATCGTCATTTACAACTCTGAAAATGGGGTTTTAAAAAAATATAAGGACCAACAAGTAATTTAAGAAATGGACAATGGCAACATTAAAATATGCTATGTAATACAAATAAGGCATATAAAATGACCCAGGACATCCTCAAATCCCCTTTTCTCAAGGACTTTTGGTGGTAATGACTTTAATATTATTATTGGTTGTATAAAAGGAGTGATGACATTCACGACACTATCAATCTTTAGTGCAGAGACAATTAACTACAATTTCAACCATGAGAATTATTTCCCTAGACACAGCTAAATGGAATACTTACAAATATTTTCAACATTCTTAGCATAAAATGTAAACCTCTTATAATCCAAAGAGAAAGGAAAATCCAATATGATCATGAAGTATGCAATGAAACGAATCATTTCTAATATAGAAGCAACATACAATTCGAAAGTTCTTTCTAAAACTTGCTCCAAAAACTTAAGGTATCTTATCTAAAAAGATAGAAAAATGAGAAATAAAGGTTAGAACAAGAAAAATGACACTGCTGAGCATCTCATCATGCTTAGGCACATTTTATATACCATCTTTCCCATTTTCAGTTGTATTATGTAATAGTTACTCTTTCCATAATTTAAATACCAGGAGCTGGGCGGTGGCACACGCTTGTAATCCCCACGCTTGGGAGGCGGAGACAGGAGGATCACGCAGGTTCAAAGCCAGCTGCGCTGGCATAAGAGACTCTGTTTCCAAAAATAAAATAGGTCTGGGAATGTAGCTTGGGGGTAGAAGGGCATCCAGGAACCCCAGTACCACCAAAAATAAATAAATAAATAAATAAACAAACAAACAAACAAATACCAGGAAACTGAATCTTGGAAAGATTCTAAGATTTGTCCAATTTTGCATAGCTTATTCAAATCAAAGTACATCTGTCTCCATACTGATAAAAATAAAGGACAGATATGGACAGTTTTATTTATTATTATTATTATTATTATTATTATTATTATTATTATTATTTGGTGGTACTGGGGTTCCTGGAAGCCCTTCTACCTCCGGGCTACACTCCCAGACCTATTTTATACTTTTTTATTTTTGGAAACAGGGTCTCTTAAGCCAGCGGGCTGGCTTCGAACCAGCGCTATCCTCCTGTCTCTGCCTCCCAAGAGCGGGGATTACAAGCGTGCGCCACCACACCCAGCGTTATGGACAGTTTTAAAAAGATGAAAACAAATGGAGAAAAAAATGAACTCCAGACCTACATTTACTTAATTTATAAAACACTGAAAAGGAGAATAAACAGGAAAGACTACTGTGGGACATGCAGTACTATATTGCCTTAGCAATGAATTCATTCTTAGGAGAAACTGTATCAGGCTGATGGTCAGTGGCTAAACATTCATCCTGACTTTGAAGTGTTTTTCCTATTCTTTACCTCTATTTCTTCTACTTTTCTGTATCTTTTCTCAAATTTGAGTTTCAATTCCCTTGTTTGTATCCATATTATACTATAGTCCTCCATTATCTTCTTATCTTAGGCTTTAACACATTTTATGTGACAAAAGAAATTTTCTGTATCATATAAATCACTTGAAATTTCTTTGTAAGAATCTACTTGAAAGACACAATTTTGTTACTGGCAGGTTTTGTTGTTCAAACAGTTTAACCAAATTCTAAGAACTTTAGGTAAATTGCTGTGGACATACACTATATTATACTTTTTTATTCATTACTACAACCTGTCAATGAGAACATTCAAAGGTTTTAATTTAGTGCATGGCAAATAGTAAACGTCCTATAGATGTCAGTAATATTTACTGTTGTGAATCAAGTGTGCACAGCTCTTCTAGTAAAACATTCATTTCTCAACACTGGAAAGCTTTCCATATCTGAGATATTCACTAATAAATGTAGTCTTTTTGCAATGAATAATATCTGAGCCTATCACTGGAGAAGCTCAAAATTAGTATGAATTAAAAAAGCAGAAACGCCAAAGAATTGCCTTTACTAATAGATAATCAAGAGAGAAGAACAAATTATCTATTTATAATTTGGCCTTATACTGGTCACCTAATGTCATTGCTTATCCTGGAAACTCATATTATGTTGATAAATCTCAAGTTTATACTTTATACTTAGAAAACATACCATATTTCTTTTCTGTAACTTATTTATTTTCCTAAAAGCTTCCCAATGTTACACACATATACATTCATTCCAGAAGGGAAACTGACTAAATGTACTTCAATCTGGCAGAATCAGTCCAGTATTATAGTTTGTTTCTTTCAGGTTAAAACAAATCTTGAAGATATCTCATTCTCTTCCATTCTACATTTCTAAATAAAATGAAAATTAAGGGTTACAAAACATCATATCTGAAGGAAAGAGAAATGAAGACTTGACCTTGAATCCTCCTGGTGACTTGAATATGTCTTGGCATATGCTATGGTGTGGTTAACCTGGTTAACTTTAGGTACTGGAAATTGCTGAAGCAGGGTGGCTTTGGAGGGTCATTAGTGTCTTATAAAGGATGTTAGTCCTTGGTCAGAGGATCCTTACTCTTAGTGGCTGCATCATCGTGACCTGGGCCTCTGCAGAATCACCTACATCCTCATTTCTGTTATCTTTTTGACCAAGCCATATAGGAACACCTGGATATCCTTTGCTTCATACAGGACTTAGGAACTGGAAACATTTAAGAAAACATTTTCTAAGAATTTTCTTCTACCAGTTGCTATGAAATACTATCACATTATAATATGTGTGAGTCTGTTGAGCTGTGCCTGAAGGTTTTCAGTTAAACTCAGATAATGTGTCAGTAGCCAAAGTCAATACACTCTTTTTCCAGACACACACTTGAGGATGTTTCTCCCATTTTTTTCTTTCACAGCCTTTTTTCTCTCGCTTTATTATGTGAAAAGCAAGGGCATGTGTACCTCACCTGCCTACTTTATCCACACGTCTGTCTAAATTTTACCACCAAACATAGGGGGCCACTTGATTTTTATTATTAACCATCTCATTCAAGGCAGAAGCCATCCACATATCATTCACCTCTATATTCTACTATCTAGGTGGATAATGGATCCTAAGAATTTCAGGAAATCTTGCTGTCCAAAATATAAAGCAAACCCTGTGATAATAAGCATAAGCAGAAAACCAGAGGGCTACTCATAAGTGCACCATATGAGATTTCTGGTACTTTACATTTTCTATGACCCTCTCAATAGAGGAAACACCAAAAATAATTGCACACTAATTTCCCAGCAGGACAACTAAATGAGAACTCTTCATTGACCACTATTGACTTTAATTAGGTTAGAAGAAAACAGGGGAAAAAATACGTCTCTTGAAAACTTAAGTTTGTGGATAATTCACATCTGCTACATACTATTGTTCCTCTCCATAAGATGGAATGTCTGGTGATTTGCTTCATAGTTCCAAGGAATAATGATATAAACTTCAAACTTAATGGTTTTTAACTAAAATAGATTTCTTATTCCTCAAAGTACATTTGAGAATATTTAAATCACACACACTTTGCATAGACTGTAATCACTACTTATTCCTCTGAAGTAAATTGAAAGTTTGTAATTTGTTATACTCAAAATATCCTTGAGTTTCCCTATCACTCTGTGGTATGACAAGTATATCATATTTGCAGTTTCTGTATTTTTAACAGTTGTGGCTTTTAAGAATTTGAGTATTTTAGGGCAAGACATTTTCAACTCACACATTAATGCTTTATGCTGTGCAAAATATCTAAATCAATAAACATTTTAGAAGAAAAAATCAATACTGCGCAAACTCCAGCGAGCAGAAAATGTCCTTGTGCTTTAGATAAGTGCTGAAGATCTGTGAGGAAAGCCATAATTGCATTAATTTTGTTTTTAGCTTTGAATACACTTTGATTGACCATGCCATATTACCAGCATCACCCTTTGTAATTTCCTGTGAGCTCTAAGTGAAAGCCCATTTTCAATTGTATATGTCTATTTTGTGACACCTTAGGGACATCTGAATTCATCTGCTTAGGGCCAAAAGAAAATGACTGTAAGGACAACTGTTAAAAGTTATTTGTAGTATGATGATTCTTTTTTGCTTTAATTAATTTATTTATTTTTGGTACTGCTGATTGAACCCAGGGGCATTCTACCCCCAAGCTACATCCCCAGCCCTTTTATTTTTTTCACTTCAAAACAGGATCTCACTAAATTTCTGAGGGTAGTCTCAAATCTCTGATCTCTCTATCTCAACTCCCAAGTATTGAGATTACAGGTGTATGCCACACGGCCCAGCTATTTTTGGCTTTTCTATTCACCAAGCCTACTCTCAGCAGACCAATACAGGATTTTAAATATCCCTGGAATAAAGAGGGAAGTTCAAAAATAATTGAATTCTAATTTCTCAGCAGCAGGACAAATGAGTGCTTGTTAATTGTCCTCTGAGTTGAAGAAACGATTCCTAAAAACCTAACTCAAAATACAACTGAAACCATAACTAAATAGGTATGACCTCCACTAGGTTTGTCCGTGTCCCTCAAATCATATTTTATCAAACATTAATATAATGTTTTGATATGATACTTTAGAATTAGTTATCTTAGTTAGATACTACTAACTATACAAACCAGTGTTTTTGCATGCACCTACTTCAGCTCTACTTAGAATCAACAGGTTTCACGAGTATTCCTCCTCTCCACCTGCTGTGAACTGAGCTGTGTTGCCCCAAATTCACATTTCAAAACCCTAACACTCAGTGTAGCTATAATTGAGGCAAGGCTTTTATCAGGCAACTTTGGTTAAATGAGGCCATTAGAGTGAGTTTCTAATCCAATAGAATTGGTGGTATTATAAGGAAAGGAAGATATATCACTCTCTCCCAGTACATGAGCAAAGGGAAGGCTATGTGAGCTCACAGTGAGATATTTACTATCTGTAGACAAGGAGAGGGTCCTACCCAAACCCAGCTATGAAGGCACACTGGTCTTGAGCTTTTAGCCTTAGTAACTGAGAGAAATACAATTAGATAGACAGACAGATGGACAGACAGACAAATAATTTTTGTTTAACCTACCCACTTTATGGTATTTTTGTTTAAGTAGCCTAAGCTTACTAAGACACTACCATTTTTCAAAAGCAGCTTCACCCCTTACTAACATGATCAATTGCCCCTGTAATAGAATGTTGACTCTGTGGCTGATCCAAGAATCCAAAGAGCAATGGTGATGGCTCATTATGCCCTAAGAATGCACTATTTTCAGAGACAATAGCCTCTAACCCTGCAGAAACCAGAGTAGCAGTTACAGAAAGTCATAGTGTCCCACGTAGGTGTTTAAGAGTGATGGTAAACGAGGTCACACCTGTTTTCATCCTTCCATTCTCAGGCCAATGTGTTCTTCCTATTAGGAACATAACATCATAGTCAGGTCTCTTATTTAGTGTATAGACATTATTTTGAATGATGATACCAAATCATTGCAGAATATTGCTCTTTAACTGGCACTTTTACTCTTTGGTAGCCATCTCAACATTATTGGAGAACAGATGCTTTTAGATGTTGAAGTTCATGATATCTCCAGTGGATTCCATTGCTATGGGATTAGTTTCATATATTCTTTGTTGTGAAATGGGTCCTTTGGTTTGATTGGACCCATGGACATTCTATACCCCAGCCCTATTTCATTTTTTAATTTGAAAAAAGGCCTCACTAAGTTGCTGAGGACCTCACTAAATTACTGAAGCTTGCCTCAAACTTGCAATCCTCCTATCTCAACTTCCCAAGTACTGGGACTACAGGCAAGTGCCTCCACACCCAGCTGCACCTGCATTTTTAATGAATGGCAGGTCTATGAGTCTTTCAATCTTCATAGATCTCAATTTTCCCAATGCACTAACCTCTTCATTCACATTCTGCTTTGGAGACCATAGTGTCTTTAGTCAAATAATCCTGTTCTGCAGCATGTTCAGAAGGTAGAAATCTCTTTAGATGATATTATCAAAAACAATGTGAGACAAGTCCAGAGAAAACCATGACATAAATATTTTTATTTATTCCATGTGAATTAAAAGTCTTTATGTTCTTTTTTCTGACTGATAGTTTGATATCTGTGAAAGGCAAGAGGGAAGGAAAAATTATTGGGTCAGGAGAACTTCAGACCATAGTGCAACTAAAATTCTGGACTAAGATGATGAGGAGTCTTGAGACCAAGATTTCCTATAGGATATCCATGTTGGGTAGTACTGGTCAAGCTTTGGTACATAAGCCATTTTTAGTCATTACTAGAAGCAGCCCAGGGAAAGTGTGGCTGTCACAGAGGATGACTGGAAACACAGGAAATTCAGTCTACTATATACTCTGCAGCAAGTCTTCTTGAAGAAATACTCACACAGTGTAAACCCATGGCTACCACAGACAGCAAAAATAGTACTTTCATTCCAGGTGCAGGGTGCACACCTATAATACCAGTATCTGGGAGACTAAGACAAGGCCAGCCTCAACAACTTAGCAAGACCCTATTTCAAAAATAAAAAATAAGAAGTATTGGGGTTGTAACACAGAGATAGAATGCCCCAGGGTTCAGTACCCAGTATTGAACAAACAAACAAGTAAATAAAAAGAAGCAGTATTATCTCCGGTAAATAAAGATGGTAAATTTTAAATTGGTTTCCCTTTCACTAATTCAATACTTTCCTCAAATAAAAATGAGTGTGAAAACTAATAAACCAGTTCTCACAGGCATTCATCTTGATCTTGCTAAAAATAAATACACAAAACATATAAATTGGCATTATTTGCTGTGACCAACAATCAGTTGGAGGAAGAAAAGGATTTTTTGGCTCATGGTTTCAGAGAAGTCATTTCATGGTCAACTGACTTCACAGTAGAAGTATTATGGCAGCGGGAGTGACAGAAAAAAGCTCCTCAGCTCATGGTAGCAAGAAGCAGAGACAGACAGACAGAAAGACAGACAAACAAAGGGGTTAAAAACAGACATAATCCCTAAAGCCAGCCCTTAGTGATCTACTTCTCCTAGTCATGCCCCACTTGCCTACAGTTATCACTCAAAAATCCATTCAAATTATTAATCTGTCAAATAGATTAATCCTCTGGTAAGGTTAGATTCCTCACAATTGAATCATTTCCTAAAAGTCTCACCACTGTACATTACTACATTGTTCTCTTAGCTAACTGCATGCAAGGAGTGATCTATCATTTTCTGAGTTTGTATTTAATCTCCAATAATTTAAAAATCTACCTTTTAAGATGCAGGTTGACAAAATAACTATCAAACTGGAGATGTGCCATACTAAAAAGATTCATCATTTTGGCAGATGTATAAAGGTTTTGTGCTCCAAAGCAAAAAATATCACCAATTGCTTCGGCACCATTATGTATATGTTTGCCCACTAGCCCACTATATATATATATATATATATATATATATATATATATATATATATATATGTGTGTGTGTGTGTGTGTGTGTGTGTGTGTGTGTGTGTGTGTGTAAGAGTATGCAATCTTATACTTGAAATTTTTTTCTCAAATACCATTCAATTTTTTGGAATAGAGCCTGTGTAGTTATTGTTTTGACTGAGGATTCATTGTCATTCTATGTAAAAACTCCTTCTTATATATATTGGCTTTAAATTAATAAAAGCATTTGTCTACAAGGTTCTTCACTATTTACTGTTTTTTCCATATATAACTTCATCCATCTGGAAAAGTCCTTTCTTTTCTTTTGCTACTTGTTCCTGAGATGTTTTCTACCATAAAACTGTAAAGATGATCCCAAAAGATACTCCCCTTAAGATATGTAGGTTTTAATGTATATCAAGCTTTTTCATTATTATATAATTTTATTACTAATACTAATATGTACATATATTGTAACTTATTCTTCATAAAATATTCCATGCATTATAGTATTCTAATATCCTCTTCTTTGAATATCTGTTTAATTATTTATATTTTATTACAGATTTATTTATTTATGTATTTATTTATTTATTTATTTATTGTGGGACAAGGGATTAGACCCAGGGTCATTCTATCTCTGAGTTACACCCTCAGCCCTATTTTATTTTATTTATTTTAAAATTATTTTTATGTAGATTATATTTATAATGGGATACATTTAGATAGTTCTTGGTGCCCTCCACCCCACCCCGCTTCTCCTTTCCCCCCTTCCAACAATGAGTGTCCAGGATGACCATGCTACATTCATACTTTTACACATATTTGAACATAGCTCCTCTATTCATCAACCTCAGCCTTCTTCCTCTCCTACCCTTCCTTTCTAGCTTTGCTGAGGTTTCCCCTCCATTATCTTGAATCCCTCTGGCATCCTCAATACTACCTAGTTTGGGCATATTAGAAAAAAACATATGTCCCTTTTCTTTCAGTGCTTGGCTGATCTCACTTAACATAATATTCTCCAGGTCTTTCCATCGTCTTGTGAATGACATGAATTTTTTCTTCTTTATTGCTGAGTAGAATTCGATTGTATTTTCCATAAGTTTGCAATCCATTCATCTGTTGATAAGAGACCTAGGTTGGTTTCATATTTTGGCTATTATGAATTGTGCTGCTATGAACATGAATATGCATATCTTACTGTAGTTTTCTGATTTCAATCCCTTTGGAAAGATACCCAGAAGTGTAATAGCTGGGTTGTTATTGAAATATAAAATTTGCTTCTTTTTTCTTCTTTATGGTTTATTTCTTTAAGTATTTTCTCTAGTGTTGGCTTTGTATTCAGGAATTTTTTGAGATTTTGATTATCTTAAAAATCTTTTGTTGGTCCATCAATTTTGAATAATATCCTTGCTGGACATAGCAGTTTTGATTGGAAGATGTTTTCTTCCAGGGTCTGAATTACATCATACCATTCTCTGCTGGCATTCATGACTTGGTTTATAAAGTGTAGAGTGATATTTATTATTTTGCCCCTTTATGTTTTTTTTTTCACTTCTTTTAAGATTCTTTCCTTAGATTCTATTTTGGTCATTTTGATTATTACATGGTGTGGGAGGTCCTTCTTTCATCTTGTTTGCTGAATGTGTATTCCCAAATCTCTTTCCATGTTCGGAAAATTCTGAAATTATTTCTGTGAAGAGATTACAAATACCTTTGGTCTGTTTCTCTATCCCTTTTCAGTGCCTTTTATTTATAAGTTAGGACATTTCATGTTTTCTCATGACACAGGAGTCGGGTAAGGTAGTGAATATGAGTAGGTTCAGTAAGAATTTAAGTATAATAAGGTAGTATCTGGTTGAGAATGAGAGAAGGTTAGATAGTAGGATTCTTGTAGTTAGTAGAGTTTAAGTATGGAGATATGAGATAGCTTAAATATTAAACAAGGAGATATAGTAAGGGAAAAAAAGTTTTGAGAGAAGAGAGTAGATAGGCTAGAGTGAGATCATTTGTAAAAGAAATGGGGAAAAGGAGCAAATAAACATGAATAAAGTAATGAAACAAGTTACAAAAACTAAAAATCACAAATTAAAAACCAAAAAATTAACAAGTATAAATCAAAGACAAAAAAAATGAAAAGAAAAAAGGAATAAGGAAGAGAAAAAAAGGACAAACATAAAATAAAAAAGATTTAGTTACAGTGTTAGAGATGAACAAAACAAAACAAACAAACAATAAAAAGCAGTCCTGCTAATTTATGTATATAGGGCAAGGGACTGTATATTATCTATATGTCTGTTCACTGTGGTAGATTCTGGAGTATATTCCAATGTCTCATTTGTTCTGTAACCTATTATCAATTTTTAACCCAGTCTATAAGTGTTTGCAACCCTCTCTCATCTCTGACTTCTTTGTGTGTAGGTGTCAGGGTGTGGTACTAGCAGAAGATGTCCAGTGTAGTCTTGGAGCAATCTCCTGTGATCCTGTGCAAGTACAGTGTCTTGAGCACCTTTCCTGTGTCTCTGGAGGCTCTAACTGGACTACCACCAGGATGGGCTGCCTAGTCTTAGCCAGCCGGGGTGCCTGGCTGCTCTGAGTGGTCTTCTGCCTCCACTAAGTACTGAGTAACACAAGTGGTTACCTGGCTGTCCTGCTTCCCAGTCTCTGGAGGGCACATAACACCACTGCAGGTGCTCCCTCTGTTGAATGCACAGGCTTTTGGGTCTTTTTCTGTATCCCTGAAATGTGGTGCTGATTGCTTAAGATATTGGAGCTCTACCACTGCTTTCTGCACTTTATGTTCTTTGATTATTTGAGGAGTATTTTTGAGGCTGCAGCACCAAATTCAACAACACTGGAGCTGGCACTCGCTGTTCAGGTGGTGACCCAAAATGGTGCTGGTGGCTGGACTGGCAGCCACACCAGGTCAGTAGTTCACTTGGGTTTTCTACAGTGGATCTTGCAGTTCAGAGTGCTGGATTCCTTCCACCATGGTTCCAGTTTCTGTTTTGGTTCATGAGCTTTGTTTATGTTTTTTGTCAAGATGCTGCCTTCTCAGTAGTTGAACTTTATTTATTTCAGCAAATGAGATGTGCTGTGTCCCACAGTCCCCATTTTGAACCTCCGTTTAATTATGTAAACACTTTCTGGCGGGGGTCACGCGGGACACGCTGGACCTCCGGAAAAACTGGGGCCCGGGTCTCAAAGCCCTGGGCCCCAGGTGGAGTCGTGCAAGGCACACCAGAACCCTGGAAGAACCAGGCCTGGGCCACAGTGCTACCAAGTGCCTGATCCCACAACCTCCTAAAACCACACATACTGTCTTATTTAAAAAAAAAAAAAAAAAAGGAAAAGTAAAAGGAAAAAGAAAAGAAAAATATCAGACATGTGTCAAGAGGGCCAAGGCAGCTGCCAGAATACTGGAGATGCAGACAAAACTTATCCAACTGAACTGGAACTTTTGGAAAAATTCCCAGTGAAGGAGGACTGCATCTTCTCTACATCCTTAAGAATCCTGGACATCACCTGTAAGGAGAGAGTTTAACGGAGACCTAGAAGGAAGGCAGTGTTGGAAGTGGTCACTGCGATGGTGGTGGAGACTTGTATTCAGGAGAGGCAGAAATCTGATCCTACCAACCTTATCTTCTGGAAAATTACCCCAAACATTGAATGCTACCCTCACGCATGCTTAGGAACACTGAACAACATGCAGAGTGGAAAAAGAGCTTGGGAAAGATTTGAAATGGTGGAGGCAGTGGCAATGGCATTGGCCAGTACTCAGGGAAGGCAGAGATCTGATGCATTACACTTGCAACTTTTGAAGAAATAACCCAAGAGGCAGAATGCTACCATCACGCACCCTCAGGAATGTGGGAAAACCTGATGGGTGAAGAGGGAGCTCGGATCAGAGCCTCCCAAGGGGTGAGGCCGGTGCCTGGGCCAGCGAGGCCAGGATTGGAGCCTGCTGAGGGGTAAGGCTGGTGCTGCGGCCAGCAAGGCTGGGATCAGAGCCTGCAGTGAGGCAAGGCCAGTGCTGGGGCCTCCGAGACCATGATAGGAGCCTGCCGAGGGGTTAGGCTGGTGCCGGGGCCAGCAAGGCTGGGATCAGAGCATGCCTTGAGGCAAGGCTGGTGCTGGGGCCTCCAAGGCCGGGATCGGAGCCAGCCAAGGGGTTAGGCTGGTTTGGTTACCAGCAAGGCCAGAATCAGGGCCTCCCATGAGACAAGGCTGGTGCTGGAGCCAGCGAGGTCGGGATCAAAGTCCTCCTGGTGGCCAGGCCACTACTGGATCTGTCTAGAGTGGGATCAAAACTTACGATGTGGCATGCACAGAGAAATAGCACAGAAAATAAAAACCAGATGCTTCCCTTTTGAAACCGTGTTTCAAAATAAAGAAAAAAATAGGATTGAGGGTATAGCTCAGAGGTAGAATGCCCTGGGTTAAATCCCTAGTGGCACAAAATAGCTAGTTTATTATTATTTTACATGTTGAAAGGGAAAACTTTATCTTATTTGTAACAGAGCAAATATATTTCCTAAGGAAAGATAAGATCTCTTTTTCTCTTTTATAGATAAGATCTTTTTCTTTATTTCCTTCATATCCAATGTACTCTTCATCATAAATCATTTATATTTTCCCTTCAACCTTTCAGTTTTACCTTCATCAACCTCACAAAGGATTTTAGAATCTAACAGATATCCATAAGTTTCTATTTCACCATTGTTCTATGACATTTCATAGGTAAAAATTCTTTTTTTCTGAGTCACTTTTCTATCTTGTCTATATGGCACTACATTTAATTTTTTTTTCTTTTCTAGACATCATAACTTGATTTCCATATATGATTCATCAAGCTATGTAACAAGCCAAGTGCAGTGGTGCACACCTGTAACCCCAGTACTTGGGAGACTGAGACAGGAGGGTTGCAGATTTGAGGCCAGCACACAGAACTCAGTGAAACCCTGTTTCAAAATAAGATGTTAAAAGGGCCAAGGATATAGCTGATAAGGTCTCTGGGTTTAATCCCCAATCACACAAGTTGCAGCTTTATGAGGCTTAAATTTGGCTTAGATTGTCAACTATATTGGCTAGCTATTGTAGAAAAATAAACAATTACAATATCTCACTAAAGTACAGTATGCAGATTTCTTACATATCTGTGAGTGGCAGGGGTGGCTTCATTGATCTTGGCTGGGATTCCTTGTGCATCCATGGATTGGAAGCTGGTTAGATGAGGAACACTCAGCTGGGAAGCTTTGCTTCAAACTGATGGTCTGCTAGTTAGCCAGATGGCTCTGGTTCATGTTTCTCTCATCCTTCTTAGACTAGAGGGCTAAGCACAGCATGTTCTTTTCATGGAGATGGCAGATGTCAAATGTCAAAGCCATGAAGCATTTGTAAGTACTATTCAGGGCTGGCATCCTGCTGCTTTCATTCATATTTCATTCATATTTTGGTCATAGGAAGCCACATAGTTAAGCCCCATGTCAAGACGGGTGAAATTATACTCTGCCTTTAGCACAAGAAAATGTTTTATGTTGTGGCAAATGGTGTGGAGATGAAGATGAAGGATTGGCACCAACAACTTAATCTTTTGCACTGGTGCAGCCAATTCACCTGGTGGTTTGGAATCTACAAACAGATTACAAATAGACCTATGAATATATCGCGATCTTTGACATATTTCCTCTTTCTGAAATAAACTTTATGACATTTGCTTGGATGGACCATAATTACATTCATCTCAGAAATATATTTTTTGAAACTGGACACAGTGGCATAGACCTGTAATCTCAATACTGGGAGGCTGAGACAAGAGGATTGCAGGTTTGAGGTCAGCCACAGCTTTTTTTGGTGGTACTGGGGTTCCTGGAAACCCTTCTACCTTCGGGTTACACTCCCAGACCTATTTTTTATATTTTTTTTATTTTGGAAACAGGGTCTCTTAAGCCAGTGCTACTGGCTTCAAACCTGCATGATCCTCCTGTCTCTGCCTCCCAAGTGCGGGGATTACAAGCTTGCGCCACCATGCCCGGTGAGCCACAGCGATTTAGAGAGGTCCTCTGCCACTTAGTGAGACCTCTTTTCAAATTAAAAATAAAAGAGTGTTGGGGATATAGCTCAGAGGAAGAATAACACTGGCTTCAATCCTAACACAAGTGTCTGTACAAATGTGTGCGCACACTCACCACACACGAGGAAATACACTTTTATCATTATAGAAAAAGCAGCAATATCATAGTATTTTGTGTTTTCTTAAAGTAGTGCTTAGTATTCCATATATTATTTTATTATTTGTTGAATGACTATTCCATCAGAATTAGAGCTTCCTAGAAGCAGAGTGTTGTGTTCACTATGCTCCCATTATATCCTCAGCACCTAGCACAAGGACTTGTACATGGGGTTAAACTAATACGTGTTTGTTGAATTAATTAAATGAAATACATATGATTTGGCTGTGTTTTCACCTAAAATGCTAGGAAAATGATAAATTTTTTATATTTATCTCTTTACACCCAATAAATTTGTTTGCCAGTTCTTGGGAAACTGAGACCAGGAGTATCACAGGTTAGAGGACATCCTCAGCAACTTAGAAAGACCCTCAGCATCTGAGTAAAATCTTTCTTCAAAATAAGAATAGAACCAGGTGTGGTGGCGCACACTTGTAAGCCCAGCATTTGGGAGGCTGAGACCTGGAGGATCGCGGTTCGCAGACAGCCTCAGCTACTTAGTGAGGCACTTTGCAACTCAGTGAGACCTGGTTTCAAAATAAAGAATAAAAAATAGGGCAGGGGGTGTAGCTCGGAGGTCAGATGCCCCTGGATTCCATCCCCAGACCCGCAAAAAAGAAAAAAAGAAAGAAAAATTGGGCTGATATTTAGTTCAGAATCATAATTCCCTTGGTTTTAGTCCCCAATATCACAAGAAAAGAAAAATGGGGAAAGGAGAGTGAGAGGAAGAGGGAGAAAGGAGAACATTTGTTGCAATTGAATGAGGAAGGAAAAGAAGGTATCTTTTAAGAACTATAAAGTATTCTTGTTCATTTGTAGTATAGTTTGAATGAGGAAGGAAAAGAAGGTATCTTTTAAGAACTATAAAGTATTCTTGTTCATTTGTAGTATAGTTTTTATTTTAATTTAAAAGCCTGTTGTTCCTAGAATTTATTATTTTACAACCTACAGTGATATTGAATATCAAAACTAAAAGACCAGTTAGAACATTATTGCAATGGGCCAGATAAAATGGTGACTTTGAGGGCATATTAATAATGAACATTGATCAAAATTGTTGAGTAGCACACTCTTAGCACTTACTCTCTGCTCTGTTTAAGCATGTGCATATATAACAACATTTTTCTTTTAATCATCCATGAAGGATGTATTAGTATTAGTCTCCACCTATGTGAATGAAATACTCAGAGAATTTGAGAAACGTATCCAATGTACACAATTACTAAATAATAGAACTGCTATGCTCTAAAAGTCCATAGATTCTAGGTGTAATTCTAAAATTTTCCAATTTTAGAAAACAAATTTGTTTTTAAACCAATTTTCTGACAATAACAAACTCAACCTTTAATACCTAGGAACTTAAGTTTAGGAGCTTACGATGGTAATGGTATTAAGAGATAACTTTCATTTAAGCAGGGAGATCCAAACACATATTCAGGCAGTAAGGAAAGTGTTAATAGGAGAAAAAAGAAAATATGTTCTTTAGGTACACATATATTTACAATTTTTTATAGGACACTATAGTAGCCTGTCAGTATACAGTAATGAATTTAACACTTTCTCAGGCCTCAAGAACTATACATTGCAGAGGAAAGATCCTAGATAAAGCAAAACTTCAGAGGACTCAGGAAAAGATGGGATCTCACCATAGGAGGCAAAGTGTGGTCAATGCATATTGACATACTGTTTATCTGAACATTCTTTGTATGTTAATGTTTGAGAATTACCACTCTATTTTACACACAGAGGTTTCAGATTTGTTAAAGAAGAAGAAACTAATACAAGAAACACATTGAAGTTCTGAAATAAAATGGAATGAAGGCAAGGTAGGTTACACTGGAAGTCCTTAGCTTCTCACTGAAGTAGAGCAAGGTCATCTTTGGAGTGCATGCCACGGGCCTTGGATCCCTCTCCAGTTATGTCTCTTACTATGCCCTGAATCTAGCCAGTATGTCACAAATACTGTGAGTACCTTTTCATCTCTCAGCCTTTCTCATTTATCTGTTCTTTTCTACTTTTCTATGTGAACTAAGTTCCCCCCTTCTCACAAGCCCAGCTAGAGTCAATGGCGTCTTCCTGCTCTTTCTAGAATTCCTATGGCAGCCTGCGGCAGCATAAGTGACAATACTTGTTAAAAACGCAGACTGCAGTTAGATGCTTGGGTTTATATTAGCTCTACAAATTAACATGTTATATTTTGAAAAGTTGCTTAACCATTCTGAAGTTTAATTTTTTAATTGAAATTTGAAGATGATAATAGTATTTGCCTTATAGGTACATGGCATATTTGAGTCCACATAAGTACTAACATGCATTATTATTGCCTACCCATGTTTGCACCCAGTCTATGTTACTTACATAGTTTTACATTTATCTATGTCTATCTGTCTTTGTTTCTATCTACACACATACATACACACACACACACACACACACACACACACACAATCTCACTTGTTCAGTACCATTTATCCACAGACAGCTAACTAGGAATGTAATGTATGTATTGCATAGATGATAATGATGTAAGTTTTGCACTTTTTGTGTATCTTACATTGTATCTCAAAACTAGGTTCCACTTGTATCCCTACCTTCCACATATGAGAGAAAACGTATAACCCTTCACTTCCTATGATTAGCTAATCTCACTTAAAACAATGTTCTCCATGTTGATCCATTTTCCTAAAAATGATGTAATTTTTTTCTTCTGTTTTTTCTTTGTACTTTTTACACTATATTGTGGTACAGAATATCTTTAGATAATGAAGAAAAACCTCCAGTGGAGTTATGGAGGAAGTCTAGGGAAGGTTTGGGGGGGAAAAGATAATTAATGATGGAAGCACTCCCATTGATATTATGTACATATGTGAAATTACTAATGGCAATCTCAGTATTATTTTTGCGGAAGGGGAGGAAGTGAGGAGGGTATCCAGGGTGTGGGGAACTCACCAAGTTCAATGTGCTATATATCCCTATCACTCTGAACTATGTTATGAAGAGACTACAATGCACCAATAGAGGTATATTAAAAAATATCAAAACTAGGTTCCACCAGGAGTGGTGGTGAATGCCTGTAATCCCACCATCTGCGAGGCTGATTGCAAGAAAGTTTGAGGATAGCTTAGGCAACTAGCTAGACCATGTCTCAAAACAAAAACAAGAACTGTGGGGATAGCTCAGGGGTAGATTATCCCTGGGTTCAACAAGCAGTATCAGGAAAAAATCTAAAAAAATTCATATTTATACATGTACATATAGTTATACATATACATATAGGTATACATATGCATATATATACACATATACATTTATAAGCATATGTGTGTATGTATGCATATGTACAGATACATATATATTATGAAGACTAAATGATAAATGATAAGTGGTATTGCAGTGTTTGGTATGGAATATATCAATAGTTGAATTTGTTAATTAAAATATATAATCAGAAGAAAAAATATTAAAATGCATTCAAAATGTGTAAAAAGACCATGCCGACTCTTAGTTCTCTCCCACCCCAGCATCAGTTTCCACTTGGTTTGAACCATGTCTGCTATGGAGCTAAAATTGGCACTGTTTTAAGTAACCTTCATGCACCACCTGTCTCTTCTGGCAGCCCAAACTTAAAGAGAGACAAGTCAGAACTGGAAAAGAAAACAAAACACCACAATCAAAACACACTCTCAGCCCAGTAAAGGGTGGGATTTGGGAGCCAAAAAAGAGTGATTTTGACTTTGCAGAACTAAATACATTTTCTAGGTGCTTTTATAGAGTTCAAGTTCCTAAAATCAGCCTTAAGGGGTATTATTCTTGATATAAAATATTTTTTATTTTTTAATTTTTTATTATTGCATTGTAATCATTCATCTTAATGAGGTACATGATGACAGAGGCATACATGCACACATAACTCATTTAGCCCTTCCCCAATTTCCATCCCATTCCCTTCCCCTTCTCTCCTTCGCATGTTCTGCTTAGTGACTGACTTTGATGTTTTTGCATGTACATAATATGAAATATTTTTTAAATGGCCGTTATGGTTTAGATTTAAAATGTCCTTCAAGGCTCATGTGTTAATTAATACAACCAGGTTTGTAGGCAGATCTTGGCTAGAGAGGTAGTTTCCTGGGCATATGGCCTTGAGGACTCTATTTGCCACTCCCTCCTCCCCCTCCTCAATTTGCTCCCAAAGACATTGAGTTAAACCCAGTATTTTCTCCCCTTGCATGCCCTAAGTCCCTGCCAGTAAGTACCAGATGACCATGGACTCTTCTCTGAAAACTGTAAAACCATGAGCACCCCCAAAATATTTTATTCCTTAAGTTATGCTAGTCAAGTATTTTGGTCATGGTAATGAAAAACTAACTAAAACAATGGGTAAATTAATCTCTGTAATAGAAACTAAATGTTCTCACCATAGGTCAGTAGATTCGTAAAATAGTTGTCAATATAGAGTGAAATTAGCCTTAAGAAAATGACTCAGAACATAAATTCTATCTTCTTATGCTATAATATTAAAAGTATAAATATTGACAGTGCTAAAATAATAGTGAATGCTTCAGAATGTTAAGCCAACATTAAATATGTCCCAGGGTGAAGATGAGTCCTATTACAAAGAATGCTATATATCTCTTAGAATCAATGGAAATTTTGATTTACTCATATCTTTCAGAATTGAGTTATTCAGAATTGAGCATTTTTCTTGGTATTAAGTTTGAAAAAATTGAGGTAAACATATCGTTGGCTGGATGTGGTAGTAGATTCTTGTAATCTCAGTATTGGGAGGCTAAGACAAGAGGACTGAAGGTTCAAGAACAACCTCAGCATCTTAATGAGACTCTCAGTAACCTAGTGAGATCCTATTTTAAAATAAAAATAATTTTTTAAAAAGGCGAGGGTATAGATAGTGGATAGAATGCCTCTAGGTCCAATCTCTGGTACCAACAAAACAAAATAAAACAAATCTGTGTGCATTTTTCTAACTTAAGAAGGAAAACAAGCCAGATATAGTGACATATATTTCCACTGGAGGATCATGAGTTTGATGACAGCATGAATAATACCATGAGACTCCATCTCAAATAAACAAGTAAGAAAAATAACTGGAGACATTTATTCTCAACTCAGGATACTAAAATATTTTCAGATTCTTCTTTCTCATAAAATAAATAATGAGATAAAGAACACTGAAATGGATATTTCCTTCCTGCTGCCTTTCTGCCTTGTTTTTATATTTTTCTTTCTTTATGTATTGCACACTTTCCAGGTACAAAAATGCTTATTATAGAGCACTATTGCAGCTGATATTTTTGATCAGATGATGAACATTGGATTACCATGGGCCAAACTATTTCTATGATATGAGTTATCTCATCAGTAAAAACTACAGTCTTATGCTAAATATATTATAGATATGTTCTTATAGACACAAAACATGTATTTGATAGGCTAATATACTGAGATATCTAACTGCTATTGTCATTCATTTTAGACTAGAACTCAAGAGTCCTCATTTTAGACTGACTGCCACACAAAATAATTTGAATCTATTATATTTTGTTTACCTATACTTATTCTTGAATTCAAACTGTGTTTATCAAGTAACTTTTCTACTGTCATGTAATCAGGCAATGAATGCCCTATCTAAATCAAAAATCTTAGGCTTATGATTCCTAATTTAGATACTTTTCTACTATCTTTATTGATAATAGGCTATGCTAAATTTCCTGGGAGCAGAATTGATGGAGTTTTATTTGAACCTAGTTCCATAATTTGGAAATAATCAATGTATAAAATATTATGCTGACACTGCTGGGTGTGGTGGTGCACGCTTATAATTCCCACGCTTGGGAGGCAGAAACAGGAGGATCGCACAGGTTCGAAGCCAGCCGCACTGGCTTAAAAGACCCTGTTTCCAAATAAAAATATAAAAAATAGGTCTGGGAGTGTAGCCCGGAGGTAGAAGGACTTCCAGGAATCCCAGTACCACACACACACACAAAAAAAAAAAAAAATTACCCTGACATAAATCACTATTAACATACACTTTATTTTTGCATATCTTTCTAAAAAACATAATAAAGAAAAAAGTATATATATGGTATGTGTGTGAGTGTGTGTGTGTGTGTGTGTGTGTGTGTGTGTGTGTGTGTGTGGTGTTACTGGAGATTTAATCCAGAGACATTCTACCTCTGAGATACAATCCCAATCCTATTTTATTTTTGTAATTTTGAAACAGGATATCATTAAATTCATAGGGCCTTGTTAAATTAATGAAGCTGTCCTCATGTTTGTGATCATCCTACCTTAACTTTCCAAGTACTAGGATTACAGCCCACCACACCTAGTTTAAAATTTCCTTTTACAATATGAATAAAATTGGAGAAGATTAAAAGTTAGGCTTTCCTATTTATTTTACCTTTCTTCCCTCATTGTTTGACTTTTGGGGGACATTTTCCCTATTCAGGGTGTGTGTGTGTGCACATGTGGGCACTCAGCTGTGTGTATGTACATGTTCCTTTTTCTATCATTATATACTCTGCCCCAGATTCTGATTTTGAGTTGAATACTTTGTAAATTGTTGTAGTTAGTGTTCTCATTAAATTTATTTACAAATAGAATAAGAATTCAAGTACTGTCACCAAACAGGTAGATGGGGGTATAATTATTTATCTTTGTACTTCTAATCTTCCTCAAGAAAAAAAATAAAAGATGTGTGAGTTTAGAAAACACAAACAAGCTGAATAAAGAGTGTCTGCTATTCTGAGACAGATGTCAGTGAATTGACTCAACTCAGGAATTGTTATGAAAAATTCAAAAAGCTATTGTGCTAGGAAAGCAGAAATAACATGCCCATGCATAGCACATTGTAAAATGGTGCTTTGTATATACATCTGCTAATGTTACTTTATACTAGACTTTATACTAGACAAAATGTTTTATAATTTGAAATTGGAGCCAGAAACCCAGATTTGATCTTGAAATTTTAAATGGGGAGAAGAAACTAAAAATTAAGATTAAATTTTTTTTTCTTTCTATTTCATTTGATGAGACCCAACTATGGAATATTATAGTTTACTGAACAAACTCTAAACTCAATGGAAAATATCTCTTAGTCTCTCTAGTTGTCATATAACATTTAAAAAAAAATCTACAGACAGATGCAATGACATGTGCCTGTAATCCCAGCTACTTGGGAAGCTGAGGCAAGAGGATAGTATATTCAAGGCCAGACTGAGAAATTTAGGGAAAACCTATTTCAAACAACAGCAACAATCAAGCCAAATCTTTGGATAAACAAAACTGTTTGTTTCTGTGATCCTGAGCTGCTCCCTAGTTTGTCCTCAATTGCAAAGGCCACATGTTGAGATTCTGAGAAGGGTGGTTTATATACAAATTTCTTTGAGTCAGATTACTTCAGACAAGTGTGTGTTAACATTGATATTAATGTGCCTGTGATTTTAGTTTAAATAAGTAATCAAAAATTGTATTTATTTTTATTAATATGGCTAATATTTTAATAAAATTAATGTACTATAAAGATCCTATAGAACATATTGTCTGTATGTAATAAAATATGCTGGGCGTGGTGGAGCATGCTTGTAATCCCTGCGCTTGGGAGGCAGAGACAGGAGGATCACTCAGGTTTGAAGCCAGCCTCGCTGGTTTAAGAGACCCTGTTTCCAAATAAAAATATAAAAAATAGATTTCTTGGAGTATAGCCCGGAGGTAAAAGGCTTTCCAGGATTCCAGGAATCCCAGTACCACCAAAAAAAAAAGAAGAAAATATGTTTTGCTTCATAAACTGATGAATGTGATTTACATTGATGATCCGCTAAAGCTTGCCTAAGCTCTCCACAAAACACAAATATTCAGTCAATAAAAAAACTATTAGAATAACAATAAACAAAACAATAACAACAATAATAGTAATCAAAATTATTAGATACCCCAAATGAAACTATCTTGTTCTCATATCTTTTCAAGATAGTTTTCTAGCATTTTCTTTTCTTTTCTCTTTTCTTTTTTTCTTTCTTTTGTTTACTTTTTAATGACTTGAATTCAAAGAGGAGGGGAAAAAACTGGCATCACAACTTACTTTCTGGAAGAAACCAATTAACCATCCAATTTCCAGTATTATAGAGCAGTATCTCAATTTAAAGCTTGATAAGTATGAGGAAAATAATGATTTTAGCTACAGTCTTGGCATATACCGTGCAAATCAAACAAGAAATTGAATCATTATTCTGTATTACAATCTCTTTCATTATTTTCAAGTTTTGTGCTTCCTATCAAAGAAACCATGGCATCAGGGCTTTCTTTGGTCTTACGGATCTAGTAGATCAGCCTGATCCCACTGCGATGTCCTCTGTGGACGGCCTGAATTCTGATGAGTCTATTCAACTACAATTGAGGCCCTAATTTGTATCGTGCCCTGAATGGAGGGAACACAGCTGTTGACATGATTACACTGTAAGAAATATAACACAAAGGAGGGAAAGAATTGCCTTGAATGTCCTAGGAGCAATGTTCAGTATTTATGTAGCCCTCACTCAGCCTGAATTGCAGAAGCAGAGATTTGTGAGTTCTGATTTGCCAGGATGCTCGTTCTTTACAATCTGCACAGACTATAAATCTGGGGGGAATGTTCTTGTAAAAAAACTAGGAAATTCCTAGTTCTCATCAGAGATCTTCATCTACTTGGTCATTTGCATCTTTATTGTTACGGTTAAAGAAGATGTTACAGTTTGGACTGTTAGGGTTTGGGAAACTGTCCCTGGGAACCTTTGTTAGGCTCCCCAAGACTATTCGCATAAAACCGCAGGTTCTTGTCCTGAGCTAAGGATAGATAAGCAATAGCCCAGACAAGAAATACAGAAGATAGTTACAGCCTCATGTAACATGAGGGGGTGCTTCGAACGAAATCAAAATACAAAACACAGAAGAGACTTTTTATACACATGACATCGTCCATCTTGTTTCACGTCATTCTGACATAGTAAAAGTCCCTGTAAAGTTCCTCCCCTTACTTTTCTCCCCAAACTCTTAATTTACACCCAGATATCTTCCTTCACAAAGGTCCTCCCCATCCTCCCATCCTAGCTAGATTACCCAATTATGTAAACCTGTATTTAGAATGAGGAAGCCCCAGTTCCCCTCTCCTGTCAACTTGCTAATTACCTTTAGCTAGGTTAATTTACATTAGAATAGTTGCCTGCTTCTTGGCAGAAACCAAGTCCTTTCACAGATCTGCCCCTCGCCCAAGTTTCTGAAATATATTTATTAATAATCACAGCTTTCTCAACTCTTCCTAGGCCATTTTCAATACTGGTACACTTTTGGTTCATAGTTATTTTTTAATATTTTAAGTGAAGTATTATGTTTGGGAAATATAAGCTTTATATCTGAAACCCATTTTTTAAAGAATCTAGCTCTTAGAGGCCAGGCGTGGTGGCTCATGCTTGGAATCCCAGCAATCAGGAGGATGAGACAACAGGAGGATTGCAGTTCACAGACAGCCTCAGCTACTTACTGAGACTCTTTGCAACTCAGTGAGACCCTGCTTAAAAATAAAAAAATAATAAAAAATAGAGCTGGAAGTGTAGCACAGAGATAGAATGGTTCTGATTCCATCCTACAAAAGAATAAAATAAAATAAAATCTAGCTGTTAAATATGTGATCTAATCATACAAACTTTTTAAAAATAAAAAGAGAGTGAATATATTACATAAAAGGCTAGGAAAAGAGAAAATGTTCCAGTGGCTTACCTATTGTCAGGTTACCTGGCAATAACAGAAAATATTTACCAAGTCTAGGTTATAACCAAAATTTCTCACAATGTAGTCTTCTCTATCCCTTCCTTTCAATAAGGGGTAACAATAAACTCACTGTCATATTTGAAAACTTGTTTTTTTTTTTTTTTTGACAGTGTTGGGTATGGAACCCAGGGTCATTGTACCTCTGAGCTACACTCCCAGCCCTATTTTTTAGTCTTTTAAATTTTGAAACAGGGTCACACTGAGTTGCAAAGAGCCTCACTAAGTAACTGAGGCTGTGTTCAAACCATGTTTCTCTGGTCTCAGCCTCTGGAATCCTGGGATTACAAGTGTGTGCCACCACACCTGGCTTCAAAACCTTTTGATTACCCACCATTTGAAGATCAGACTTGACAAAGGGGATATCACACATAAAATGCAGTTATAATCAAGGATAAACTCACCTTTTTTACCAAGAAAAAATATAATTTACCTAAACAGATTTATTAAGCACAAAACACACTTATATTGATTAAGGCAAGTTACCTCTAGTGCATTCTAAGTAGGGGAATACCAAGAAAGGTCAAACCTAACCTTAGCTCTAGTATATTGATTTTTTCAAGAAACTTAAATTTCAGAAAAATTTCAGAAATTTAGAATGTCTAGTATATTTTGGTTTTACAAATTTTTTCTGTTTCTTTTTAATTTTTATCGGTGCATTGTAATTGTACACTATAATAAGATTCATAGTGATATATTTATATGTACATATAACATGAATGATCTAGAGAGCATCATGCTAAGAGAAATCAGCCAGACTCAGAAAATCAAGGGCCACTAGTTTTCTCTCATACATGGAAGCAAGAGAAAAAAACAAGAAAAGAAAAGAATCTCATCAATATTAGGAGAAAAAAGACACTTAGAATAGTGGAAAAGAATCAGGTAGGAGGGGAGTGGGGGAGGTATAAAGAAGAAAACTAAGTATATTTTTGAATACTTAAAATATAATAGTTATCACTGACTTTCTATTACATTTAGAATATTCTCTTTCAAGTCCCTTAGGTATTGTGGGGTAATTCTTTTATGTAAGCAGATAGTGGGTTTGTTAAATGTCCACCTTCAATTCACCTGAAGCCACTATTAGCCTATTTAGCAACTCTGTACAGATATGAAAAGGACTAGTTCTGGACAAGTGATCAGGAAAAGCCTTTGCTTTTGCAGATCGGCTGCTCAGTGGTCCCAGCACTGGTTAAAGTGTTGTCCCCTCTCAGAACTCCAGCTGCTGCCTTTGTGCAGATTCTGCTTTGCATGAAGTCTCTATGCCACCTTCTGTTTCTCTAACCACTGTTTATCTTCTCACTTAATAACAACAAAAGCCCAACTCTCTGTCCTTAGTAATCTTTCACAAGCCACACCTGTCAGCCAAAGGATTCCTTAGCCTTTTAATCGAAAACTTTGCAGCCAAAATTCCAACTTCAAACTGCCCTGGAATTATCAAGGAAATGATAGCAGCAAAATAACAAGACTCAACTCCATCAAAGATACCTTTTAAAATGTAGAAACATAAAGGGGGAGGGAGAAAATATCAGTCAGACAAAACAACAGAGACTTTTAAATGTTTTAGTTTAAATTCTTTCCCATGAGGGAACTTATGAAATATTTATACTTTAATGTTCCTGAAGTAGTTTAATCTGATCTGCCAAGTCACAGCTACAACAGAATACTGGGCTCCAGGGTCAGGCAAAGTGCTGAATTCAGCAGGACAGGCCCAGTTTCCATAGCCAGTATATGTGCTACAGGCTCTGAGGGAAAAGTTGTAACTTAAGCAACTTTGTCAACTCTCAATCAGAGAACTCCCTGAGAAATATTGAGAATGTTCTGCTTACATTTCTGGATGTGCTATTTCTTAATGGATATTAAAAATAAAATGTTAATGTTTGTGAAATTGCTACACAGACACATTAAAGTCAAGGTATTAACCAACAGTCAACCAATTGGTATTAATCAAGGTATTGATCAATCTTGAAGGATCTTTTACAATTAAAACTCTAAAGTTGCTTTGGGAATTATGTATTATTAGAGCCAGGCATAGTGATGCATGCCTGTAATCCCAGTACTTGGAAGGCTGAGACAGGAGGATCATAGGTTTGAGGCCAACCTCAGCAATATGACAAGAGTCTCAGTGACTTAGAAAGACCTGTTTCAAAGTGTAAAAAGAACAAATTTAAAAAGGCCTCGGGTGTAGCCCAGAGGTAGAATGTCCCTATGTTCAATTCTCAGTACCAAATGGGGAAAATTACATATTATTATTATTTAATGATAAGAAAATTTTGTTAAGACAGGAAGAAGGTGGAGTTATCGATATTAACTGATTTATCTGTTACTGAAAATAACATGATGATAAATAATTATCACCTCAACCCAACGGGTGCACTATTTGTTTTCAAGTGATATTTGTGACATATTGTCAGCATTCACAACTTAAATGTTTACCTGTGTTTTTTTTCCATGCATGTCATCTAATCAAAGGTGCAAACCCTGGCTCTCCACCAGCACAAGTCTTCCTCATGACACAGTTGCAGCCTATACAAGGCCACCTGGAGTTGCTGGTCTGCTTGATGTCACAGGACAAATCCTACCGACACAGAAGATGAAAGGATGCACAGGCCATGTGTCTGGGGATGACAGTTTTCTTTGTGACGAACCACAGAGTCACAGCTTGTTAAATAAGCCTGTGACAATGATAAAAGACAACCCATCAGTCTACAGCAGAATATGGCCTATCTGCCCACGACAAACCAAGCTATCTCTTCTTACACAGGCTGACATCTCATAAAGCATTCCCACAAGTGGTGGCCAGAAATAGTCTTTGAAGACAGCCCCACAAGAGTGCAATGGCTTGCTGCTTATCTTTCAGCAAATGAATGGAAAAAAAAAACCTAGAGTGCACAATATACTTCTCTTAGCCTCACAGATAAAAGTGACTTTTTACTTAGGACATTTTGTATGGTGGGCTTATTTCACATAACATTAAAATCCTGAACAGTGACATAATGACAACAGGGTCCCTATTTTCAAAGGCATGCCAATTTTAAACTCTATGCCTTGTGATTCATAAGGCCATAGGTCTACTTTACAAGGTTGCTTCTGTTTATTCAGAGACACTATGTCTGTGAACAAAACTGTAATTAAAAAAAGCCTTAACAGTTACTAGTCTGTACTTACAATTGGGTAGGCATACTGTTAATCACATAATGTACATTGTCTAGTCCTCCTAATACACATACTACCTACACATAACTGCATATACCATTTACCTTCAGAAATGGCTTTATTATATTTAAATTAAAGATGAGGAAACTGAGACCCAGAGAATTTCCCAGGATATTTAATTTTCCCAGGACACTTAATGGTTGAGTTGAGAGTCTTGATTTACCATTTCCACATTACCAGAATAGTAACAAATATAGGGGAAATACTACAAAAATGGATAAATCAAATACGTGAGGTCTATGGTCTTGTACCTATTCTATGAATAATATAAACCAGGGCTGAGATTCAAATAGGTCAAGTTATCTGAGTACATCAGAGTAGGACATTTTCCCAGCTGTTTTGCCAGTGTGCGATTATTGAGAATAAGAAAGCAGTGTTCAACCACTTCTTTTTATTTGCTTTTTCTTTTCTTCCCCCCCTCCCAGTCTCCTATTTTCTCTCTAACCATTTTATTTTCCAAGATTCCATTTCCTTTCATCTGGCTTATGCACTCTTTGTCCACAGTTCCTTTGAATGCTGGTCTCTTCCCTTCCTGATGAGTCATTTTATACACACAAGCACAAACATTCTGGCACAAAATTCTATTTAGTCTTATGATGTCTTCACATAGTTCTACAACTGTTTTGTGAATAGAAATTCTGGCTCTCCATCCTTCCTAACAAATTTCTTAAGAATGTAAATGGGCCAAACATTTCTCATGTATTTATATCAGACTTTGCAAAGTACTGAACAACTAAGAGCTCAGAGAGTGCTTATCCAAGAGAAATCCCTTTCTCAGCTAATTATTTCAAAGACCAAAGAGAAGACTGGACCTCAAATGTTAAGGAACTATATCTGCCAAGTCCAAATTTTGAATCAGTTTCTAGCAGCAATATAAGTACACTTTAAAAATAAATGACTTTTTCTAGTCTACTAAATTAGAAAACAAACCCACTTAATTCAGTAATTCTCAGTGTTTTGAAGGGACTGACTAAATTATATTGCTATTTTGGATTTAATAGATATTATAACTTCAAGTGCTGATGACAGGCTTGTAATAGAATTTGTTGACACATTAAAAAATCAGGGTTAGTAATGATAGCTTTAATTATAAAAATATAAAATAGGAAAGCTTTTGACTGGGACTCATACACATATACACTCTTACACACACACACACACACACACACACACACACACACACACACATACTTAAACACACATATCCACCAATTATTGATTACAGTTGAACTTAATGTGTTGATATGTTTAAAAGTATTTTCCCTTGATTCTGATGTACATCTGGAATAAGCCAGTGATCTGGCTTAAACACTGGTTTTCAAGTCTCTAATGAGAAACATGGACCTTATTTATTTAATATCTTCAGTGACAAAGCAGTGTCAGAGCACTCATGACTCATGAATGAAAAGACTCGAAACTGCTTACAAAAAAGTTGCTTACAACCAGAGAAAAACCACTTCTGATTATAGTAAATCTTGGATTTCAAAGTTAACATGCCCTACTGCCGGGTGTGGTGGCAGGTTCGAAGCCAGACACTCTGGCTTAAGAGACCCTGTTTCCAAAAAAAAAAAAAAAAAAAGTATAAAAATAGGTCTGGGAGTGTAGCCCAGAGGTAGAAGGGCTTCCAGGAACCCCAGTACCACACACACACACACACACAAAAGTTAACATGCCTTACAATTCAAAACTATAATACATATATCATATAATACACCTTTTAAGGCAATGTCTTTTTCACTAAAGATATTGTCTTCTTGGGAAGAAAGTGAGAATAAAATGGTTGAGAAGAGGCAGGGAAGTAACAAGGAGGCGGAGACAGTAGGATCTAGGTTTCTAAGTCAGCCTCTGCAACTTGGTGAGAACCTGCTTCCAAATAAAATTAAAAGGAAGTGGTGGTTTAGCTCAGAGGTAAAATGCCCCTGGGTTCAATTCCCAGTATCACATGTGCACATATACATAAAGATTCTCCAGGAAAAAAGCAATTTAAAAGAGGAGAACAAGCCAGGAGTGGTGACGCATGCTCATAATCCCAGTACTTGGGAGGCTGAGACAGGAGAATCATGCAGGTTCAAGCCAGCCTCAGCTACTTAGTGAGGCTCTCAGCAACTTAGTGAGAACCTGTTTCCAAATAAAATATAAAATAGGTCTGGGAGTGTAGCCGGAGGTAGAAAGCCCCTGGGTTCCATCTGTAATAACACACACACACACACACACACACACACACACACACACACACACAGGAGAACAAAAGATTAAACTGAAAAGAGAATAATTAACTAATACATTATTTGGAAAGTTTGGCCATATATTTGCTTAATTTTATCCTGTCAAATTACAGAGAATAACAATAGAGGTCAGATTGTACATCTAGCATGTGTATGTTAAATCACTCAAACTGCTAGGCTTGATAGAAGACATCAAAGCCTACTCTCAAATAAAATCAACTAATATTTATGAATCATCAATTATATACAGCAATTATATAAAGTTAGAAAAATAAATTGGGAAAAGATAACAGTGAGTCGGCCAGTGAACGGGGGACTCCCCCAAAATGAATTAATGCATGTTGAAATGAACCAGTCAATTATAAAAGAGGACAGAAATAGCCTGTAGGTGCAGATCGAGGCAGAAAAGCTATCAGTGTCTGAGAGAACTGGTGAGAACAATAATTATCTTAGTGAGATGTGAGCTTTGCTTTCTGCACCAGGAGAACACCGTTATTAGGAAACAATAGCACAATTAGGAAGATAATCTTTTAAGTGATTTGATAACATTGATCTCATGAACTAATGATTTAGGTCTCTATCTTCTCCTTACTAAGAACTGTGTTACAAATTGCAATTTAAAGAAGCAGTGAGAAGGGTGATATTGAAGTGAAGGTATATGAATTTCAAATAATTATTTGTAGATATTTGAAGATATAGAAAAGCATGATAGTGCCCACATGTAAGCCCAGTATGTACCAGACTGAGACAGGAAGATCACAGGTTTCAGAACAGCCTCAGAAATTAAGTGAGACTCTGCTTCAAAATAAATAATAAAAAGGGCAGGAGGTGTAGTTCATTGACAGAATTCCCTTGAATTCAGTCCCTAGTACCAAGGAAAAAAAATAGAAACATGTGACCAGAAGATGGTCAAGGACACTGCAGTAGATATTATTGAAGATGTTATGACATTCTTTTCCCTCCAACAGAAAATAAGTAAATCTACAAAAATAAATAAAAATATAATATTTAAATATAATAATAGAAAAGATGTCACAAGATTATAGATAAATAGCAACATGAAAATTGCTTTAATTATAATGGCTTTGTGAATTCCACGGAGGTAAAAACCTTTACTTTGAAATAAAACCTTGTGAATGGGAACAGTAGAAGGTAACTTCCCAGAGGACAAGAATTCTGTAGTTTGACACTTACAGGCATGATCTTGAGACTATTTCAAGAAGTAATTTATTTAATAGGAGTAGGCATTTTGGCAAAAATAGATAGGGTTGGGTACTTGAACACATGCTGAGTAGTTGGCCTTTATTTTAAACAATGAAGACCTATTGGAGGTTTTTACAATGGGCCGTTATTTGTGATCCTCATTATTTGGGAATAATCGGAATATAGTTCATACAGAATAGATTGGGAAGAAGAGAAATGGGAAGGCTGAAGACTTGTCACAAAGTCATCTCAGGATAGTAAACAGAAGGCAATAAAAGGTTGAACGTGGGTGATATTCAAGAGCTAGAATGTACACTGGGGACCAAAAGAAAAGATCTGATGTAAGAGAGGGAAGTTAGAAGGGACAGAGAAGTGGGAAGTGCTTCTTATTTACTTTAGTATTTCTATCATTCAACTCTGATTAGAACTCTCAAGTGAGTTGGTTTGATGAAACATTTAGCTCAGTTGGAACGTGTGACAATTTACTACTTAAAAGGTCACAGAAGTCGAACCTGAAAGCTTCTTATTTGGATAGAATTACTCAAATAGCGTTTGAAACAGCGTCTCACTCATATGCTGCCCGCCAAACTTTAGCCAGTCCCCTCAATTAG